>NC_057809.1:305282003-305604710 GCF_018294505.1 Triticum aestivum
CAACAAACAACAACGACAACAACAACAACAACAACAACAACAAAATTACAAACTCATTACAAACTCTGAGGCTTCCATTACATAACTCAACTCATTGTCCTCATTAAAAATAAATTTGCTTCCTACTACACTTATTACCGATATCAAAATTGCAAATACTCAGCTCCAACTTTCATCTTGTCGGGACATTTAGTAGCATAATGTCCTACTTCCCTGCAACGAAAACAAATAACTTCTGATAAGTCTTTGGGCTTCTTGGGGATGGTGTTTGCTCTTTGGGTTCTTGGCTTCTTCTCTGGACATTTATCAGCGTAATGACCTAGATCCTTGCACCTGTAACAAGTGATATGTCTCAGGTCCTTTTCTGTAGAAATTGGGTTGTTCTGGGGATGCCTTCGTTTTCTCTTCCTGGATTTCTCCATAATGATTAGAGCTTCTATTTCCTGAGGGTCAAACTTCACTTCTGCTATCGGGAAGTCTCCGAGATACTCTTCTCTTTCCATTGTGCAATACTTGGAATAATGTCCTTCTTCTCCACATGAATAGCAAGCATTGGAGTAGACTCTGTTTAGGTGTAACGCCCCAAGACCGAAGCTGCAAATGCCTTCCAGGGTTTCCGGGTTTCGTTGTGTGTTTTGTTTCGTCTGTTGCATTCATCTTTGCATTGTGTGCATTGCATCATGTCATTTCTTTTCTTAACTCAACTCAATAAACCGTATGGATCTTTGATCCATTTAAACCGATGGAATTCCCGTGATGATTCTCTTTATAACATATCCTCCCGATATTAGGGAGCTATATTAAATATTCCAATAAATTGGATTCACCCATAAACACACTTGCAGAATATCCCAATGTCGTTGTTATCTTAATTCTTGGTCTCCAACTTTGCCATATATTCTTTCATCATATTCCGGAGCTCCACCAAAAACCCGAACATTTTTGGCCGGTGACCAGGCACCACCAGCTACTCCGGCATGCCTCTGCTCCCTTCTCCTCGCTGTGGTTCCCCCGCGCGCCTCTCCTGCTCCTTTTGGTGGACCGCGAGGCATGCCTTTGCAGCGTGCCTCCTTCCAAAAGCCGAGCCGCGCCTCCTGCCATGGCCTCTTCCTCGCCTCGATGCCCCTGCGCGCCAAGTCCCTCCATCGGAGCCGCACCTTGCTGCTACTGCAGGCCATGAGCTCTCCGGCTACCGCAGGAACGCCATGGTCAAGACCACCTCCGCGAGGAACGCAAGACGCATCCTCCGTGCACCCCCGCTTGTGGCTGTTAACGTCAAGACCATCTTGGTTTTTCGCCAAGCACCACCACCGGCAAGTACAACTACACCACGTTTATACAAATCCCACTACCGTCGCCTTCGGAAGCCTCGGATCCGTCAAGTTCCTCGACGACAAGTTCATGACTATGCGGATTGTACCAAGTACCAAGTTCACGACAATCCGCACAGTCGAACATGTACGGCTACACGACGAACCGCCAAAACCCTGAACGACTACCGCCGCCGAAGTTCGCGAGTACAACTACTTCCACAACGCGTCGTGTACGACTACCGTCGCTTGGGTTTTGACAAGACTCTGAGTACCACTACGTTTGCCATGTACAACTACACCAAGTCCGGACCGACAAGTTCCTTGAGAACATCTGTACCTCTTTCGTCGCCGAGGACCAAAAGTACCACTACGTCCCATCGAACCCGAACCGTCTCGTTTGCACGCTTCAAAGGTATAACCCCGAGATGACGTCCGTGAACGAATGCGTGCGATGTTTGAAATGCTCGCGTTTGCACCGTGCCAGACATGTTTTCTTGCATGTTCCCCGTTGCCATACCGTCGTCTCGTGGGACACCCGTTTGCCGGGATCACCCCACCATCCTTGCATGACATGCTCCCGTCACCCTCTCTTTTGCACCGGCATCTCAATCGAGTTACCAGAACCGGAATGTTGCCGTGGCACCATTTCCGTTGTCATTGCCGTGGCACCCCTTTTCTTTCCGCCACGATGACAAATGCCTCATATCGTATCATGTCAATGTTTTCATAAATACTACATAAAACTTGAACATGTCATCCGCATGATGTTAACAACATTTGAATGTTTAAAATTGTTGTTGCTTTAAATAACTAAGGCATATGGGGATTTACCGGATTCGTTATTTGTCATATCCGGTCCCATTTAAATTGTTTAGATGGTGTAGTTTTGTTATGCCTCACCTCTTGCCATGTTTTAACAACATTTAATATTGTTGGGTACCTAAACGAGAGAAAACTAAATAATTGATGTGGTGTTCCGTCAATATGCAACTCGTTGCATATTGAGCTCCACTTAACTTGTAGTTTTGTTTGTGCCCTTTGCCATGACATGCATATTTAAAACGGACATGCATCATACTTGGTTGTGCATCATGCTATGTTTATGTGGTGGTCGTTTACTATGTTGTTTGCTTCTTTTCGGGTTGCTTCTCACGTTAGCTTCGGTTTCGATCCAGAGTTGTGATGAGTTGTTCGACTACGTCCGTTTGTCTTCTTCATGTACTCGTTCTTCTTCCTATAGGGATTTCAGGCAAGATGACCATACCCTCGAAATCACTTCTATCTTTGCTTGCTAGTTGCTCGCTCTTTTGCTATGCCTATACTGCGATACCTACCACATGCTTTATCATGCCTCCCATATTGCTATGTCAAGCCTCTAACCCACATTGTCCTAGCAAACCGTTATTTGGCTATGTTACCGCTTTGCTCAGCCCCTCTTATAGAGTTGCTAGTTGCAGGTGAAGATGAAGTTTGTTCCTTGTTGGGACATGGATATTTTTTTGGGATATCACAATATCTCTTATTTAATTAATGCATCTATATAGTGGGTAAAGGGTGGAAGGCTAGGCCTTATGCCTGGTGTTTTGTTCCACTCTTGCCGCCCTAGTTTCCGTCATATCGGTGTTATGTTCCCGGATTTTGCATTCCTTACACGGTTGGGTTATAATGGGAACCCCTTGACAGTTTGCCTTGAATAAAACTCCTCCAGCAATGCCCAACCTTGGTTTTACCATTTGCCACCTAGCATTTTCTTTCCCTTGGGTTCTGCAGACTCCAGGGTCATCTTTATTTAAACCCCCCTGGGCCAGTGCTCCTCTGAGTGTTGGTCCGACTGAGCTGCCTGCGGGGCCACCTCGGGGAAACTTGAGGGTTGGTTTTACTCATAGCTAGTCTTATCTGAGTGTGCCCTGAGAACGAGATATGTGCAGCTCCTATCGGGATTTGTCAGCACATTTGGGCGGTGTTGCTGGACTTGTTTTACCATTCTCGAGGATGTCTTGTAACCGGGATGCCGAGTCTGATCGGATTGTCTTGGGAGAAGGAATATCCTTCGTTGACCGTGAGAGCTTGTGATGGGCTAAGTTGGGACACCCCTGTAGGGATTTGAACTTTTGAAAGTCGTGCCCGCGGTTATGGGCAGATGGGAATTTGTTAATGTCCGGTTGTAGAAAACCTAAAGTTGATCTTAATTAAAATACATCAACCGTGTGTGTAGCCGTGATGGTCTCTTCTCGACGGGGTTCGGGAAGTGAACACGATGTTGGAGTTATGTTTGACGCAGGTTGTTCTAGGATCACTTCTTGATCATAGTTTCTCGGCTGTGCTTTTGCCTTCTCTTCTCGCTCTCATTTGCGTATATGTTAGCCACCAGATATGCTAGTCGCTTACTGCAGCTCCACCTCATACCTTTTACCCTACCTATAAGCTTAAATAGTCTTGATCGCGCGGGAGTGAGATTGCTGAGTCCCCGTGACTCACAGATACTTCCAAAACCAGTTTGCAGGTGCCGAGGTTACCAAGTAGGTGATGCAACCGAGCTCAAGGAGGAGCTCGATGAAGATCTTGTCTATTGTGTTGTTTCTTTTCAGTCGATCAGTAGTGGAGCCCAGTTGGGACTATCGGGGATCTGTGTAGCATTTGGGGTAGTCTTCTTTTATTTTGGGTTCCGTAGTCGGACCTTGCTTGTATCTGGTGATGTAATGCTTTATTCATGTATTGTGTGAAGTGGCGAGTGTAAGCCAACTATGTATCTCATTCCCTTATGTATTACATGGGTTGTGTGAAGATTACCTCACTTGCGACATTTCTTACAATGCGGTTATGCCTCCAAGTCGTGCTTCGACACGTGGGAGATATAGCCGCATCATGGATGTTACAAGTTGGTATCAGAGCCTTCCTTGTCCTTAGGAGCCCCCTGCTTGATCGAATCACTGGCGTTGTTGAGTCTAGAAAAATGTTTTGAGTCATTTAGGATTATATATATTGGAGAGTAGGATTCTTTTTACTCCTCAGTCCCTTCATCGCTCTGGTAAGGCATCCTGACATAGAGTTTTGACTCTTCTCTCATCAAATTTTCACTGAATTTTTTTAAGATCATGCGGGTATCTTGGAATCATTCCGATGGTTTTGTGACGAGAACATTGTTCCTGGTGATGGAGTCGTGTACCTAGGGTAGGGGCACAGACCTGATCTAAGTACCCTGCCCAAGGACACCCTTAGAAGAGATCACCTTCCAGTCGACCTACGGGGGACTCACTCGACTGACTTGAAGGACTCGACCACGAAGACTCACTCGACCACCGGAAGGTCAAGAGGCACTCTGCACTGCAACGGTCTGTAATTAAGTAGACTTTATGATAGTAAAGACACTTTATGTGGGGCGTTACCAGTAAGGCCCCGGACTTAATGTACCTTAAACCCTTCATTACGTGGGTTGGCTGGGGTCCTGGCGCACTCTATATAAGCCACCCCCCTCCACAGGCAGAAGGGTTCGGCACCTTGTAATCCATATACACATAATCCACTCGACCGCCTCTGGGCTCCGAGACGTAGGGCTTTTACTTCCTCTGAGAAGGGTCTGAACTCGTACATCTCTTGTGCTTACAACCTCTCCATAGCTAGGACCTTGCCTCTCCATACCTACCCCCCACTCTACTGTCAGACTTAGATCCACGACAATTGGCGCCCACCGTGGGGCAGGTGTTTTAGCGATTTTGTGGAGAAGTTGCGATTCTTCCGAGTACTTTCATCATGGTAGCTGCTGGAGTTTTGGTCGAGGGTCGAGAGATTCGTCTCGGTGCTCTCACCTTCGTCGCTGACGACTCCGCCTGGCTCCAGGAGGCTCCACTCGACGTCGGTGCGCTCCCCGTCCGCGGTGCGACGCATTTTCGCGCATGTGTCCGCGGCGTTCTGCTGCGGCAACCGTCGACCCCATATCGGTCGACTCCCCTATCGACCACCCTCCCGGTCTCCCGCCAGCGCAAGCGCTCGGGTCGGTCTAGGCTTCAGCGGTGGGTGAGACACGCGGTGGCTCGCCAGACGGCCACCACCCAAGTTGCGGCAATCGAGCCCGACGAATCTCTCTACGGCCTGTTCGATCTGTCGACTGGCTCCGTAGAGACTGCATCCAAATGCGATAGCAGTGATCCCGCGGCGGAAATCCTGATGGTCGACGGGCCTTGCAGCCCCCCTGGCTTCGCCCGTGATGGTGGGGCAGGCGACGGAGGCGACCCCGCACGAGACCACGAAGAGTACCAGCCCGAGCCACTCGACTCTCTGCAAAGAGAGGAGCTTCGCCGTAGGAACATGGATGCCCTGCATACTCCCATCGCAGGAGAAACCCCTGAGGCTCGCGCCTTGGAGGAGGCACGTTTGGCCAATTTGGCCGAACGCGCTCGCCTGGAGAATCTTCAGCGAGCACTCGACGAGCGCGCGCGGCAACGAGTTCCCGACGCCAGTCGACGTCAACTCTTCCCGCCGACTCAGGTATATCGAACCCCAATCCAGAATTTAGCAGCTGCGACCCGTATAGCAGAGTCCATCCAGCCCTCTCAGTCGGAAGCTGGCAGAGGCTTGATGCAGATCAGGGATCTGCTCCGGGCAGCAGGAGATCAGAATTCAGCCGTGCCGCAGTCACGCAACAGAATTCACAGTCGATCCGTCGCTGCGAACACGGTTCAGTCGGCTCACAGTCCCAGATCGCCTTCGCGGCGTGAAGGGCGCGAGAATCGGCGAGACCAATATGGAGACCGACACGACCGAGATGATAGGCGTCGAGTGCCCACTTCTTCTCCAAGGGGTGGGTCTTACGCTCCTCGGCAGCAAGATGACAGACGTCAGCTCAGTGTGGGGCGAAGAGTTCCAGTCGACCCCAGAGAACCAGGCTTCGACGCGTGATCCATTATCGTGCAAGGCTTGGTCGACCGGAACAGAGCCCATCGAGGTGGACTCGACAGAGATGCGCCCACGAGCAGTCGAGTGCATGTTTTTGGTCCGGAATGTTTCAGCAGAGCTATCAGAGCCGCAGTGATTCCTCCCAATTTCAGGTTGGCAACAGGAGTCAGCAAGTTCATCGGGGAGTCTAAGCCTGAAACTTGGCTTGAGGACTACCGAGTGGCAGTTCAGATTGGTGGTGGGAATGACGAGGTGGCCATGAAGCATTTGCCCCTCATGTTGGAAGGTTCTGCCAGAGCGTGGTTGAATCAGTTACCTCCTAGCAGCATTTACACTTGGGAAGATCTGTCCCGAGTGTTCGTCAGAACGTTTGAAGGAACTTGCAAGCGACCGGCTGGATTGACGGAGCTGCAAGTCTGCGTGCAGAAGACCAATGAGACTCTCAGGGAGTATATTCAGAGATGGATCACTTTGCACCATACTGTGGAGAATGTGTCTGATCATCAGGCAGTCTGCGCCTTCAAGGATGGTGTCAAGAACAGAGAATTGAGTTTAAAATTTGGTCGAACCGGAGACATGACCTTGAGTCGGATGATGGAAATTGCTACCAAGTACGCCAACGGCGAAGAAGAAGACCGACTCCGAAGCGGCAAACACAAGCCGAGCCAGTCAGAGAAGGGAAACACCAGTCGGAAACAAAAGCGGAAGGCTGAACCGGCAGCTCCTGGAGAGGCTCTGGCCGTGGCTCATGGAAAGTTTAAAAGGAAACCAAAAGGATCCTGGAACCCTAAGAAGGTAAAGGATAAAGAAGGGAACGACGTGATGGATATGCCGTGTCACATCCACACGAAGAAAGACGAAGAGGGGAATATCATTTACCCAAAGCATACCACTCGCCAATGTCGACTCCTGATCCAGCAGTTTCAAGGAAAACAGTCTAAAGACAAGGAAAAGGAGTCGGACAAGGCCGAAGACAAGGAGGACAGTGAGGAAGGATATCGGCATGTCAACTCCACTCTGATGATCTTTGCAGATGTGGAAAGCAAGAGTCGATTGAAAGTCATTAACCGCGAGGTGAACATGGTTACCCCAGCAAAAGCAAATTATCTGAAATGGTCCCAAACACCCATCACATTCGACCAATATGATCACCCGACTCATATTGCCACCCCTGGGAGGCAAGCTTTGGTGGTCGATCCAGTTGTCGAAGGCACTCGACTGACAAAAGTGCTGATGGACGGTGGTAGCGGGCTGAATTTGCTGTATGCAGACACACTGAAAGGAATGGGCATTCCGATGTCCCGACTGAGCACCAGTAACATGAGCTTTCATGGAGTTATACCAGGGAAGAAAGCCGAGTCACTCGGCCAAATAGCTCTGGACGTGGTGTTTGGTGATTCGAAACATTTTCGCAAAGAGAAGTTGACGTTTGAGGTCGTGGATTTTCAGAGTGCATATCACGCCATTTTGGGGAGACCAGCTTATGCACGGTTCATGGCTCGACCATGTTACGTGTACCTCAAATTGAAGATGCCCGGCCCCAAAGGAGTGATCACTGTCACCGGTGATCGGAAAAAGGCAGAAGAGTGCTTTCAGAAGGGCTCAAAGATTGCTGATTCCCAGGTGACATCGGTCGAGTTCAAAGAATACAAGCAAAACGCAGGTCCGAGTGATTTGCTGCGATCCAAGAAACCCGCCACAGAATCTGCATTTCAGTCGTCTGGTGAGACGAAGCCTGTTCACATTCACCCGACCGACCCCGATGCAGCTCCGACCCACATCTCCACAACACTCGACCCGAAATAGGAAGAAGCGCTCATCCAGTTCCTCCGTGAGAACTGGGACATTTTTGCATGGAAGCTCGCTGACATGCCAGGTGTTCCCAGGGGACTGGCTGAGCATCTCCTAAGAGTCGACTCATCAGCAAAACCAGTCAAAGAGCATCTCCGGCGGTCCGCCGCCCAGAAGAGAAAGCCATTGGTGAGGAAGTGGCTCGACTATTGGCGGCAGGATTTATCCGAGAGATATACCACTCCGAGTGGCTCGCTAATGTCGTCATGGTTCCTAAGAAGGACAAATCGCTCCGAATGTGCATTGATTTCAAGCACATCAACCGGGCCTGCCCGAAAGATCATTTTCCTCTCCCTCGCATAGATCAAATTGTTGACTCGACCGCGGGATGCGAGAGATTGTCTTTTCTAGACGCCTACTCCGGGTACCACCAGATCCGTCTGTACGGACCCAACGAGGTAAGAACAGCTTTCATCACTCCATTCGGGTGCTTCTGCTATATCATCATGCCATTCGGCCTCAAGAATGCCGGAGCCACATTTATGCGAATCATTCAGAAGTGTCTACTCACTCAAATCAGTCGGAATGTGGAAGCGTATATGGATGATATCATCGTCAAGTCACGAAAAGGTTCTGACCTGCTCGCTGACCTCGCCGAAACATTTGCCAACCTCAGAAGGTATGATATCAAGCTCAATCCATCAAAGTGCACATTCGGAGTTCCTGGTGGCAAGTTACTCGGTTTTCTCATTTCCGAGCGAGGGATCGACGCTAATCCAGAAAAGATCGGCACTATTCTCCGAATGAAACGCCCTGTGCGAGTGCACGATGTCCAGAAGCTTACTGGATGCTTGGCCGCATTAAGTCGATTCATCTCATGACTCGGTGAAAAGGCATTGCCTCTTTACCGACTGATGAAGAAGGCAGACAAGTTCGAGTGGACTCCAGAAGCTGATGCAGCGTTTGCCGAGCTAAAAGCTCTGCTCTCCACCCAGTCGGTGCTTGCTGCTCCAATCAGCAAAGAGCCTCTGTTGCTTTATATCGCAGCCACAGGACAAGTCGTCAGTACAGTGCTTACGGTCGAGCGGGAAGAGGAAGGAAAAGCTTTCAAAGTTCAGCGCCCAGTGTATTATTTGTCTGAAGTCTTGACTCCATCCAAGCAGAGATATCCTCATTATCAGAAGCTTGTGTATGGAATATACATGACCACAAAGAAGGTTGCTCATTATTTCTCTGATCATTCCATCACAGTCGTCAGCAACGCTCCACTATCAGAGATTTTGCACAACAGAGATGCAACTGGTCGAGTGGCGAAATGGGCGATTGAACTTCTTCCCCTTGATATCAGGTTTGAGGCAAAGAAAGCCATTAAGTCCCAGGCAATAGCAGATTTCCTTGCCGAGTGGATTGAACAGCAGCAGCCGACTGAAGTTCACTCGGAGCATTGGACCATGTTTTTTGATGGCTCTAAGATGTTGAATGGTTCCGGTGCTGGGGTTGTCCTGGTTTCCCCCAGAGGAGATAAGCTCAGATATGTGCTCCAGATTCACTTTGATTCCTCCAACAATGAGGCAGAGTACGAGGCCCTCTTATACAGATTGTGCATGGCCGTTTCACTCGGCGTCCGTCGCCTGATGGTCTATGGCGATTCAGATTTAGTGGTCAACCAAGTGATGAAGGAGTGGGACGTGAGAAGCCCAGCCATGACTGGATACTGCAGTGCAGTGAGGAAGCTGGAAAAGAAGTTCGAGGGGTTAGAGCTCCATCATATACCCCGACTGAAAAATCAAGCAGCTGATGATCTAGCAAAGATAGGTTCCAAGAGAGGAGCCATTCCGAGTGGTGTGTTCTTGGAGCATATACACACTCCATCAGTCAAAGAAGATCCTTTCACCGAAGAAGCTCCACAGCCCAAGAGTGCCACAGATCCGACTGAGGTTGAAGTCCCAGCAGTGGTCGACTTGGTCATGGAGGTCTTGGTGGTCATTCCCGACTGGACAGTTCCGTATATCGCGTATATCCTGAGAAAAGAGCTTCCGGAGGATGAGGAAGAGGCTCGACAGATCGTCCGTCGATCTAAAGCCTTCACCGTAATCAAAGGACAGTTATATAGAGAAAGCGCGACTGGAGTTGGTCAGAAGTGCATAACACTAGAAGAAGGTCGAATCATCCTTAATGATATCCACTCGGGGACCTGTGGTCATCATGCGTCCTCTCGGACCATCGTGGCCAAAGCATACCGAGCCGGATTTTACTGGCCAAAGGCGAATGAGATGGCAAAGGAAATAGTGGATAAGTGCGAGGGATGTCAGTTCTACTCGAATATGTCGCACAAGCCTGCGTCAGCTCTGAAGACCATTCCACTCGTCTGGCCTTTCACAGTATGGGGGTTGGACATGGTCGGTCCTTTGAGAACAGGTCGAAGTGGCTTCACGCATGTACTGGTGGCAGTCGACAAGTTCACCAAGTGGATTGAGGCTAAACCAATCAAGAACCTTGACGCCGGTACTATTGTTAGCTTCATCAGAGAACTGATATTCAGATATGGAGTCCCACACAACATCATTACGGATAATGGGTCGAACTTTGACTCGGAGGAATTCAGGGACTTCTGCAACTCTCAAGGCACACGAGTCGAGTACGCTTCAGTCGCCCATCCGCAGACGAATGGACAAGCAGAGCGAGCCAATGGCCTGATTCTCAAGGGATTGAAACCCCGACTGATGTGTGATCTCAAGCATGCAGCTGGAGCGTGGGTCGACGAACTTCCCTCAGTGCTTTGGGGACTGCGGACCACACCTAATCGATCGACCGGAAGAACTCCATTCTTCTTGGTCTACGGAGCTGAAGCAGTCTTGCCAAGTGATCTTCTCCACAATGATCCTCGAGTTGAGATCTACAACGAAGCAGAAGCTGAACAAGCGCGGCAGGACGCAGTCGACCTTTTAGAGGAAGAAAGGGAGATGGCTCTGATCCGATCGACCATCTACCAACAAGATTTGCGTCATTTCCACGCCAGAAATGTGAGGGGTCGAGCCTTCCAGGAAGGAGATTTAGTTCTCCGAGTGGATCAAAAGAAACATCACAAGCTTGCTCCTTCTTGGGAAGGGCCCTTCATCGTCACCAAAGTTCTCCACAACGGGGCGTACCGTCTTTACAACGCCGAACATAATATCAACAAGCCCCGAGCTTGGAACGCGGAACTACTCCGCCCATTTTACACTTAAGTTTATCACTCGGATGAGTTGCAATAAAGTACTCCTGTAGTTCATGGACTTCAAAATAATAGTGTCATAGTTCCTCCATAATTTTTGTCACTTTTTATTTTGTCCTAAAATTTTCCCTCAGTGGGTGACTTAGCCGCGAATCCGTTTCGCCTAAGTTTAAAAATCCTACCGAGTGAAGAGCAAACTCTCACTCGGGGCTTAGCCGCGCTCGCCTAAGTTAAAATCCTACCGAGTGAAGAGCAAACCTCTCACTCGGGGCTTAGCTGCAGCCCAGTGCTCGCCTAAGATATAAAAATCCTACCGAGTGAAGAGCAAACCTCTCACTCGGGGCTTAGCTGCAGCCCAGTGCTCGCCTAAGATATAAAAATCCTACCGAGTGAAGAGAAACCTCTCACTCGGGGCTTAGCTGCAGCCCAGTGCTCGCCTAAGATATAAAAATCCTACCGAGTGAAGAGAACCTCTCACTCGGGGCTTAGCTGCAGCCCAGTGCTCGCCTAAGATATAAAAATCCTACGAGTGGAGAGCAAACTCTCACTCGGGGCTTAGCTGCAGCCCAGTGCTCGCCTAAGATATAAAAATCCTACCGAGTGAAGAGCAAACCTCTCACTCGGGGGCTTAGCTGCAGCCCAGTGCTCGCCTAAGTGGATTAAGGAATAAGTCGACTGCAGTGAGCGTCTTGCTTTGAACCTGCAAAAGACATTTCAAGCCAAAAGCAATCATATTCAAACATCAAATTCAAGTTCGGAACGATACCTAAAGGAACCGAAAGTGCTCAGGCGCTAAGCCTGTTAAGGTTTATCGGTTACAACTCCACTCGGCATACCGAGGCAAATTTAAAGCGTCGAGCTTAAAAGAAGTTTTTACCCCTCCTGTGGAGGGCTGGAAGGTGCAACAAACTCATCAAGATCAATTCCATCTGCGATCCGAGTGGCAGCAGCAATGAAAGTTTCCATAAAGGACCTGAAGTCGTGTTTCTTGGTGTTGGCCACCCGGAGGGCCGCCAGCTTGTCTTCTCGCGCATCTTTGCAGTGGACTCAGGCCAGACACAGAGAAACATCTGCACCGCACTGAGCCGAGGACTTTTTCCACTCCTGCACTCGACCAGGAACCGTGTTCAAGCGAGCCATCAGCGACTCGAGGTCGTGCTGGAGTGTCTCCCTGGGCCAGAGCGTTGAGTCGATGCGAGATGTGGCGACCTTCAGCCTTGCAAGATAGTCCACGACAGCTGCAACACGGGACTCCAGTCGGAAAACATTCATGGCAACTTCGTCGTTCACCGGAGAATTGACGGGGTCAAGGTTTGGTTCCAGCCGGCTAGTCTCTTCTTCAAAGTCTTGACAAAATTCTGCAAGGGCGATCACCGAGTCAAGGCAATGGTCGAATGGAAAAATCACAGTTGAAAATGATTGTTGAGCATAAAGGTTTACCTTCAAGCATAAGGAACAGCTTCTTGGCAAGACCACTCAGGAAGGCCTCCAGATCATTTTTCTTCCCAAGAGCAGCTTTCAGATTGGTATTTTCTTGTTCAAGCTTGGTGACTGAAGCTAACTTCTCGTCAGCAAGCTTGATCTTCTCAGCTAGTTCAAGGTCTTTTTTCTGTTGGGCCTCCTTCACCTTACCTGCAAGTTACAGCAAGATCAGATTTTGAAACAAATAAAGGGAAAAAGCAGTCGTCGAGGTCTCACCAAACATACCTTTGGTCTCCTCCTTTGCCTTCGTCAGATTCTCCTGAGCCAGCTTCAAATCCAGCTCGAGCTGAATGTGCTTGTTTTCCAGCTCAGTGTAGCGAGCCGCAAGGTCACAGGATCTCTGGGAAGAATCAATCGACTAAATGTCAAAGATAATTCACTTCCGAGTGGAACAGGAAAAATCATGCGTTTCTAAGACTACAGCCGAATACAAGCATTCGACCGTAGTCTCGGGGACTACACCCAGTGGGTGCACTCAGCGTGCCCCCACTAATCCTGTTGAATACAGATTCGACCAGTCGACCTCAAAAAAAACAAGATGTATTCTTTAAGACTGTAATCGACTGCAAGCAGTCGACCACAGTCTCGGGGACTACACCCAGTGGGTGCACTCAGCGTGCCCCCACCGGTTTGCGAAATCCAGTCGCCATAGTCGAATGACGGAAAGACTGAACTTATAAAGCCTAAGGCCGACTGCCAGCAGTCGACCTTAGCCTTGGGGACTACACCCAGTGGGTGCACTCAGCGTGCCCCCACCGGTTTGCGAAATCCAGTCGCCATAGTCGAATGACGGAAAGACTGAACTTATAAAGCCTAAGGCCGACTGCCAGCAGTCGACCTTAGCCTTGGGGACTACACCCAGTGGGTGCACTCAGCGTGCCCCCACCGGTTTGCGAAATCCATTCGCCATAGTCGAATGACGGAAAGACTGAACTTATAAAGCCTAAGGCCGACTGCCAGCAGTCGACCTTAGCCTTGGGGACTACACCCAGCGGGTGCACTCAGCGTGCCCCCGCTATCACGGAGTTTAAATCGACACACCCAGTGGGTGATTACTATAAATTCTGGAAAGAAAACAAGCGGTGGTCGACTGACCTGAACATTGCTTTGAAGGGCGGAACTGGCGTCGTAAGCTGCCTGGCTCGCATCCCGGATGGTCTTCAACTGCTCCATCATGATCCCTGCCTGGCGTATCGCCTCCTTCGCGGCGCCAGCTTGGTCCTCTGGGACGTGGTGCGTCGTGAAGAGGGAGGGCTGCAGAGCACTCGTCAGTGGATCTGCGAAGGACACAGTGTGTCGAGTGGTGTTCTCCTCCTCCGCGACCAGAGTCTCAGGCACCGTCACATCCTGGGACACCCTGCCGGCAGACGCTTTCCTACTCCTTCTGGGCTTCAGCGGTTCCTCATCTTCATCATCATCAGGGAGAGTGATAACAACATTGGATGGAGCTACAGAAAAGAATCAGAATTAGAGATCATGAGTCAGTCGACTAGAAACGGTGTTAAGAGTATAGTACCAGGTTTTGAGGTTGCTGCGTCCTCCATCTCATGGTCGTCAGCCCGGGCTGAGGTCTCAGAAGTAGCAGCACTGCAACTCCAAAGAATCAGTCGACTAACTCCAGCGCCAACCAGAGATAAAGTTCGCACAAAACAAGAAGACTTAAGCAGCATGATTACCCTAATATGGTGGGGATGGACACCTTCATCTTCGGCAGGAGCTTGGTCGGCTTTGACGGGGCCGCCCTGGGCTGCTTCGACGCCTTTTCAGTCGGCGCCGGAGAGGTGGTCCGAGGGCGCTTGGTCGACTGTGTAACAGTCGCAACCCCCTTGCCATGTTCAGTCGCAGGGTCATGGACAAGTTTCGACCGCCTTTCCGAGCGCGGTGGTGCGACCTCCTCCTCCTCCTCTTCTTCGTCCTCATCATCATCATCATCATCATCTTCATCGTCATCGTCATCATCGTCATCCTCAGCGGCGTCCGAGTACCACTCCTCCTCCTGGCTCTCGCCCCCGCTCGCTTCTCCCTCCTCAGTCGGAGCCTGTGCTCCATTGGGCATCGAGTACAGCTCAGTGAGGGCCTGATAGACATCAAGACAAAGATCAGTCGACCGATCGGCAGAGAAAACAGAAATAAATGTGACAAGAATACAATGGGAAGTGGAGCAGACATACCTTGTTTGGATCACTGTGGTGGTCGAGCGGAGGAATCCTTATGGCTCCGCGAGGGTTATCCTTGTTCCCAATAACAGCGGCCATCCACCTTTCCAGAGTGGCATCGTCGACTGCTTCTGGATTGACCCGAGTCACATCCTCAGTCCCGCAGTACAACCACATGCAATGGCTCCGGAACTGAAGAGGCTGGATACGACGCCTAAGAAAAACCTCCAGGAGATCCATACCCGTCACTCCCTCCCGAACCAACTGAACTACACGCTCCATCAGCATCTTCACGTCAGCTTTCTCCTCCGGAATCACCTTCAGAGAGGAGGGCTTGCTCACTCGGCCCATGGTGAACTAAGGGAGTCCACTCGACTGCCCCGGCGTCGACTGATCCTGGCAGTAGAACCAGGTCGACTGCCAGCCTCTGACTGACTCGGGAAATGTCATGGCTGGGAAGGTGCTCTTGTTCCTCACCTGGATCCCCAGACCCCCACACATTTGGACAACTTGGGTTTTTTCGTCGCCTGGGCTCGCCTTCTTCACGGTCTGAGAGCGACACGTGAATATGTGCTTGAACAAACCCCAATGTGGTCGACAACCCAGGAAACTCTCACACATGGACACAAACGCGGCAAGATAGGCGATAGAATTCGGGGTGAAGTGGTGGAGTTGCGCTCCAAAGAAGTTCAAGAAACCACGGAAGAAAATGCTCGGCGGCAAAGAAAATCCGCGGTCGACATGGGTAGCCAGAAGCACGCACTCACCCTCTTCCGGCTGGGGCTGCCACTCTTTCCCCGGAAGCCTCGCAGCTCCATGAGGGATCAGGCCCTCGTTGGCCATGTCGAGGAGATCCTTCTCCGTGATGGTCGACTGGATCCAATCTCCCTAGACCCAGCCTTTCGGCAGGCGAGATCTAGACGAAGACCCGCCACGACTGGTGGATCTCCCCTTCGCCTTCTCTGTCGCCGACGCCTTCTTCGCGCGTTCCAACGCTGCTGTCTTCTCCTTGACCATGGCTGCCGGCGGGACGCGCGAGGGGAAGTTGTGCGGAGGCGAGAGCGAGCGCGTTGGGCGGAGACGAAGGGAGCAGAGAGAGAATGCTGAGGCACTGTTCAAAAAACCCTCGCCGGGCGCATTTATAAGATCCCTTCCGAGTGGATGACAGGTGGGCCCGGTCGATCTAATCATATCCTGAACAGTTACACGGACGCGATACGTGGCGAAAAAAGCGGTGCGAGGATCGAGGCGTCTATGCCCTGTCCCGTCCGAACACCGCGGTCCACCCCGCTTCGCGCGCTTCCCCAAATTTCGCATCCTGCGGAATCCGCGAACGGCAGATCGGTCTGCCAAACGCGGGATTTCGGAAATCGGTGAAGTCCAAAAGATCACTCGACGAAGGAAAAGAATGGATCGAGACGACTGAAGAAAAGTTGTTCACTATCAACAAAGAGATTTTTTGGTTCAAAACAACGCACGACCAGTATGCGAAGGCTAATCAGAAACAGCATCAACTCCTTCATCACTCAAGCCTCAATCCATTCGGGGGCTAATGATGGAGTCGTGTACCTAGGGTAGGGTCACAGACCTGATCTAAGTACCCTGCCCAAGGACACCCTTAGAAGAGATCACCTTCCAGTCGACCTACGGGGGACTCACTCGACTGACTTGAAGGACTCGACCACGAAGACTCACTCGACCACCGGAAGGTCAAGAGGCACTCTGCACTGCAACGGTCTGTAATTAAGTAGACTTTATGATAGTAAAGACACTTTATGTGGGGCGTTACCAGTAATGCCCCGGACTTAATGTACCTTAAACCCTTCATTACGTGGGTTGGCTGGGGTCCTGGCGCACTCTATATAAGCCACCCCCCTCCACAGGCAGAAGGGTTCGACACCTTGTAATCCATATACACATAATCCACTCGACCGCCTCTGGGCTCTGAGACGTAGGGCTTTTACTTCCTCCGAGAAGGGCCTGAACTCGTACATCTCTTGTGCTTACAACCTCTCCATAGCTAGGACCTTGCCTCTCCATACCTACCCCCCACTCTACTGTTAGACTTAGATCCACGACACCTGGTGCCTCCTGACATTTAGGAGTTGTGGAAGTGTCCCGGGGAGTTGAGCTCCGAGGTGTTGTCGTCACAATTTTATCATTGCAGTTCTGGAATACCTGAGTTTGCCGACATAGAAAATCTCTTTTATGCAGTTGTTGGTGAGATAACCTCGACGCCACCCAATACTGGAGCGGGAGTTCGGGAGTATTGCCATAGCTCGTATAACGGATGCTTTTCAAAGGTTGAGGTAAATGATTTCCGAAGGTTTCTTGGTTATGTGTTGAAGGATGGATATAGCTGGATGTAGGATTTGTTAGTTTTGGGTGAGATATTATGCTTCCCCTGTATCCCCAACACCTGATTGCATAACCGGAAAGTTTTGAGAGTTTATAAGTGGGAATTCAAGTAGCTCTTAGGATATCTTTCCGACGAATATATGATATGAAATTGGGGTTCGACGTCTAGTGGTCCGCCTATCCACGGTTGGTTTTAAAGTGGTCTCGTTGTGTCTTAAAGAGTACTTGGCTACGCTGACTCGGGGACGCTTCGTATGTCATGTGCACTGCCTTGTACATGATGGTGCTATACGATCGAGCCCGTGTAGGCCCCACCACGAAAACTTCGGACGAAATCTCTATCATATGTTTGTTCCGGCTTATTCTGCAAGCCAATCCTTTGTTTTGTTTTTTGAGTTGTGGTATTCGAGTTGCTTCGAAGTCAAGTGTTGATTCCATACCTTTCCTAAGCGGTGTTCTCATGTTCCTATGTGAATACTAATCCCTCTCGATAATCGAGTTTGTCATTTCAATTTCTTTTCAACCGGTGTGTTTCTCTTTAAGTGGATCCGATCTTTTCAACATCCACAAGCTCAACTCAGTTTTCGCCAACGGTGTTTGTTTCATCCGTCTCCAAGTTGTCTTTGTTTTTCCCGCCCTCCCACCCTTTTTCTTCACGGACTCATATATCTTAATCAAGTATCCATTTTATTCATGTGAATTTTCTCCGTTACTTTCTTTCAATGTTCTTATCCGGTGATTCCCATGAAGATACTAACGGGGCCTCAAGTTCATCATTCTTCATTCGTTTTCTTCTCTGGTGGATTGAAGTCAAGCTTTGTTGATCATATCCTTTCCTTGTTTCCATGCTTTCTCATGCCGGTGCACCTCTTAATCATCCAATCTTGCTATTCTATTGTTCCGGAGTGCTCAAGATATCTCGAAGACTCAAGTTTCCATTCTCATTTCGTTCAAGCTTTTGCGAGGATGTTACCTCATTCAAGCCATTTATTTCAACCGGTGCAATCTCTCTTTCAAATTGTTCAACGGTGTATCTTTTGATTGGGCCCTAACCCACAGGCCTTTTCCCAGGATCTTACCTAACTCTTCTTATTCTCCCGGAGTTATTCTCAAATCTTCTAAAGTTTGACGTAAGAATGAATTGTCATCGGTCAAATGTCTTTCTCCAAGATCTTTCAAATTCTTTCATCATTGGCTCAACCTCTTCTATTTTTCATTCCGGAGTGCATCAACAATTCATGGTGGTGTTTCTCATTGTCATTCTCATCATTTGAAGACCAAAGAAGATTTTCTCTAAATCTTGTTCCTTTCTCTTCAAGATTCATGGTGCTAGCCTTATGACATCCTCTCATAATTGTTTTTGATCGTGAGAATTATTTTCACCCATCCAGAGCATTTCATGAGTTGTTTTCCATTTCTTTCCTCTGAAGGCCATCTTTTCAAATATTATTCATTTCAGCTGGCAGCTCACATTCTCCAAATCTAACCGGTGCATCATTCAAGTATATTCTCTAATCAGTTCATGATCTCTTCGCTCTCTTGTATCTAAACTCTCTAATGCGTTCATTTGCTAATTCTTACCGGTGATTCACCCCTTTACTTCGTTCATTTTCAATTCTTACGGTGGTTCGTTCAAGAGTTCTTTTCCTTCGTTACCGTATCAATTCGTTCGTTGCTTTCAAATCCTACCGGTGGTTCGTTGAAGACCTTCTCAGGTTTGATTTATATCTCTCTTAATCGTTTCTACGAGAATAAGTAGTGTGCCAAATCCATCGGTTGTCATCAATTTAATTGGTGAAGGATAAGCATAATGTAATTCTTATTCTTGTTTCATCGAGTAAATTCAATTCCTGCTTTCCGGAGTGGGTCATCATATCACATTCTCAGTTCGAAATGATGTATCTTTTCTTTTCCAGGAGTTCCAAACTCTCTCAATTATATTATCACGGAGATTCATCTAAATTGTTACAAGGATTCACCTTGTGTTTTCAACTTCTCTCCCTTTCGTTTGATCATTCTTTTGTTTACTGGAGTTCTTCATGAAGGTTCTACATGATGGTTCATAAAGGATTTAATTCCTTCTAGAAGTTTTTTTCATTGAGATTCTTTTCTGAGGAGTTCAAGCATTCTTCATCTTGCAATCCGCAGCGCAATTCTTTCTATCGTATCATTGGAGGTGGTATTATGGCATTCTTGATAATTTGAGTTCATGCTTCATGATTCACATGTTGTTAAGAATGAGGTATTTTAAATCCATCAACCTCTTCGTTGGAGTTTTCTTGGGTTACATTTCACCTAAAGCTTTCCCCGAGGATTGTTGCTATTTATGGTGTTTATAAATGACCCAAGTGCTTCTTTTATCCTTCCGGTGAATAAGTTTATCATCTCCTTCTTGATATCAAGTCAGTCTATTGTTCCGTTAGTGGCAGAATTTCACCTCATAGTTTTGAGAAGTTTTTCATAAGCCCACTACCAGCTTACTCTTTTCATTGTTGGTTTTTCCAACAACTTCGTTATTTCTTTCTTGGAAGGGTGCTTTCCAAGCTCATTTGTGGCGGAAGTTGGCTTTTTCAACTCCATTCTTTTATTACAATGATCCAACTTCTATTCTTTCATTCCGGAGGCATTGTGATATTGCTTTCTTCAACCATCATCCCATTTTATCAAAGTTCATATTCTTTTCCTTGCTTATCCCATTTAACCGGAGTGTTGTGCCCTTTTGCTCAAGTTCTTTTCATTTTGTCAAGTTTTTGCCTTCCGTTTCAACTGGAGTGTTGTCCGAATTTGTTCTTCCTTGAAACTCTTCCCTACCGGAGTGCTTTCAACTTTGTTCTTCTTCGCTGCATTCCTTCTTTCAATTGTTCAACCTCTCAAGGTTCGTGGTTTCACTCGTTTGTCAAAGAAGCAACTTAGTTTTACCTTTTCTCTTCCTCTTTCGTTTTCCCTCCGGTGCCATCCTAGATCTCGGGACGAGATCCTCTCGTTGTGGTGGAGTGTTGTAACGCCCCAAGACCGGAGCTGCAGATGCCTTCCAGGGTTTCCGGGTTTCGTTGTGTGTTTTGTTTCGTGTGTTGCATTCATCTTTGCATCGTGTGCATTGCATCATGTCATCATGCCATCATGTCATTTCTTTTCTTAACTCCACTAAATAAACCGTATGGATCTTCGATCCATTTAAACCGAGGGAATTCACGTGGTGATTCTCTTTATAACATATCCTCCCGATATTAGGGAGCTATATTAAATATTCCAATAAATTGGATTCACCCATAAACACACTTGCAGAATATCCCAATGTCGTTGTTATCTTAATTCTTGGTCTCCAACTTTGCCATATATTCTTTCATCATATTCCAGAGCTCCACCAAAAACCCGAACATTTTTGGCCACACCGAACCTAGTCCCAATTCAAAACCATTTGAACTATATTCAAATGAATTTGAATTTAATTCCTGCAATCTTGCCACTTCTATTTTTTCTGCGGTCATGTTTATTTTTATGAGTCTAGGAAAATTGTCCTCCTGCTCAAACTCTTTTCCCTAACCCCCCCTTCTTTTTCCTCTCTCTCTATTTTTATTTTCGTTTAAAGAAGAAAGAGAGGAGAGGGAGAGCCCAATCCAGCAAGCCCAGCTGACCCCTCCTTTCTACTGGGCCGGCCCCAACCCACCTAACGCTGCTAACCCTAGACACCAGGGAGCCCGACTCCCTTCTCCCTCTCGTTTTCCCCTCGCGCCGCTAGGAGAGACCCCAAGCTCGATCCCATCTTCCCCCTCGCTCAGCTCTGCTCGATCTCCCTGTCCCTCTCGTTTTTCCCCCGCGCCGTCACTCACTCACACACATGCATCGCTAGGGAGTGCAGACCCCCTCGCTCTTCCTCCTCCAGACCCCGTCGCCCTCCCCTCCTGCCTGTGCTCTGTCTCCCGGCCACCAGGAGCTCGAGACGCCGCCGCCCCTCATCGGATCCTGCAGACCCCGCACCGTCCTCTCCTCCGCTCCTTCTTCGTCCTCCCATGTGAGCTGCTGCGAAGCCGCATCTCCGCTGCGCCAATGCCACGGCCTCGCAGCAGAGTCCTCCCCGCGCCTCCACCCGAGGGGCCAACTCCGGCGGCCCCGGCGCCCGCGTCATGCCGCCGTCAGGTCCCGAGTACCCCGCAGCAGCGTCCGACCCCGCGCTCGTCTCCTCGCCGGTGACCAGGCGCCACCAGCTACTCCGGCATGCCTTTGCTCCCTTCTCCTTGTTGTGGTTCCCCCGCGCGCCTCTCCTGCTCCTTTTGGTGGACCGCGAGGCATGCCTTCACAGCGTGCCTCCTTCCAAAAGCCGAGCCGCGCCTCCTGCCATGGCCTCTTCCTCGCCTCGATGCCCCTGCGCGCCATGTCCCTCCACCGGAGCCGCACCTTGCTACTGCTGTAGGCCATGAGCTCTCCGGCTACCGCAGGAACGCCATGGTCAAGACCACCTCTGCGAGGAACGCAAGACGCATCCTCCGTGCACCCCCGCTTGTGGCTGTTAACGTCAAGACCATCTTGGTTTTTCGCCAAGCACCACCACCGGCAAGTACAACTACACCACGTTTATACAAATCCCACTACCGTCGCCTTCGGAAGGCTTGGATCCGTCAAGTTCCTCGACGACAAGTGCATGACTATGCGGATTGTACTAAGTACCCCCTTCGAGTCGACGGGATCAGCAAGTGTGAGACACCAAGTACCACGATGACCGTTGACATGTACCACTACACCACACCGAAACGTCAAGACCGTCACGGATATTGCCAAGTACCACTTCGGTTTCGGAATGCGACGAGTACCATGACTACCCTCGAGGATGTTGGTTCCATCAAGTTTGACTACAATGTGTGTACAACTACCGCCGCCGTGATTTTCGACAAGACGTCGTGTGCCTCTACTTCCAGTACTACTGTCGCAAGAACGGGACAGGAGAGTCCGAAGACCCCAAGTACCAAGACAACCCTGAAGGGATTCGAATTCGTCAAGTTCACCTTCGAAACGGGTACCACTACCGACGACTGAGACCCTGGATTCGACAAGTTCCTCACGGTGACCCTGAACATCTACAGGACATGCACGACTTCGAACTGTGTACCACGTCGAACATGTACGGCTACACGACGAACCGCCAAAACCCTGAACGACTACCGCCGCCGAAGTTCGCGAGTACAACTACTTCCACAACGCGTCGTGTACGACTATCGTCGCTTGGGTTTTGACAAGACTCTGAGTACCACTATGTTTGCCATGTACAACTACACCAAGTCCGGACCGACAAGTGCCTTGAGAACGTTTGTACCTCTTTCGTCACCGAGGACCAAAAGTACCACTACGTCCCATCGAACCCGAACCATCTCGTTTGCACGCTTCGAAGGTATAACCCCGAGACGACGTCCGTGAACGAATGCTTGCGATGTTTGAAATGCTCACGTTTGCACCGTGCCCGACATGTTTTCTTGCATGTTCCCTGTTACCATATCGTCGTCTCGTGGGACACCCATTTGCCGGGATCACCCCACCATCCTTGCATGACATGCTCCCGTCACCCTCTCTTTTGCACCGGCATCTCAATCGAGTTACCGGAACCGGAATGTTGTCGTGGCACCATTTCCGTTGTCATTGCCGTGGCACCCCTTTTCTTTCCGCCATGATGACAAATGCCTCATATCTTATCATGTCAACGTTTTCATAAATACTGCATAAAACTTGAACATGTCATCCGCATCATGTTAACAACATTTGAATGTTTAAAATTGTTGTTGCTTTAAATTACTAAGGCATATGGGGATTTACCAGATTCGTTATTTGTCATATCCGGTCCCATTTAAATTGTTTAGATGGTGTAGTTTTGTTATGCTTCACCTCTTGCCATGTTTAAACAACAGTTAATATTGTTGGGTACCTAAACGAGAGAGAACTAAATAATTGATGTGGTGTCACTTAACTTGTAGTTTTGTTTGTGCCCTTTGCCATGCCATGCATATTTAAACCGGACATGCATCATCATTGGTTGTGCATCATGCTATGTTTATGAGGTGGTTGTTTACTATGTTGTTTGCTTCTTTCCGGGTTGCTTCTCGCGTTAGCTTCGGTTTCGATCCGGAGTTGTGAGGATTTGTTCGACTACGTCCATTTGTCTTCTTCATGGACTCGTTCTTCTTCCTATCGGGATTTCAGGCAAGATGACCATACCCTCGAAATCACTTCTATCTTTGCTTGCTAGTTGCTCACTCTTTTGCTATGCCTATGTTGCGATACCTACCACATGCTTTATCATGCCTCCCATATTGCTATGTCAAGCCTCTAACCCACATTGTCCTAGAAAACCGTTGTTTGGCTATGTTACCACTTTGCTCAGCCCCTCTTATAGAGTTGCTAGTTGCAGGTGAAGATGAAGTTTGTTCCTTGTTGGGACATGGATATTTTGTTGGGATATCAAAATATCTCTTATTTAATTAATGCATCTATATACTGGGTAAAGGGTGGAAGGCTCGGCCTTATGCCTGGTGTTTTGTTCCACTCTTGCCGCCCTAGTTGCCGTCATATCGGTGTTATGTTCCCGGATTTTGCGTTCCTTGCACGGTTGGGTTATAATGAGAACCCCTTGACAGTTCGCCTTGAATAAAACTCCTCCAGCAATGCCCAACCTTGGTTTTACCATTTGCCACCAAGCATTTTCTTTCCCTTCGGTTCTGCAGACTCAAGGGTCATCTTTATTTAAACCCCCCTAGGCCAGTGCTCCTTTGAGTGTTGGTCCGACTGAGCTGCCTGCGGGACCACCTCGGGGAAACTTGAGAGTTGGTTTTACTCGTAGCTAGTCTCATCTAAGTGTGCCCTGAGAACGAGATATGTGCAGCTCCTATCGGGATTTGTCAGCACATTCGAGCGGTGTTGCTGGACTTGTTTTACCATTGTCGAGGATGTCTTGTAACCGGGATGCCGAGTCTGATCGGATTGTCTTAGGAGAAGGAATATCCTTCGTTGACCGTGAGAGCTTGTGATGGGCTGGGACACCCCTGTAGGGATTTGAACTTTCGAAAGTCGTGCCCGCGGTTATGGGCAGATGGGAATTTGTTAATGTCTGGTTGTAGAAAACCTAAAGTTGATCTTAATTAAAATACATCAACCGTGTGTGTAGCCGTGATGGTCTCTTCTCGGCATGGTCCGGGAAGTGAACACGGTGTTGGAGTTATGTTTGATGTAGGTTGTTCTAGGATCACTTCTTGATCATAGTTTCTCGACCGTGCTTTTGCCTTCTCTTCTCGCTCTCATTTGCATATATGTTAGCCACCAGATATGCTAGTCGCTTGCTGCAGCTCCACCTCATACCTTTTACCCTACCTATAAGCTTAAATAGTCTTGATCGCGCGGGTGTGAGATTGCTGAGTCCCCGTGACTCACAGATACTTCCAAAACCAGTTTGCAGGTGCCGAGGTTACCGAGCAGGTGACGCAACCGAGCTCAAGGAGGTGCTCGATGAAGATCTTGTCCATTGTGTTGTTTCTTTTTAGTCGATCGGTAGTGGAGCCTAGTTGGGACGATCGGGGATCTGTGTAGCATTTGGGGTAGTCTTCTTTTATTTCGGGTTCCGTAGTCGGACCTTGATTGTATCTGGTGATGTAATGATTTATTCATGTATTGTGTGAAGTGGCGAGTGTAAGCCAACTATGTATCTCTTTCCCTTATGTATTACATGGGTTGTGTGAATATTACCTCACTTGCGACATTGCTTACAATGCGGTTATGCCTCCAAGTCGTGCTTCGACACGTGGGAGATATAGCCGCATCGTGGGCGTTACATTAGGCCTTCTTCTTCAGGGTCTTAAACAACTTCCTTCATCACGGGTTCTTCTAAACTTTTTCTGAGGGCTCCTTTCTGTTGCTTGGTAATTTATTGTGCCTTGGGGTAAAGGTAACACTGAGCAAGGCAGTGCATAGTTCCTTCACACAGGAAACACGTAACTTGCCCAGTCGGGCATTCTTCAGCTGGGTGATTTCCTTCACAATGAGGGCATCCATCCTTGTGTTCTTCATTGGTGTGTCCTATTTCTCCGCAAATCTTGCAAGCACAAGGTTTCTTCTTCGGGTTATCATAGTGCTTCCGAATAAGATGGGATCTCAACAAAGTCTTCTTGAATTCCTCCCGAGTTTTTGCTCCATTGCATCCTCGTATGGCTCGATGCATTTTCCACCAGGTTGCAGCACTCCCGAAAAAGTACTGAAGAGCATATTGAACCTCATACTTCATTGTAATCAATTTTTCCCAAAGTGATCCTCAATGTTTTGAATCCATAGCTTTACCTCCAATTGAGTCATCGGACCAGAGAATAGCAGTCTGTCTTCCTTCATCATCTATTGGGTCCAAGGGTTTTGGGATGAGATAGGAGAGAAGAAAAGGGAGAGATACACACAATACAAACAATAGTTTTGAATAAACAGGTTTTATTTTGTGGCTATCGGAAAAACATCAAACAAATGACAGCTCACAAATCGGCGCATCTAACGTAAGTATATAACAGGGGTTTGGTATTCTAAAGGCCAAATAAGTATTTGGAGTTCTTCAGGGTCTCCAATTTCTTCAAGTCTTCAGAGACTTCGATGGTTGTAGCTTCTTTCTCCGAAATGTATGGTGAAATCTTATTTACTTTGAATTGGTCATTATTTGTCTGAGATTTAGTCCTTCTCAGAGTGGCTTCAGTTGATTCTCTGTGTGGTCAAAAGGGAAAGGGGTATATTCTAACTATTTGAGGTAAGAGGGAATATTTGGTAAAAACAGAAAAGATGAGAAGTAAAGGATCTTTTTGAAAATAGAGTTTTAGATATATCATGTCCTAAGGGTTTTCCAGTTTCTAGGGTCACGTCCTATAGTCAACATGTGCTCCGATACCATATCTGTAGCGATCCAACCTCAAACGGTCAAGCCTCTATGTATCTGTGCCATCCCTGGATCAGTATGCTGGCACACACAATACATCAATGTATATATCAAAGTGCAATCACATGTGTAAATAACGTAAAACTTATATATATATATATATATATATATATATATATATATATATATATATATATATATATATATACCTCATAAGTCTCAGCGGAAACAATCAAACGGGTGTGTGATACGTCTCTAATGTATCTATAATTTTTTATTGCTCCAAGCTATATTATCTACTGTTTTGGACATTATTGGGCTTTATTATACACTTTTATATTATTTTTGGGACTAACCTATTAACCGGAGGCCCAGTCCAGAATTGCTGTTTTTTGCCTATTTTAGGGTTTCGAAGGAAAGGAATATCAAATGGAGTCCAAACAGAATGAAACCTTCGGGAACGTGATTTTCTCACCAAACATGATCCAGGAGACTTGGACTCTACTCAAGAAACCAACAGGGAGGCCACGAGGTAGGGGGCGCGCCTACCCCCCAGGCGCGCCCTCCACCCTCGTGGGCCCCCTGTTGCTCCACCGACGTACTTCTTCCTCCTATATATACCTACGTACCCCGAAACGATCAGATACGGAGCCACAACCCTAATTCCACCGCCGTAACTTTCTGTATCCATGAGATCCCATCTTGGGGCCTGTTCCGGAGCTCCGCCGGAGGGGGCATCGATCACGGAGGGCTTCTACATCAACACCATAGCCTCTCTGATGAAGTGTGCGTAGTTTACCTCAGACCTTCGGGTCCATAGTTATTAGCTAGATGGCTTCTTCTCTCTTTTTGGATCTCAATACAAAGTTCCCCCCCTCTCTTGTGGAGATCTATTCGATGTAATCTTCTTTTGCGGTGTGTTTGTTGAGACCGATGAATTGTGGGTTTATGATCAAGTTTATCTATGAACAATATTTGAATCTTCTCTGAATTCTTTTATGTATGATTGGTTATCTTTGCAAGTCTCTTCGAATTATCAGTTTGGTTTGGCCTGCTAGATTGATCTTTCTTACAATGGGAGAAGTGCTTAGCTTTGGGTTCAATCTTGCGGTGTCCTTTCCCAGTGACAGTAGGGGCAGCAAGGCACGTATTGTATTGTTGCCATCGAGGATAACAAGATGGGGTTTTCATCATATTGCATGAGGTTATCCCTCTACATCATGTCATCTTGCTTAAGGTGTTACTCTATTCGTATGAACTTAATACTCTAGATGCATGCTGGATAGCGGTCAATGTGTGGAGTAATAGTAGTAGATGTAGGTAGGAGTCGGTCTACTTGTCTCGGACATGATGCCTATATACATGATCATACTTAGATATTCTCATAACTATTCTCAATTCTGTCAATTTCTCAACAGTAATTTGTTCACCCACCGTAAAATACTTATGCTCTCGAGAGAAGCCACTAGTGAAACCTATGGCCCTAGGGTCTATCTTCATCATATTAAATCTTCCAATACTTAGTTATTTTCATTGCTTTTATTTTACTTTGCATCTTTATCATAAAAATACCAAAAATATTATCTTATCATATCTATCAGATCTCACTCTCGTAAGTGACCGTGTAGGGATTGACAACCCCTTATCGCGTTGGTTGCGAGGATTTATTTGTTTTGTGTAGGTGCCAGGGACTGGCGCGTAACCTCGTACTGGATTGATACCTTGGTTCTGAAAAACTGAGGGAAATGCTTACGCTACTTTGCTGCACCACCCTTTCCTCTTCAAGGGAAAACCAACGCAAGTGCTCAAGAGGTAGCAAGAAGGATTTCTGGCGCAGTTGCCGGGGAGGTCTACGCAAAAGTCAACATACCAAGTACCCATCACAAACCCTTATCTCCCGCATTACATTATTTGTCATTTGCCTCTCGCTTTCCTCTCCCCCACTTCACCCTTGCCGTTTTATTCGCCCCAACTCTTTCTATCCTCCCTCTCTTTCCCGTTTGCCTCTTTTTGCCTGTTTCTTGTTTGCTTGTGTGTTGGATTGCTTGCTTGTCACGATGGCTCAAGATAACACTAAATTGTGTGACTTTACCAATACCAACAACAATGATTTTATTAGCACTCTGATTGCTCCTCTTACCGATGCTGAATGTTGTGAAATTAATGCTGTCTTGCTCAATCATGTCATGAAAGATCCGTTTTCCGGCCTTCCTAGTGAAGATGCCGCTACTCATCTAAATAGCTTCTTTGATTTGTGTGATATTCAAAAGAAGAAATATGTGGATAATGATATTGTTAAATTGAAACTATTTCCTTTTTTGCTTAGAGATCGTGCTAAAGCTTGGTTTTCGTCTTTGCCTAAAAATAGTATTGATTCGTGGAATAAGTGCAAATATGCTATTATCTCTAAGTATTTTCCTTCCTCTAAGATCATCTCTCTTAGAAACGATATTATGAATTTTAAGCAACTTGATCATGAACATGTTGCACAAGCTTGGGAGAGGATGAAATTAATGATACGTAATTGCCCTACTCATGGTTTAAATTTGTGGATGATTATACAAAATTTTTATGCCGGATTGAATTTTGCTTCTAGAAATCTTTTAGATTCGGCCGCAAGAAGCACTTTTATGGAAATCACTTTAGGAGAAGCTACTAAACTCCTAGATAATATTATGGTTAATTATTCTCAATGGCACACTGAAACATCTACTAATAAGAAAGTGCATGCGATAGAAGAAATTAATGTTTTGAGTGGAAAGATGGATGAACTTATGAAATTATTTGCTAATAAAGGTGTTTCTTCTGATCCTAGTGATATGCCTTTGTCTAATTTTATTGAGAATAATAATGAATCTATAGATGTGAATTTTGTTGGTAGGAACAATTTTGGTAACAACGCGTATAGAGGAAACTTTAATCCTAGGCCTTATCCTAGCAATTCCTCTAATAATTATGGTAATTCCTACAACAATTCTTATGGAAATTATAATAAGATGTCCTCTGATTTTGAATCTAATATTAAAGTTATTACTTCGCAAAAGAATTCCAATGCTTTGATTGAAGAAAAATTGCTTAAAATTGATGAGTTGGCTAGGAACGTTGATAGAATTTCTCTTGATGTTGATTCTTTGAAACTTAGATCTATTCCTCCTAAGCATGATATTAATGAGTCTCTCAAAGCCATGAGAATTTCCATTGATGAGTGCAAAGAAAGAACCGCTAGGATACGTGCTAAGAAAGATTCCTTTATAAGAGCGTGTTCTTCTAGTTTCCATGATAATAAAGATGAAGATCGAAAAGTTATTGATGTGTCCCCTATCTTTGTTTTGCAATATGAATCTTAATAATTATGGGACTGGATATGATCCACCTTTACCTAGAAGGCGTTCCAAAAATTCGGAGTTTTTAGATCTTGATGCTAAATTTGATAAAAGTGGGATTGAAGAGATCAAAACTCTAGATGTTAATGAACCTACTATTTTGGATTTCAAGGGATTTAATTATGATAATTGCTCTTTGATAGATTGTATTTCCTTGTTGCAATCCATGCTAAATTCTCCTCATGCTTATAGTCAAAATAAAGCTTTTACCAAACATATTGTTGATGCTTTGATGCAATCTTATGAAGAAAAACTTGAGTTGGAAGTTTCTATCCCTAGAAAACTTTATGATGAGTGGTAACCAACTATTAAAATTAAAATTAAAGATCATGAATCCTATGCTTTGTGTGATTTGGGTGCTAGTGTTTCCACGATCCCAAAGACTTTGTGTGATTTGTTAGGTTTCCGTGATTTTGATGATTGCTCTCTAAACTTGCACCTTGCGGATTCCAGTATTAAGAAACCTATGGGAAAAATTAATGATGTTCTTATTTTTGCAAATAGGAATTATGTGCCCGTAGATTTTATCATTCTTGACATAGATTGCAATCCTTCATGTCCTATTATTCTTGGTAGACCTTTCCTTAGAATGATTGGTGCAATTATTGATATGAAGGAAGGAAATATTAGATTCCAATTTCCGTTAAGGAAAGGCATGGAACACTTTCCTACAAATTAAATTAAATTACCTTATGAATCTATTATGAGAGCCACTTATGGATTACCTACCAAAGATGGCAATACCTAGATCTATCCTTGCTTTTTATGCCTAGCTAGGGGCGTTAAACGATAGCACTTGTTGGGAGGCGACCCAATTTTATTTTTTATTCCTTGCTTTTTTCTCCTGTTTAGTAATAAATAATTTATCTAGCCTCTTTTTTAGTTGTGTTTTTTTGTGTTTAATTAGTGTTTGTACCAAGTAGAACCATTGGGAATACTTGCGGAAAGTCTTGTTAATCCTGCTGTAAAAAACAGAAACTTTAGCGCTCACGAGAACTGCTGAAATTTTTATTTGGAAAGTTCTATTTAGTTAATTATTTCTGAAAATGATTAATAGATAAATTACTCACGTCCACAATTTATTTTAGAATTTTTGGGGTTCCAGATCTTGCGCTAGCTACAGATTACTAAAGACTGTTCTGTTTTTGACAGATTCTGTTTTTCGTGTGTTGTTTGCTTATTTTGATGAATCTATGGATAGTAAAATAGTTTATAAACCATAGAGAAGTTGGAATACAGTAGGTTTAACACCAATATAAATAAAGAATTTTTTCATTACAGTACCTTGAAGTGGTCCTTTGTTTTCTTTCGCTAACGGAGCTCGCGAGATTTTCTACTTTAAGTTTTGTGTTGTGAAGTTTTCAAGTTTTGGGTAAAGATCTGATGGATTATGGAACAAGGAGTGGCAAGAGCCTAAGATTGGGGATGCCCATGGAACCCCCAAGATAATCTAAGGACACATAAAAGCCAAAGCTTGGGGAAGCCCCGGATGGCATCCCCTCTTTCGTCTACTTCTATCGGTAACTTTACTTGGAGCTATATTTTTATTCACCACATGATATGTGTTTTGCTTGGAGCGTCTTGTATAATTTGAGTCTTTATTTGTTAGTTTACCACAATCATCTTTTCTGTACACACCTTTTGAGAGAGACGCACATGATTCGGAAATTATTAGGATACTCTATGTGCTTCACTTATATCTTTTGAGTTATATAGTTTTGCTCTAGTGCTTCACTTATATCTTTTAGAGCACGATGATGGATTTTTTTATAGAAACTATTGATCTCTAATGCTTCACTTAGATTATTTTGAGATTCTTAAATAGCATGGTAATTTTCTTAAATAATCCTATATGCTAGGTATACAAGATTAATAATAAAATTATCTTATGAGTGTGTTGAATACTATGAGAAGTTTGATGCTTGATAATTGTTTTGAGATATGGAGATGGTGATATTAGAGTCATGCTAGTTGAGTAGTTGTGAATTTGAGAAATACTTGTGTTAAAGTTTGTGATTCCCATAGCATGCACGTATGGTGAACCGTTATGTGATAAAGTCGGAGCATGATTTATTTATTGATTGTCTTCCTTATGTGGGGCGGTCGGGGACGAGCGATGGTCTTTTCCTACCAATCTACCCCCCTAGGAGCATGCGCGTAATACTTTGCTTTGATAACTTGTAGATTTTTGCAATAAGTATATGAGTTCTTTATGACTAATGTTGAGTCCATGGATCATACGCACTCTCACCCTTCCACCTTTGCTAGCCTCTCTAATATCGCGCACCTTTCGCCGGTATCATACACCCACCATATACCTTCCTCAAAACAGCCACCTTACCTACCTATCATGGCATTTCCATAGCCATTCCGAGATATATTTCCATGCAACTTTCCACCGTTCCGTTTACTATGACACGCTCCATCATTGTCATATTGCTTTGCATGATCATGTAGTTGACATTGTATTTGTGGCAAAGCCACCGTTCATAATTCTTTCATACATGTCACTCTTGAGTCATTGCATATCCCGGTACACCGCCGGAGGCATTCACATAGAGTCATATTTTGTTCTAAGTATCGAATTGTAATTCTTGAGTTGTAAGAAAATAGAAGTGTAATGATCTTCATTATTAGAGCATTTTCCCAGTGAGGAAAGGATGATGGAGACTATGATTCCCCCACAAGTCGGGATGAGACTCCGGACGAAAAAAAGAGGCCATAAAAAAGAGAAGGCCCAAATAAAAAATGAGAGAAAAAGAGAGAAGGGACAATGCTACTATCCTTTTACCACACTTGTGCTTCAAAGTAGCACCATGATCTTCATGATAGATAGTCTCCTTTGTTATCACTTTCATATACTAGTGGGAATTTTTCATTATAGAACTTGGCTTGCATATTCTAATGATGGGCTTCCTCAAAATGCCCTAGGTCTTCGTGAGCAAGCAAGTTGGATGCACACCCACTTAGTTTCTTTTTGAGCTTTCATACACTTATGGCTCTAGTGCATCCGTTGCATGGCAATCCCGACTCACTCACATTGATATCTATTGATGGGCATCTCCATAGCCCGTTGATACGCCTAGTCAATGTGAGACTATCTTCTCCTTTTTGTCTCCTTCACAACCACCATTCTATTCCACCTATAGTGCTTGTCCATGGCTCACGCTCATGTATTGCGTGAAGATTGAAAAAGTTTTGAGAATGTCAAAAGTATGAAACAATTGCTTGGCTTGTCATCGGGGTTGTGCATGATTTAAATACTTTGTGTGGAGAAGATAGAGCATAGCTAGACTATATGATTTTGTAGGGATAACTTTCTTTGGCCATGTTATTTTGAGGAGACATAATTGATTAGTTAGTATGCTTGAAGTATTATTATTTTTTTGTCAATATTGAACTTTTGTCTTGAATATTTTGGATCTAAATATTCATACCACAATTAAGAAGAATTACATTGAAAATATGCCAAGTAGCATTCCACATCAAAAATTCTGTTTTTATCATTTACCTACTCGAGGACGAGCAGGAATTAAGCTTGGGGATGCTTGATACGTCTCCAACGTATCTATAATTTTTGATTGCTCCATGTTATATTATCTACTATTTTTGACATTATTGGGCTTTATTATACACTTCTATATTATTTTTGGGACTAACCTATTAACCGGAGGCCCAGCCCAGAATTGCTATTTTTTGCCTATTTTAGGGTTTTGAAGAAAAGGAATATCAAACGGAGTCCAAATGGAATGAAACCTTCAAGAACGTGATTTTCTCACCAAACATGATCCAGGATACTTGGACCCTACGTCAAGAAACCAACAGGGAGGCCACGAGGTAGGGGGCGCACCTGCCCCCCCCCCCCCCCCCCCGGGCGCGCCCTCCACCCTCGTGGGCCCCCTGTTGCTCCACTGATGTACTTCTTCCTCCTATATATACCTACGTACCCCCAAACGATCAGATACGGAGCCAAAACCCTAATTCCACTGCCATAACTTTCTGTATCCACGAGATCCCATCTTGGGGCCTGTTCCGGAGCTCCGCTGGAGGGGGCATCGATCACGAAGAGCTTCTACATCAACACCATAGCCTCTCCGATGAAGTGTGAGTATTTTACCTCAGACCTTCGGGTCCATAGTTATTAGCTAGATGGCTTCTTCTCTCTTTTTGGATCTCAATACAAAGTTCTCCCCCTCTCTTGTGGAGATCTATTCGATGTAATCTTCTTTTGCGGTGTGTTTGTTGAGAGAGATGAATTGTGGGTTTATGATCAAGTTTATCTATGAACAATATTTGAATCTTCTCTGAATTATTTTTTGTATGATTGGTTATCTTTGCAAGTCTCTGCGAATTATCAGTTTGGTTTGGCCTACTAGATTGATCTTTCTTGCAATAGGAGAAGTGCTTAGCTTTGGGTTAAATCTTGCGGTGTCCTTTCCCAGTGACAGTAGGGGCAGCAAGGCACGTATTGTATTGTTTCCATCGAGGATAACAAGATGGGGTTTTCATCATATTGCATGAGTTTATCCCTCTACATCATGTCATCTTACTTAAGGTGTTACTCTGTTATTATGAACTTAATACTCTAGATGCATGCTGGATAGCGGTCGATGTGTGGAGTAATTGTAGTAGATGCAGGCAGGAGTCGGTCTACTTGTCTCGGACGTGATGCCTATATACATGATCATACTTAGATATTCTCATAACTATGCTCAATTCTGTCAATTGCTCAACAGTAATTTGTTCACCCACCGTAAAATACTTATGCTCTCGAGAGAAGCCACTAGTGAAACCTATGGCCCCTGGGTCTATCTTCATCATATTAAATCTTCCAATACTTAGTTATTTTCATTGCTTTTATTTTACTTTGCATCTTTATCATAAAATACCAAAAATATTATCTTATCATATCTATCATATCTCACTCTCGTAAGTGACCGTGTAGGGATTGACAACCCCTTATCGCATTGGTTGCGAGGATTTATTTGTTTTGTGTAGGTGCGAGGGACTGGCCTGTACCCTCCTACTGGATTGATACCTTGGTCCTCAAAAACTGAGGGAAATACTTACGCTACTTTGCTGCACCACCCTTTCTTCTTCAAGGGAAAACCAACGCAAGTGCTCAAGAGGTAGCAGTGTGGAGTCCCATTAACGTCATCGGCAGGTTGAGTGTAGACCGTAACCCAACAAGGAAACTCACTCATCGTAGAAATAATCCTAGAACATGATATGTTGCAGCCGTGTAGGTCAGTACATTGGATGTACTGGCAAGATCACTGTAGGAAAAATAGATGATAAAACTATACTATATGCAATATGGCTTTGTGGCTCTCGGCCTGAGTTTTGTTTGCGTAAAAGCTAGTTTTATTTTCCCTACATCAAAGGAAATAACCGGAGTCTAAACTACGGAGTTCTCTATCATGACATTGTTCCGCCAACCGATGTCTCACAGCCCAAATTATCATAAGTTGCCCGCAATTATGTTATCAGTCTGTTGTTGAGAGTTCTGAGATAGATCCAAGTCCAGAGGCTCAAATTGTCCGTAATCGGGGACACGGCTAATCGATTAGGTTTTAACCCTCTATAGAGTTTTGTACACTTGACCCGCAAGATTCGATCCCTCTTTTTACGTTCTCGCGCTTCAGGGCATTTGAGAACAAGACGGCCGAAACATGGTCTTTCGAAGAGTTCCCCTGACCACTGTCCGGTGCTCATCCAATCCTACCGTGGTTCTACATGTGCTAGCACCGTCCCAGCCAGAGTCACCACTAAGGTCAACCAAGCCAGAGTCCATACTGACTTGCGGTTGCACAGGTAAGCTTCCGGGCATGAAGTATTCTTTCGTCTCCTTGAGTCTGGGTGAAGCTTTCCGCAAGATGTGATGGCACTCCTCCATGCATCCCGGCCATCCATTGGTTTCTCCAGGGTACCCATCAAATCCGTCCTTCACCCAGTAGTGTGTATTGAATTCTTGTCTCAAGTCTCGAAATCTTGAGGTCTTGAAGTCTTGAGGTCCTGACGATGCAGTCCTTGCCTATGCCTTCATGAAGTTATCGTCATTGACGTAGAGTCCTCCTTCTTTACACCACTTCCTAACACTCATACCAACCCCGTCTACTACAGTGTAGCATTAAAACTATATAACGTCTCCGGCTTGGTAACAGGGAGATGGGTTCCTACCTCATGCATTCTACTCAACTACAAGATTCAATAACACTACTGGAGGGATTGTTGAAAGGGTGCTACTACATGCAAATAGAACATAGTATGAAAAACACGGTCAAAGTGAACTTTCCTGGTAAGTTGATGAAGATAATAACACTCTCAGAAACTTGATAAGACTATATGCAACTCTCTGATGAAATCTATAATAATAAACATGACATTCACATAAGCAATCATTCTAGAACTCAAAATAACAATCAAAACAACAAGGAAACTCAATAATAAAACTCAAACAGATTCCAAAGAACCCTCAAATAAAACTACAAAGAAAAACTACTATGGAAATTCTAAGACTTTACTACAAACAACTAATATAATTTTGTCTAAGCAAAAACTTAAGAACAAAGAAAATATACTAAACTAATAAATTAAAAAATATATATAAAACAACTAAGTTAACATAAAGTATTTTTCTTAAAAATTTATTTACAAAAAGAAGCAAATAAAAAGCTACTATAAAACTCTAACTAGGACCTATACAAGTTTTCATACAAAACTAAAGAAAATAATTTTTTTAAATAATAATAAAATTGTCTACTATTTTATAACAGAAACAAAACTAAATTTATTCAATGTGAAGCTACCACTAGGCATGATATGATTTCAACTTCATGACATTCAATTTATTCAACAATTTACTCACAGGGTATAAGTGAAGCACAAGAGTAAATGTCATAGAAAAGAGTTTCATTTACGGGATGTGAATGCCGTTTACTTGGCCTCCCTCGCAATTATTTGAGGTCTCTATTTTATTTAGAAAAAATAAGATGTAAATATTTTATTAAATAAGCAAGCAAAACAAAATAAAATGACATTCTAAGAATAGCACACATCATGTGAAGAAGCAGAAACTTAGACTCAACCGATACTAACCGATAATTGTTGAAGAAGAAAGGTGGGATGCCTACCGGGGCATCCCCAAGCTTAGATGCTTGAGACTTCTTGAAATATTTTTTGGGTGCCTTGGGCATCCCCAATCTTGAGATTTTGTGTCTCCTTAATTCTTCTCATATCACGGTTTTCCTAAATCTCAAAAGCTTCATCCACACAAAACTCAACAAGAACTCGTGAGATAAGTTAGTATAAACAAATGCAAAAACCATATCATTCTCTACTGTAGAAAATCACTAAAATTATTATTCAACATTGCATACTAAATGCCTTTGCATATTTAATACTCCTATACTCAAATAGAATCATTAAACAAGCAAACATATGCAAACAATGCAAATATAATAGCAATCTGCCAAAACAATACAGTCTGTAAAGAATGGAAGAGTATAAATACTTCTTTAACTCCAAAAATTATGAAAATTTACCCCACTGTATAAAATTTATCATAGCTCATTTTGCAAAAAGTTTTAACATTTTATCACATTCTGACTTTTCTAGGGAATTTTTGCAAGGGCGGTAAACTTTCTGTTTTCAAACAGCAACATGTATACTTGCAAAATAAGCATGGCAAAGGCTATCATTGATACTTTTATTGAAATAAAAGATGCAAAACATTATTATAAATAACAGAAAGCATGTCCTAACAAAATAAATTGACGCTCCAAGCAAAACACATATCATGTGATGAATGAAAACATAGCTCCAAGTGAGGTTGCCGATAATGTTGGAGACGAAAGAGGGGATGCCTTCCGGGGCATCCCCAAGCTTAGTTGCTTGGATATTCCTTGAATATTTCCTTGGGGGTTCCTTGGGCATCCCCAAGCTTAGGTTCTTGTCACTCCTTATTCTCCTCATATTGATATCTCACCCAAAACTTGAAAACTTCAATCACACAAAATTTAATGGAACTTTGTGAGATAGGTTAGTATGATAAAGAGCAAACCATTCCACTTTTCGTAGTGCCAAAGACAAGATTCATAATTGTTCTCACACAATGCCTACTATATCATATCATATCTACAATTTATATTGAGCAATATAAGCCATAGAAACTAGGAAACAAGCAAACTATGTATTGAAAACAGAATCTGTCAAAAACAGAACAGTCTGTAGTAATCTGCCATCAAACCGTACTTCTGCTACTCCCAAAATTCTGAAACTTTAGGACCACTTTAGAAATTTGTATACTAATTTTCTGCAAAAAGAATCAACTCAATAGCACTCTTCTGTTAAAAATAAGAATTATTTTTGTGAGCGCATAAGTTTCTGTTTTTCAGCAAGATCAAAGTAACTATCACCCAACAAGATCCTAGAGGCTTTACTTGGCACTTTATTGAAACTAAAGCAATAAAACATGATTACTATAGTAGCATAATCATGTGAACACACAAAAACAGTAAGTAAAAGTGTTGGGTTGTCTCCCAACAAGCGCTTTTCTTTTATGCCTTTTAAGCTAGGCATGATGATTCCAATGATGCTCGCATAAAAGATAAGAATTGAAACATGAAGAGAGCAGAGCATCATGAAGCACATGACAAGCAAATTTAAGTCTAACCCACTTCCTATGCATAAGGATTTTGTGAGCAAACAATTTATGGGAACAAGAATCAACTAGCATCGGAAGGCAAAACAAGAAAAACTTCAAGATTTTCAACACATAGAGAGGAAACTTGATATTATTGCAATACCTACAAGCATATGTTCCTCTCTCATAATAATTTTCAGTAGCATCATGAATGAATTCAACAATATAGCTATCACATAAAGCATTCTTTTCATGATGCATAAGCATAGAAATTTTATTACTCTCCACATAAGCAAAATTATTCTCATGTATAGTACTGGGAGCAAACTCAACAAAATAACTATCATCGGATTGAAAATTAAAATCATGATGACAAGTTTCATGGTTATCATTATTCAATATAGCATAAATGTCATCACCATAATCATCATAGATAGGAGTCATGCTTTCATCATAATAAATTTTCTCATCAAAACTTGGGGGACTAAAAATATCATCTTCATCAAACATAGCATCCCCAAGCTTATGGATTTGCATATGATTAGCATCATGGATATTAAAAGAGTTCATACCAACAACATTGCAATCATGCTCATCATTCAAAGATTTTGTGCCAAACATTTTATTGACTTCTTCTTCTAACATTTGAGCACAATTTTCCGATCCATCATTTTCAAGAAAGATATTATAAAGATGATCAATAATATGATGCAACCTCAATTCCATTTTTTGTAGTTTTCTTTTATAAACCAAACTAGTGATAAAACAAGAAACTAAAAGATTCAATTGCAAGATCTAAAGATATACCTTCAAGCACTTACCTCCCCGGCAACGGCGCCAGAAAAGAGCTTGATGTCTACTACGCAACTTTATTCTTGTAGACACGTGTTGGGCCTCCAAGCGCAGAGTTTTGTAGGACAGTAGCACTTTTCACTCAAGTGGATGACCTAAGGTTTATCAATCCGTGAGAGGTGTAGGATGAAGATGGTCTCTCTCAAACGACCCTGCAACCAAATACAAGAAATCTCTTATGTCCCCAACACACCCAATACAATGGCAAATTTTATAGGTGCACTAGTTCGGCGAAGAGATGGTGATAAAAGTGTAATATGGATTGTAGATATTGGTTTTTGTAATCTGAAATTATAAAAACAGCAAGGTAACTAATAGTAAACGGGCACAAAAACGGTGTTGCAATGCTTCAAAACAAGGCCTAGGGTCCGTACTTTCTTTAGTGCAACCTCTCAACAATGCTAACATAGTTGGATCATATGATTATCCCTCAAAGTGTAACGAAGAATCACTCCCGAGTTCCTGTTAGCGGAGAACAAAAGATAGGAATTGTTTGTAGGGTACTAAACCACCTCAAAGCTATTCTTTCTGTTCGATCTATTCAAGAGTTTGTACTAAAATAACGCAAAGCTATTTTTTCCGTACGATCTATCCTAGAGTTCGTACTAGAATAACACCAAAGCATATTCATATTCATAATACTCAATCCACACAAAGAACTACAAGAGTGCCCCAAGATTTCTACTGGAGAAACAAGGACAAGAACGTGCATCAACCCCTATGCATAGATTACCCCAATGTCACCGTGGGAATCCGCAAGTTGAGTTCCAAAACATATATCAAGTGAATCGATACGATACCCCATTGTCACAACGAGTATTCAATTGCAAGACATATATCAAGCGTTCTCAAATTGATAAAAGTATTCAATCTAATAACCACGAAATCTCAAAGGGAAAAACTCAATTCATCACAACATGATAGAGAGGGGGAAAACATCATATGATCCATCTATGCTAACAAAGCCCATGATATAGATCATCAGAGAGAGAGAGATAAAACACATAGCTACTAGTACAAACCCTCAGCCCCGAGGGTGGACTACTCCCTCCTCATCGTGGTGGCCGTCGGGATGATGAAGATGGCCACCGGAGATGATTCCCCCCCCCCTCTGGCAGGGTGCCGAAACGGGTCTAGATTGGTTTCAGTGGCTACTGAGCCCTACGGCGGCGGAACTTCTGATCTAGGTTAACCCCGAAGAATTTTGAAATATTTGGGAATTAATAGTGCAAAGAAGGAGCACAGGAGGCCACCGAGGTGGGCACAACCCACCTGGGCGCGCCAGGGGGCCCTGGCGTGCCCTGGTCAGTTGTGCCCCCCTCGGGGCACCCCAAGGTGCAGCTCTGGCCCATTGGGTTCCTTCTAGTCCAAAACAATCTCCAAAAAGTTTCGCGGTGTTTGGACCCCGTTTGATATTGATTTTCTGCGATGTAAAAAACAAGAAAAAAAACAGCAACTGGCACTGGGCACTGGGTCAATAGGTTAGTCCCAAAAAATGATATAAAGTTGCTATAAAATGATTGTAAAACATCGAAGGATGATAATATATTGGCATGAATACTTCATAAATTATAGATACGTTGGAGACGTATCAGGCTGCTACTAGGCCTAGGGGGTGTGCGTTCTATAATTAACGGTGCTCGGCCGTAATATAACTAAATCGCTACCGGGTGTACAAATAAAAGAAACCGGTTGGCCGGTCCGAACTAAACCGAAAACTAAACCGATCTAACAAAATAAAAACCTAACCGTTCAGAGATCTAATCTAAGTCGTCAAACGAAGATCGGACGGTGGTGATCGATGCTCACCGGAATTGCTGGCGGACTTGGAGAAGACGAGGACGACGTCGTTCGGGCGTGGTCGTGGCGCTCGTCCTGGTGGTCGCTGGACTCGGGGGAGGGTCGAACGGGACGCCTCGCATGAAGGCGAGCCATGCGGTGTGCTTGTGAGCATCCGTGGAGTCCTCCCGCGATGGTGATGAGCGTCTGGAGCACAGGGGCAGCGCCGGAGAGATTCGGGGGAGGTTGAGGAGCTCGGTCTGGTGCGAGTTTGTGAGATTCAAAAGGTTAGGGAGATGTAGCGCGTCGAGTAGGAGCAGACAGAGGAAAGCAGGGGTTCAGGAAACCTCCAGTGGTGGCATACTTGGTCGGCGAAGGGAGCTCCTAGAGGCGCAACTCCGACGAGATCGAGGTGAGGCTCTAGGCCATGAGAGATTGAGATTTTTTCAGAAAATTGGGGGAGGGGAGTAGGGCATTATTTATAGGGGGTCGAGCTTGCGCGAGGGGCAAATCAGAGGGAGAGAATCCTGAAGAAATCTAGATACAGTGGTGGGCGAGTTCGCTATAGCGCGGCAAAGCGTGGGCAAGGGGAACAAGAAAGCTCGAGGCCCACCGGTCAGTGGCACAGGGAGCCGGGCGAGAGGACGGGTGGACGAGGTGGGACGATTCGGGCGCGGCGCCGGCGCTGCTGGGCCAAGTCGACGGGGAGAGAGAGAGAAGATGGGTCGCCGCGGTTTCCTAATTTAAACCTTTTGATTTTGAAAATAAGAGAGAGAGAGAGAGAAAAGAATTAAGATAAAGGAAAACAAATATATTATACATATTATATATCAAAATGTTCAGAAAAATAAATCCTAAAACATGAACATATTTTCAGAGGCAAGTAAAATATACAAAAATTCGAATAAGGCAAACAATGCTACTAGTTCATTTAAAAATCAAATAAAAATATTTTAAAATACCGAAATGATTTCAAACTCATTTTTCTCCACTTTTCTACTCTAGGGAATCATTTTACCATATTTTCCATATATTTTATTTTGGAGAAAAATAATTTGAATAAATCTCAAAATTACTCCAAATTGAAAGTGGGTTTTAAAATACCTTCAAAGGGACTTTGATTTTGATTCCTTTAAACTTCCAACTCATCTTTGAAGAAGTCATTTTATCTTCCCTCATGAGGATCATTGAGTTGCATAAAGTTTCTGAATTTGAAATATTCCCGAGTGGAATTCAAATCTTTTCAAACCCGTTTTTGTTTCTTTTAATGGAAGAAATCATATCATCTTCACTCTAGGGTTTTCTGATGAAATGAATTTGAATTCATTGAGATCAAAATGCAAAGTGAAAGTCTGGGAAAGTCATTTCATTCCCTCTCATCCGACTTTCAAAAAGTTTCAAATTTCACTCAATTTCACTTAATCAATCACTCAACAATCAAATAAACAATCAAAGTTGTTTATTTAATATACATTCCAAAATTTAGAATTTTTGAATGTTACAACTGCTCTGCTCGCGGGTGAGGGGGTATATATAGGCATCTCATTGGTCCCAGTTCGTGGCTGGAACCGGGACTAAAGGACCCCTTTGGTCCCGGTTCCTGCCACGAACCGGGACCAATGGTTGTGGGCTAGGAGAGAGGCCCATTGGTCCCGGTTCGTGTCTGGAGCCAGGACCAAAGGGTCCAGACGAACCGGGACCAATGCCCTACGAGGCCCGGCCGGCCCCTGGCCATGGGTCACGGTTCATGGGTGAACCGGGATTAATGGGCTGGCCCTGCCTAGACCAAAGCCCTGTTTTCTACTAGTGCTAGCCTATCCCAACTTGTCTAGGACTAAAGGCTTTGTTGTTGTTGTATGCTACACTAGATCATTGCACATACAGATACACTGCCAGAGGTATTCATCATGTGGAGTTTCTCTCATGTTTCCTATTTTGAGTTATGGTAACATTCAGTCGAAGTGAGTCATTATAAACGTGTGATGATCATCATTATTTAGAGCATTCCCCAGTGAGGAAAAGAATAGTGGAGACTTATGAGTCCTAAAAAAAGTGAGGATGAGGTCCACGAAATTGTTCTTAAAAAAGGAAGAAAAGAATTGTGGAGACTATGAGTCCTCGAAAATTGGGATGGGGTCCATGAGACTGTTCTAAAAGAAAGAAGTAAGAAAAAAGGAGAGAGAAAAGAGAGAAGGGGCATGCCTACTATCCTTTTACCACACTTGTGCTTCAAAGCAGCGCCACTTCATGCATTGTAAAGTGCAAAGTTTCATGAGCTTCATCAGTTTCATACAAGTGGGGAACCTACGTTATAGAACTTGGCTTGCATATTCTGATGACGAGCATCCTCAAAAGCTCGAGGTCATTAGGAGCAAGCAAGTTGGATGCACCCCCACTTAGTCCATAGGAGAGCTTTCACATATTCATAGTTGTTTGTGCATCCTAGTTGCATGGTGATCACTACTCCTTTTGTTGACATCAATCATAAGGCCTTCTCCATTGCCTAATGGTCAGCTGCATTGATGCAAGACTTTCTATGTTTTTGACTTACCGAAACCCCAACTATTTTCTGTCATTCCCTTAAGTGTGAAGCATAGGCTTGTGCTCAATGTCACATAGGTAGTTGAGCGGTTGAATAACACAGACAGACGATCCTGCTATTGTACCTGGTATGCCTCGGGTTGGTGTTTTTGAAGCGAACACTGATACTTGATTTCTTTTTTCTTTGATAGTTACTTCTTTGTTCCTAACATAATATTGACCTTCTCTCCAAACCCTTGGCAATGGGAATTTGGGCTCCACAAAAAAAATCCTCTTTCTTGATCTCAATGGCAATGGAACTAAGAGGTAGCTCGCATTACTCCCTTGCTAGTTAATTTTTGCATGCTTGCAAGATGACCATGGATATCACTTGCGGGGTTTGGTTCAATGTATGCTTTAGAAATAGTAGCATTGAGCTTTTGGTAATCAACCTTCTTACTCTAGGACGAGAAACGTTTAAGCGTGGGGAGGTTGATGGCTCTATATTTTATGCATTTTTAGATCTCATTTGTTGCATGTTCTCTTTATATATCATGACCCACTGAACCAAATAGTTTTCCATTCTGCATGTTCACTGGTATTTACACTTTTCATTGTGAGCATTGCACATTTAGTGTTTTATTTGGTTTTTGTTAGTTTTCCTTGTTTTCTTGTGGCTATAGGTATTTTTGGAGTAACCTAGGACCAAGCACAATGAAAGGACCAAGGATGGGTTCAATACGGAGTCAGCTAGGGGTCAGACTTAGCCATTTCAAAGGTCGGAAAAACTCATTTTCCAAAGTGCTCCAAATAAAGATCTAAGACCAAAAATGGATTCTCATTCATATGAATCCGATGAGCCCAAGAGCGTCAAATTTCGAGTTCGTATGAAGAAATGGCGGTCGTTTCACCGGAGGAGTCCACACCACAAGACAACCTTTCGAATGACCGCGCGGTGTCGTTTCGGTGCGCGAAAGTTGTCGTTCCTCATGGGATTCTTCACCAATTTCATCCCCAATTGTTTCCATGGTATCCTTGGCTCTTAATGAAGGGATTGGGAGATGATAAGGCTCATCTTGAGCCCTTGGACGGAGGAGGAGGATCCACATCAACGGAGGAGACCCGAGAGGGCATCCTATAAAACTCCTGCAACCCTAGCTGCCATCTTCAGCCATCATCATCCACCACAACTCCGAGCAGATGTCAGGAGGCTCTCCCCCTTGGGGGAGACCTCTCCCTCTAACACCACGCCAAGCAAGGAGGCAGAGGCACCATCTCCATCACCGCCATCATCACCGGGCGTCGGTCCTAGCTAGGCCATGCGCGCCGGTGTGTCCATGTCCATCTCCATCTTCGCCTCCATTCTCACATGTAATTTGTAAGATCGAACATGTTGATGACATCCATGAATCATTCCTATTTTTGTGTCTATGCATCTAGGTTAAGTGATTGATCCGGTTCTAGGTTGAGGTATGATCTTGTATGCAAAATTAGTCTTTCTGGTATGATCTAGCATTTACTTGTGTTGCACGTTATGTTGGGAGACGTCCTTTCTTGTGATATTGTTATCACCTGCATGTATACTCGTACTAGTATTCCGCTGCCACTAAGATGCCCCTCTAGTACTAGTGAGACTAAAGCCTTGACATCACTTTTCTCTCTATTCAATCCTACAGTTACAAAAAAAACCTCATTAACTCGGTTTATTTTCCGCATTCTAACTTATAGTTTAGTATAAACGCATTTTTCTTCCCTTCATAACAACCGATAGAATAGGCTATTTCCAAACTACGGTTTGGTGTGAATGCGCTACGCTGACAACATAGTTGAGGGGTTTGTAGTGTCTTCCTATTCACTCCCCGTGGGATTCGACACTTATCACGAAATGCAATAGCCATGTGCCCTTGTAGGTCAGCACTACTCAGCCTCGTCGATCTAGTCAAGTAATCCACACCCCACTCCCATCCTCCTCATCATTCTCCATCCCACACGCCCTGACCACCGGCGCGACACCTTCCACCCAAATCACCGCCCCATCCTCCAAATAAGCGTCGTCTAGAGCCATGTTGCACGTGGTATAGCCATGAGCTCAAGGAGCATTCGGCAGCAAAGAAGCAAATCATGGTCGCACGCGCGGATGAGGATGCGGTGGTTGCCATGCGTGCTAACCCCCAGATCTTGGAGGATCACCTCACCATCGAGGCCACCGTCGACGCCTTGCGCACGGACACCACCTCATGGTTGGCTACTTTAAGTGACAGTCTGTTGTGTTTTCTCGAGGCCACCATGGTGCCTTCGATGAAGACTATGAGGTGTTTTCTTAGGGTTCCTGTTCTTACGTCAACTCCATGGCCAGTAGGTTGGTGCCCGGAGTGGCTTAGGTGACTCACAACTATGAGAAGGACACCCATGACATGGAGGCCTCGCCCACTTCCAACTTTAAGGAGCCCATCGTCATCAATATCTCCGACGACGAGGAGTAGCTTGTTTTTTAGCTTACTATAAGGACCTATGTTCAGCTAGCTACGCTGGTTAAGAATGTTAGGTTTACCTATTGCATGTGTTGCTCCTGCCTTTCCTTTAGAAATTCTAATCAATTGTCCTATGTAATGTTACTATGCAATCTGATCTTCTAGTATATATGTTCTATATATTGTGCAATGTGATGCTCAATTAATTGTTTGGTTCATTCGTTGTGATGTTCAGTTAATTGGTTGGTTCAATTCTGCAATGTGATGTTCAATTCTTGTGGGTACAATTTTGTATTGTTATGCATGTGGTAAATAAATCGAATTTGGCTGTACTAAATGAGGGTCTCCTAGACTAAGGGGTCCTCGGGCTGCCGACCTATCTCTTATGAGCCGGATTAGTGGGCCACTCTTGATTCATCAATGGAAGGTCGGGCTGCAGGCGATCCCGTGCTATGGAAGGAAATCTCCAAAGACTTGACGTATGCTCCGAGTCTTGTTAGCGAAATCGGCATGTTTTTCCTCTGATGGTGCCAACCATGTACTCCTGGTGTCTATATAAATGGAAGGGTTTAGCTCGTAGGGGGGAGAACCATTATCGCTATACCTACCTAGGGTTTATTTCATCCGATCTTGTGGTAGATCAACTCTCTAATTGTCATACACATACATCAACACGACCAAGCAGGACGTCAGGTTTTACCTCCACGAGAGGGCCCGAACCTGGGTAAACTTTGTCTATGCGTTCCCTTTTACCCATCGATCCAAGATCAGTTCGGGACCCCCTACCCGAGATCTATCGGTTTTAACACTGACATTGGTCCTTTCATTGAGAGTTCCATTGTAGTATCATCAGAGGATCAATGGCTCGCTTAGTCATTGGCAATGGCATATCACTACTAGGGAAAACCTTATACACAGAAACTTACCAGTAGCGCGTGACAAAAAGAAGCGCTGCTACAATTTACCACTAGCGCATGATATCCAAACACGCTGCAGCTAAGATCATAGCAGTAGCGCGTCTAACTGTAGAGGCGCTACTACTACAATTCTCCTTACTATTCTCGCCAGGGTACCTATAGTAGTAGCGTGCCTAAGGAAAGCGCGCTACTGCTAAGATTGTTGCAGCAGCTCGTTTCGCGCAGGAAGCGCTACTGCTAAGGAAAGGAAAATAAAATGAAAAACATATAGTAAATGAATGAAAGAAATAGAAAAAGGGGGAGGAAAAAAAAGAAAATGTGAATGAAAATAAATGAAAAAGAAAAATAAAGGAGAAATGTGTAGCAGCAGCGGGCTTTATGGACACGCGCTATAGCTAATGTAGCAGTAGCACTTTCCGTGGAACGCGCTGCTGCTACTTTCCACTTAACCAACCATTTTCTTCTTCCCCAACGCCCACTTCCCCCAAATCCAACACGCGTGTGTCTGTTGTCGCCACCGTCATCACCCGGCCGCCGCGCGCTCTCCCGTCGCCCTCCGCACGCCGTCGACGCCAACCCCGACCCCGACCTTGACACTGCCCCACACCCCGACCTCGCCGCCGTCCCCGACCCCAACCTCGACGTCGCCCCTGACCCCGACCTCGACGCCCTCCTACACCGCCGCCCTCCGCCGTGCGCCCGCCGCCCCGACCCCGACCTCAACATCGCGTGCACCTCTCCCTAACTCCGCCGGTGCCCGAGGTGAGCATGCCCTCCTCCTCCTCCCCTACCTCTGCCTAGATAGGGTTCTTAGGGTTAAATTTTAGAGTTCATCTAATTAGTTAGGGTTCATCAAATTAGATGCTAATTATGGTAGTAGTTGTTAAATATAATTAGTTTTAGAGTTCATCAAATTAGTTAGGGTTAAATTTTAGAGTTCATCAAATTAGTTAGGGTTCATTAAATTTTAGAGTTCACCAAATTAGTTAGGTTTAAATTTTAGACTTCATCTAACTAGTTTTTTTACTATTTTTTAGTAAGTGTTTAATAGAAATAGTAAGAAAATTAATATAACTAGTTGAACTAGTTTATTTTTAGTAAAAACTAGTTTTTTTTATTTATAGTAAGTGCTTAATTGAACTAGTTGAGTTAATACAACTATTTTATTTTTAGTAGGAAAATCAATGAACTAGTTTACTTCTTTAGTTAAAGAAATTATTCCCACATCGATGTCGACGATGCCTATCCCGCATCCTCGTCGTCGAGTTGGCGGAGGACACCTGCGTCACTAGATGGGCCATGTCCGAGACTGGTGTAACGCCCCAAGACCGACGCGCCAGGTGTCTTCCAGTTATTCGCTCTCGTTGCCATGTCATTCGCTTGCATGTTGCATCTTTTCATGTCATCATGTGCATTGCATCATCATGTTTTCAAAACTTGCATCCGTCCCGGTCTCCTCGTTCTCTCCGTTGTCCGTTCTGAGCTCAACCACACTTGCACGCGCCCGCGGCACGTCCGAGATATTATTTTATAAGTGACCGGAAAATGTTCTCGGAATGGGATGAAAGTTGGCATGTGGTCTTATTATAGTGTAGATAGACCGCCTGTCAAGTTTCATCGCATTTGGAGTTTGTTTGACGCCCCAACAGATAACTATAGCGGCAGTATAGTCGGTCTTTTCGTCGGACATTTTCGGTCTCCGGAAACCATGTCAGGCTGCATCTCTCCCCTCTTCTCTCAGACCAACCCTCTCTCCACAGTCCACCTAGGCCCATGCCTACCCCTCTTCGCGCCCGGAGCTGTCCGATGCGTTCGCACGGTCCGAAAACCCCTCTTTGCTGAGAGCACAAACCCCCTCGCGTGCGTGTCCGAAACTACCCCGAACCCGACCCGGGCAGTTGTCACCGTTGGCTCCGGATCATCCCCAAACATCTACAAAACATCTCTGTTTTTCTATTTGGACTCCTCTAACCTTTTATTCTCAATCGTCCGATTACGATCGGAGGGATCCGTTAGCCCCTAACCTAATCCACCAGCGTATATATCGGGAAACCCTAAAAACTAGGAGAGCTGTCCCATCCATCCCATCATGCGCCGCCATCCGCCTTGGATCCCGCAGCGCCTCCCCTGGTCTCCTCCTCGTTATCCCCATCAACCCAATCCCCTAATGCCACCACCCACTCCAGATCGAGACGAGCTCGATCTCGACCTTTCTTCCGACCAGTGCCTCCCCTCGCGTCTGGCTCATGTCAAAGCTCGTCGTCGCCTGCCACCCAAATGACTACAGGAGCCCCGGCGCCGGCTGACCGAACCAGCAGATGAGCGCTTTGCCCCCACCTTTTTCCTTCCTTTCCATTCTCTCCTTCCGCCTCGTGCTCCTCTCTCATTCCCCAATCTCTCTCGCAGGAACACCAGCGCCTCCGAATGATGCTCATGGCTCCGTCGACCCTCAAACTCGCTGCTTCCCCGCGCCACCATTCAGATCCTGCCGGAGGTCGCCTCCTCACGCCCATTCCCGCCTGATCGTGCAGCGCGCCGCCCGTCTTCTTCGTTCATGGCGAGTACTGCGGCTGTCCTGCTCGCTCGTGACAAGTCCGTCTTTTTGACGCTATGCCGCTTCCTTGCTGACCCCGTCGACCGGCGCCACCAGCCTCCTCCGCTTCGAATGCACGCGCGCCTGCCTCCCTTGCCTCGCAAACCTCCTCGCGGCCTCGCGGGTCAACCGCATCCGCCGCCATGGACTTCCTCATGGAGCACCACCATCGCATCTCCACGAGTCCTTCGGGTTTCGGCCATCCCCGTTGTTGCTGGACCTCCTCAGCTCGCCGAAGCTCCTGCCGCGTCGTGTCGCCGATGTTGCATGTTGCCGCGCCGCCAGCCACTTGTTCTGCTCTGCTCAGGATCAAGCAAGTCCAGTGGCTCGCCTCCTCTGCTTAGAGCGTTGATCGCGCGCCTTGCCAGCCCATCGCCACCGAGCTGGCCTGCTTCCTCGACCTCATCCTCGCATCGTCGCGTGGGCCACATTCACAGCCCATCCCCACCGACCGGCCTCGCTGGGCCGCAAGGTGAGATCCACCTCCATCTGCTGTTGGGCTTTGGCCCAATAGCGCTAGTGCTGTTTAGCGCTCAGTGCACTTATTGTTATTCTGCACCCATGCCTGTTTAGCCTAGTCCACCTCAGTTTCGGCCCAGTGTTGTTTTTTTTCCTTTCATAGAATTTAGCTATTTTCCAGAGGCTGCCAGTTTTACAAAAAAGTCCCTAGAGTTCATGCATATAATAACTCACAAACCATGCATCGGTTAAAAATGTTTTATATATGTAACTTGCTTAGAATTTTGTCTAGTTTCATAATTTGCAACTTTCATCCATGTTTAAAATGTTTAAAATGATGTTTGTTTTAATTTTCTTAAATAACATGCTAAAATGATTTAATTCATAACTTAATAACCGTAGCTCCATTTTAAATAAACTTGATATGTAAATGGGGTGGAAAAATTCCTAGTTTATCATGGTGACTTTATTTTGCGTGTTTAATAACTCTAAAATTGTGTTTAGGGCAGAATAGTACCAAATCCATTAATATGCACATGAGGATTTTCTGGATTTGTTGCTTGTTGTTCCGGCCTCATTTAAACTTGCCTAGATAGGTAGTTTTACTTTGCTTCACCTCTTGCCATGCTAACCAACATTTAATATTGTTGAGTACCTAAACGAGAGAGAACTAACTCAGTCATGTGGTGTTTTCTTCAATATGCAACTCCGTTGCATATTGATCTCCACTTAATTTGTAGTGTTGTTTGTTGCACTTTGCCTTGCCATGCCATGTCTCATTAAACCGTACATGCATCATACTTGGTTGTGCATCATGCCATGATTATGTGATGGTTGTTTACTATGTTGTTTGCTTCTTTCCGGTGTTGCTTCTTTGGGTTAGTTCCGTTAACGTCGTGTTTGGGAGGATCCGTTCGACTACGTCCGGTTGTCTTCTTCATGGACTCGTTCTTCTTCCTTGCGGGATCTCAGGCAAGATGACCATACACTCGAAATCACTTCTATCTTTGCTTGCTAGTTGCTCGCTCTTTTGCTATGATGCGATACCTACCACTTGCTATATGATGCCTCCCATATTGCCACGTCAAACCTCTAACCCACCTTGTCCTAGCAAACCGTTGTTTGGCTATGTTACCGCTTTGCTCAGCCCCTCTTATAGCATTGCTAGTTGCAGGTGGAGATGGAGTTTGTTCCATGTTGAACATGGATATTTGTTGGGATATCATTATTATTATATCTTGTTTACTTTGATGCACCTATATACTTGGTAAAGTGTGGAAGGCTTGGCCTTATGCCTGGTGTTTTGTTCCACTCTTGCCGCCCTAGTTTCCGTCATACCGGTGTTATGTTCCTTGATTTTGTGTTCCTTACACGGTTGGGTGTTATGGGGACCCCTTGACAGTTCGCTTTGAATAAAACTCCGCCAGCAAGGCCCAACTTTGGTTTTACCATTTGCCTCACCACCACCTACCCTTCCCCCGGGTCGGCCGGCCCGAGGGTCATCTTTATTTTAAGCCTCCCCGGGCCCACTCTTTATCCCATTCTTATTCAGTACATGGGGATTGTGTGAAGATTACCCCTCTTGTGATAAACCTACCATGCGGCTAAGCCTCTAAGTCGTGCCCCGAGACGTTGGAGATATAGCTGCATTGTGGGTGTTACAATTGGGCTCCGCCGGGGTGGTAGTGGGAGGCGCTACCTACCGGGGGGCGCAGGTTGGTCAGGAGTCAGCCCGTCGTTGACCCGAACCTTCTTTGGTGGCGGTCGCGTGGGCCAGTTACGGTCCAGAGGCTTGAGGACCCCGCGGAGGTGGTGCATCACCGTGTTAGTGAGGCGGACGCGCACGTCCGTCGCTACTTGTTTACGTTGGAGCACAAGTTCTCCAATACCTAGCGGGTTCTTCAGGGATCTCACTTGAGCTATGATCCTGTGATGGTTCCTTCTCTGTGGGTGTCCATCGCCCGCACCGATACTCGTCATGCGCTAGGGATTTAGTTGTATTAGTGATGTTATATGTATGATACTATTCGGGATGTATTAGTGATAATATTCGACGATGTACGGACGCATGAGATGATTTATTTTTGCTTATTGAATGCATGCTAATTTGAATACTTATTTATTTTACAATTTGGTTTTGCTTATTGAATGCTCATGTCAATATGAGTCCTATAAGATATTTTGAAATGTATATCTTGTGTTGCTCAAATAGGATATGTGCTTGCCCAAGTGGCCGGTCATGTTTGCAGGTTACACCTCCGAGTGGCCTATGTTTTGCCGGAGTGTTGATTCATTTCCATTCCGGCAAATTTCAGGCGCTCGATATGTCCTATTTTAGCAAAGGTCGTGCCAGATTTTTCCGTGAGTTTTGGCATGACTTGTGCCAGAATATGTAGGAAATAGCGAGTGCCCCGGATTTGTGTGTTGAGTATCCTAGTAGTTGCCTTCGATCGATTTTCAATTAATGTTTCAACTATGAACATAGGAAATGTCTGACAATGAAAAGGATTTCGGTATTTGTGAATACTGCGAAGACGAGCGTGGCATGTGCGACAGAATCTTCCTAGATGATGATAGGTTCTTCAGCATCAAGATGGACGAGAACTTCGAAGTGGATACAGTAAGTCACAACGACAAGTCTTTTTTCGTAATTAAGCATGACATCTGGTTCATTTGCTTAAACTTATAATTTAAATTTTTTACTATTCTACTAGCATATCCCCTGCCATGCAAGAGTTTTTGTCTTGGATAAGATAGGTTTCAGTCCTATGAAAACTACTATGGAGGTAAAGAGAGATAACTTGAAGACCGAGCATGGTTATACTTTCCATGCAAAATTATACAACGCAGACACCTACACCTATTTTGAATGCAAAACTTGGCAAGCACTATGCAAGGCTTATGCATTTGAGCCTAATATGGTTATCACCTTTGATATTCATCCCGAAGATGATATTGAAGGTAATATCGACATCTGGGTCGATGTGCAGATGCCTCCAGTTATACCATTATGTGAGTTTCTCAACCATATTTATGTCTTTGATATTGTTTATTCAAAAATAGTTGACAACTAATTTCTATTGACAGCTTATTTCCATTCAAGCAAACATGTCCGGCGCTTGGTAGACATGACCGTCGACTGTCCTAGGGCTGAACTAAACTGCGAGGAGATAGGTCATTATGTTTCATGGCTTGAGGATCTTCATACTGTCAAGACAAATTATTTTCCTGGACTTAAAAATCATAGTACTCAAAACGTGCGACCAATAGTGTTCGTACTGAACTACGGTAACATCTATTTAGTAAAGATGGTAAGATTTTTACTATTTGTCCTCAGTGCATCTTTTGCATACGTTATTTTTTAAGCTAAACTTCATTGCTAAGTATGTTACTATACGATGTTCTTCAACAGGGACTCCTGATGAATGTTGTGCCTCATTGAATCGAGACTAAAGGTCGCATGAGAATTGTTAGCTTACGGCCAAGATTTCCTACAATGCACTTTAGTGCATTCAGGATTTCTAATAGCGAGGAATGCTTAATAGTGAAAGACTGGAGCAAAATTGTGAACGATCGCAGAGAAGTACTAGGAGGCAGCAATCAGAAGCGCAGCCCACGATTAGGAGACAGGTTCATCTGCATGCTCCAACTTGATGAAGCAAGAGTGCTACACATGTTTTATGTTATTTTAACTGAGAGAGAGCAGCAGGAGTGATTAGCTAGCTAGAAATGAGTTATGATGATTAAATAGCTAGTGTTGGTGGTAATGACTATGATGGTTATTATTAGCTAGTGTTGGTGGTGATTAGATAGCTACCGCGGCTAGTGTTGGTGGTGATTAGTTAGCTAGAATGAGTTTGAAGATGATGATGTGTGCTACACTATGACTATGATGATTAAATAGCTACTGTTGGTGGTAATGACTATGATGATGATTAAATAGCTTGTGTTGGCCGATTAGATTCAAGTGGAGGCAACAGGTGGTGCACATCGAAAGTACTACTAGTCCAAACTAGATCAAGTTCGGATTAGTAGTATACTTTTGACATGCACCACATGTTCCCTCCACTTAAACCTAATCCACCTTCATTTGACACACTGTTATGGACATATTGATATAACAACCTCATAATTGGTATTGTACCAAAATTTGTATAACGGCGTATAAATACACTAAAAATTAAAATAAGGAGAAAACGAATACTAGTAGCGATGGAGAGTAAACACGCTACAACTAGCTATATAAGCAGTAGCGCTAGAGTGAACAAACGATGCTGCTATATGTCTTAGTAGCAGCACGCGTAGCATGCGGTACTGCTAAGGAATAGCTATAGCGCCTTATCAGTAGCGCCTCCTCCCACGCTACTGATAGGCAAAATACCCACGCTACTGGTAGGGTTTTCCCTAGTAGTGTATGCACTGGGGACGTCTTCATGTCCGGTCCACTCTTCGCGTTCGGCAGCATCATTCTACACGCCAACCCGATCGGTCACCTTTAGCAGATCGACGATTTTGCCCCCGAGTAGGAAATCAGGTTCAGCAACATGGAGTACATCGTCGACGCTCGGGAGATCTGTCTTCACTGGGTCCTCAGTTTTACCCGAGGGGCCCAGCCACCTCGGAGCCTTAACTTCAGACCTCCTCCCCGATCCCGTCTCTGGTCGGCCTCCATCTCGGATTTGGCTTTGAGCTCGGATCGGATCTCAGCGTTCGAGGACCAGGTTTGAGCCCTGGCCGAATGCAGCCCCTATGCAGGCATACCGGAGGTTAACTCCGAAAGACGTCAGAGTATGAGTCCGGCTGACCTCTCGCTTTTAGACGAGACGTTAGATTGGATCTATGTGATGAGTATCACTGATATCCTATCCTCGGTCTATGATCAGATCGGACTTGAGGCCAACCACGGGGAATTTTACGTCCCACCCACCACCCACTTAGTAGACACTATCGATGACTTAACCGCCATACTGGATTACGCCTCCGAGGAGGCTGACGACATAGAGGAGGATATCGATGTCACGACCTATACTGCTCCCTCCCTGGCCATTCCCAACACGGGAAAGTGGACTGCCACTTCCACTTACGACATTTACATGGTCGACACCACCAAGGAGGATGGCGACGACCCCGACAAGGAGTCATCCAAACGCCAACGCCAGCGAAAGCGATCCAGGGGACGTGGAAAGGGAAGGGAAGACAACCCAAACACAAACACAAATGGAATTAGAGATGATGATACTCTGGAAAATATGGAGGATCCCGGTGAAAACATCACCCCCGAACAACACCGTGATGCTCTTGAAGACCATGAGGACCAGGACAACCCCGAGAACCTCGGTGATTGCGAGGATAGCAACTACATCCCTCCTTTTGAAGAGGAAGACAACCTCAGACCTGAGGATTTCATCATCCCCATGGACCCCCTAGATCAAGAGAGGTTCAAGCGGCAACTCATTGCCACCGCCCGAAGCTTAAAGAAGAAGCAGCATCAGTTAAAGGCCGAGCAGGACAGCCTTAACGACAGGTGGATGAAGGTCTTTCCAGCCGAAGAGGGCTTCGACAATCAGTGGTAGGATCAAAACAGAAGCTACCCACGGCGGTGTTTGCTTCCGCAATTCGACGACGAGGCCCTTGTTCCCATACCCCCCATATGCACTCAGACAAACCAGCCCAACCATCCCCATCGAGGACAGGACATGATGGCTGGAGAAGCCGAAAACCCACCTATGCTCCATCGCCAGCCGCGCAAGGAGCCAGTACAGCCAGAGGACCCATATGACCTGCAGCACAACTTAAACGCCAGAATAGCACAGACAAGATCCATCTATGGATCTAGAGGACACACGCCCACTGGATGGGACGGATACCAAGCCTGGCGCGACATGACCGACAGAGCCCGGGAGCAGCACTGTACTTGGATGACAACCGATCTCCGACACGATGTGGCCCGGGTAAGGGGCGTCGCACACCCAATGTGTTTTAAAGACAAGGTGATGCAGCATCAGTTCTGCAAAGGGTTTAAACTCGTAAACATAGAACCATACGATGGGACAACCGACCCAGCGGTGTGGATCGAAGATTTCGTTCTCCACATTCATATGGCCCGAGGAGATGACCTCCACGCCATTAAATATCTTCGACTAAAACTTAAAGGACCGGCAAGGCATTGGCTGAACAGCCTCCGTGAAAACTCCATCAAGAGTTGGGAAGAGCTCGAGGACGCCTTCCAAGCTAACTTTCAAGGCACCTATGTTCAGCCGCCGGATGCTGAGGACTTGAGCCATGTTGTTCAACAGCCTGGGGAGTCAGCCCGGCAATTTTGGAATTGGTTCTTGACTAAGAAGAACCAAATTGTTGATTGTCCGGATGCTAAGGCTATAGCCTCATTCAGGCACAACATTCGGGACGAATGGCTTGCTTGCTAGATCGGCCAAGATAAACCAAAAACAATGTCGGCCCTCATCTCTCTAATGACCCGCCTTTGCACGGGCAAAGACACTTGGTTAGCTCGTAGAAGCAGCCATCCGGGCGACCCCGGCACCTCAGAGGTCCAGAATGGGAACGGGAAACCCCGGCGCAACAAGAATAATAAGCGCCAGCACAACAGTGGTGAAGCTGAAGATGCGGGAGTAAATATCAGGTTCAGTAACTCAAAATCAGGACCATGAAAGAAACCCTCCAAAGGGGACCGGGATGGCTCGTCCGCGCTGGACAAGTTCCTGGACAGGCCCTGCCAGATCCACGGCACCTTCGACAAGCCCGTGAACCACACCAACCATAACTATTGGGTAATCAAACAGGTCGGCAAGCTTACAGCTAAGGAACAGGGCAAGGGTCCTCGCAGCAAGGACGACAATGAACCTCACGGGCCGAACAATGGAGGCCAAAAGCAGTTCCCTCCCGAGGTAAAAACCGTGAATATGATCTATGTCACGCATATACCCACGAAGGAGTAGAAACATGCACTTCGTCTACGCGGTAGAGCCGGTGGCCCCGAAATACAACCCATGGTCGGCTTATCCCTTCACTTTCGACCAGAGGGACCATCCGACCAGTATCCATCACAGAGGAATAGTGGCCCTGGTGCTCAACCCCATCGTGGATGGATACCACCTCGCTAGAATCCTTATGGACGGAGGTAGCAGCCTCAATCTAATTTACTCGGCACGGTGAGGAAGATGGGAATCGATCCATCAAGGATCAAACCCAGCAACACTACCTTTAAAGGAGTGATCCTATGCGTCGAGGCACGCTGCTCGGGAACCGTCACCTAGGAAGTAGTCTTTGGCTCAGCCGACAACTTCCGCAACAAAGATTTAATCTCCACCATTGTTCACTATCGCAGCGATTATCACGCACTCCTCGGCCGAACATCGTTCGCTTGCTTTAATGTCGTCCCCCACTACGCATATCTGAAGCTTAAGATGCCTTGACCTAAGGGTGTCATTACCATTAACGGTAACACTGAGCACTCACTCTGAACTGAGGAGCACAGCAGCTCTGGCAGCCGAAGTCCAGGCCGCCACAGAGGCGTAGAAAGCCAAGTCTACCATCAAGATGCTCAACGCATGCAAACGAGCCTGAGCTACAACGCCAGTTCCGGAGTCTTCTCATGCCCATCCTAAATAGGGGAACGCTCCCCACAGGATGGCCCTGCCAGCCGTGAAATACGTACCTCAGCCGTAGAAAGCCAAGTCTACCATCAAGATGCTCAACGCATGCAAACGAGCCTGAGCTACAACGCCAGTTCCGGAGTCTTCTCATGCCCATCCTAAATAGGGGAACGCTCCCCACAGGATGGCCCTGCCAGCCGTGAAATACGTACCTCAGTGCACAATTTCGTGCTTAAAATTCCATGGGAAACTATGGGGACAAGCGATACAAGGGTCAAGTGCTCGGCTCAACCGAGCCATGGCCAAAGATGTCCTCGGATCGTACATCACCAATAGGCACCATCTAGGTCCTGACCGGTGTCAAGATAATATCCTGCGACAACTTCTCAAGACGCTCTCCCAAGGTCCCACCCACCGAACACCATCACCTCCTCCTACGGAAACTCCATAAAGAGCAAAGGTGCAGACGTGCACCAGGGCGTGGTAGGGACATCAAACCGCTCATGGAGTCCCTGTGTAAACCTTTCCTCTGATGATTTTTTAAGAAAGTACCTATACTAGTTGCTTCGGCAGTTCGGATTATATGGTTGGACGTCACGAATTCAATGGAAATAAAAGACCATTTTTTATGGTCATACTGCAGTTGTTTGTATTGCATACTCCTTTCTGGATTTTATGTCAAAATAAACTACTTTGCTACGTGCTTTTCTAGATGCGATCGGCTAATAGACCGGGGGCTCGACTATAAATCTTGCCCCAAGCATCATTCCGACACTATTTTCGTCCCATGTGCTCAACATCTTGGATATTGCATTATATGAACCAGTTCTGAATTATGTCTTTGGTCAATAGTTGGGTTGCCCGGCTCCTGTGTTTGCCCTCTTACGTTCTGCATTGTTCGGCTAGGAGGGTAAAGGGATAACCACTGTGATTGTACTTCTAGCTTGCTTGGTTAAGTACCTTAGTGGAGAAAGCCAAAAACTGATTGTCATAATAAGCGAGAACTAGTCAGCGATTCGATGACAAGTGTTAAACTAAAAATTGATGGAGGTTATTCCGTGTTAAACAAAGGTTTGATGTCACAGAAACCAAGTGATGATGGCATCAACCTCGGAACACCCGAATATCACACACACTGGGGGCTAGTCACTAGCTCCCACAGTCAAGCTCCTATGGCTAAGTGAAAGCACTGAAGCCGCATAGTTTGATTGCCTCGTTTCCTTACACACTGCCTCCTCCGAGCACTGAGACATTGGCTAACGGTTAAAGTGTTAAAGAGAAAACACCCTTTGTAGTATCTGCAAGGGGGTTGAAGCTGACGACTGGTAACTTTCAGTTTAAAATGGCCGCACATGAGTCAAAATAAACAAACAAGGCATTACATACAGGGCCAACAGTTGAATTATAGAGCACAAACGTTTAAACTTCTTTGGATAAACGAAGATACAATAATTCATAAATCATATCCTTTGAGCACTGAGCCTCTATCGCCCGAGCACCATCCATTATGATGGGAAAATACTGATCGGGGCGCCTATGCTCCTTCCCAGGAGGCGGGGGTTCGATGGCCATTTCAGCTGGCTTGATCTTTGTCCAATGTACCATAGTATTGCTGAAAGCCATCCAAGCTCCCTCAATGCATATGGAGCGCTTCTAGATAACAATCCGTGGAGCAGCGTCGCACAACCTCTACACCAAGCCAAACTAGTTGCTCGGCGGCGGCTCCAAAGGCCATAGCTTGATGCAAAGGTCCTTCATTGCCAGCTCCGCCATCCGATGCAACTCCATTAGTTGCTTCATCTGGTTGTTGAGGTGGGAAGGGTGTACGGGTGCCTGAAACTACGCCCAAAACAACCATGCTCGGTACGGCCCTCCTGGGACGCGAAGTACTTGGCCGCATCTGATGCACTCCTTGGGAGATCCACAAAAGCGCTTGGGGAACGTCGTACTCGCGTGAGCAAAGTGAACTTGTTACCACCAAAGACACTTTGTAGTAAGTATGACCTACCATCCGCAATAAGCTTGACTTGGCGGAGTTCCTCTTGGTGGCCCCGCGCCTCCATCCGCGCTTCCTTGACCTTTGACCTCAATGAGGTTAGCTCGGTGGCCTGATCCTTACTTTTATGCTAAAGGGCCTCACATTTTGTGACGGCATCCTTGAGCTCTTGCTGCACCTCAGCCACTTTGGCCTCGTGCCGCTGGCTGGCAGTTTTCACCGTGGCCAGTTTGGTGGCCACCTGTTCGGCCGCCACCCTTTGTTGCACCGCTTCCTACTGAGCTCTACTCAGCTTGGCCTTCAGGTTCTCGAGCTTCACGGCGACAGTTGCATTAATGTCATTTGCACTATGTTTAGGCTAACTTCAAAAAACTTCATTACCATACGGCTATAGTAAACAGTTCAGTTCGTACTTGCCTTGCATCACGTTGAACCGCTTGTTCAGTAGATCAAGCTCGTCATCGGAGCTCTTGAGCTTTCGATTCAACTTGGCCAACTCCTCGGCATTGATAGCAGCCACTGAAGATGATGCCTGCACAATAGACTAAGCACATTAGGCTCCAGAGTTATCGATTTGCAATCCTCTGTAGGTCTTCTAATCCAGCCAGAGTCTCGGAGGCTACAGCCCACTTTTGCTACCATCTATATCTCTAAGTTAGTTCACTCCCGCATGAGTTTTTCAAACTCAATCAGGGCTCGGGGGCTGTTGTATATGAGGTTGGATGATCATATAAAAGAAGTTCTCGAAGAAGGGCATTACATGGATTACCTTGAAGCCTGCCAGCAGGCCGCTGAAAGCCTCCTTTAGTCCATGGTCCACGGATCGAAGACTATGCAAAACCATGCCCATTAGGGCACAATACTCCTCGGTGATAGAGGAGCTAGTTAAAGCTTCCTCCATCGCATCTCGCCACCCAATCGAAGCCCGCTCTGGAGCGGGAGGGGGTGGCGCGGGCACCTCGGCTCCTCTCTTGGTGGAAGCCAGAATGGTTGGCTCATAGTGCCTTAGTGTCTTCGAAACCACCTTCGGGGAGAGCTCGACCTGGCCCCCCCCTGTTTTTTTCCTAGGAGGGTTCTCCCCTCCTGGTCTTCGGCGGCCGAGGTGTTCACCACGGCCATGACATCATCGCCTCCTCCCCCTATGCTCAGCCCGGGAGGAGTCCTCCTTGACAGAACCTCCTCGGCCTCCTCAACGACCTAGGAAGGTGAGGTGCGCGATCCGATCCCTCTCTCTGCCAGCACGACCAGTGTAGAGTCCCCCTCCGAGACTCGATTGGTAGGGAGGTCGCGCGTGTTGGGGAACGCAGTATTTCAAAAAAATTCCTACGATCACGCAAGATCTATCTAGGAGATGCACAACAATGAGAGGGGAGAGTGTGTCCACGTACCCTCATAGACAGAAAGTGGAAGAATTAATTAACGCGGTTTATGTAGTCGAAACCGAACGCACGGCACCTCCACGATCTGCACACGTTCAGCTCGGTGACGTCCCTCGTACTCTTGATCTAGTAGAGGCCGAGGGAGAGTTTCATTAGCACGGCGGCATGATGACAATGATGATGAAGTTACCAACGTAGGGCTTCGCCTAAGCACTACAATGATATGACCGAGGTGGAAATCTATGGAGGGGGCACCGCACACGGCTAAGACAATTGTCAACTTGTGTGTCTATGGGGTTCCCCCCTCCCCCGTATATAAAGGAGTGGAGGAGGGGAGGGCCGGCCTGTTGACACACGAACACGTCACGTGTACCCTCGACACCGGGGGTGATGCACCGCAGCTCACGTCGAAGGAGACCCGACCGACAGCGCGATACGCAAGACAGTCAGCGGGCGCTTTTGAAGACCCGAAACCCCACACGCCCGGAGGGACCCCGTCAGGGAGTGCGGCGGCTATGGGCTGCCCTAGGTCGATTCGCTCGCCCCTAGAGCCTCGTGGATCGCTGCCCTCCAATGCGAAGAACAAACGAATAACGAGAAAGAAATATACAAGGGTAGGGGATAAAGATAGATGAACACAAAAGTGTAATAGATTGATTGGTTCGATTGGTGTTGTTCAATCGGCCATCACCCCCAACATATATAAGAGGCGGCTGGACTTCCCGTACAAGCAAAGGATTCATCTAGGCTTTCCTTACAAAAAATTACATCAATTCACGTCCTAGAGTCCTAATTCTATTCCAACTCGGATTCAGTCTGAATCTGGCCCAACTTCTGTCTTCCTCCTTGCGCGGGCCGCCGAGCTTGCATATGACCTCCGATCAAGACGGCCCAAATATGAAACTTGTGCGCCTCGACGAGACGAACAATTCTTATGTTGAACACTTTTCCAAATAAGACCATCTTGAATATTCTACGAAGCCATCTTTAATATCCAGTCGGACTCGGTCATGTAACGGACTGGATTGTCCGAGTCTCGTAGTGAACTTACAGGCCGTATACTATCTCAGATGATAATGACTCCAAAACCAAAGTTCACCGTTTTGACGATGCGCACAACTTCCGTGTTGATCACTTTTCCATCCGAGGTCATCTGGATTACCTTTCGGGCACATCTTCAGTTTCACTCGGATCCGAGCTCATCCACTCGGATATTAGAGTTTTTCGTCCGACTGGACCTTTTCACTCGGATGTTAGAGTCTTTCACTCGGAAGACAATCTTTCACTCGGATGACTATAATTTCACTCGGAAGACAATCTTTCACTCGGATGACTATATTTCACTCGGAAGGCAATATCTTACTCGAACGTCAAGTTTTTATTCCGACGGTAATCTTTTCACTCGGAATAACTTCACTCGGATGATAATTTCACTCGGATTACTATATTTTTCACTCGGAAGCCAATCTTTTACTCGATCAATAAGTTTTCACTCGACCTTTTACTCGATCGGTAGGTTTTCACTCGGATGGTAAACTTTTCACTCTGATTTCCCGACTAAAAACACAGCCTGATCTTGATTTGCCTCTCCAGGTTGCATACGATCTCGGATTGAGACAAATTTTATATGAAAAACGATTGGCTCGATGAGACAAAACTTCTTCGTGTTGAAGGTTTTTTGATTCAAGGCCGCCTTGATGGCTGAATTACTCGCGCAACCTATCAGACAAGTGTCTGGCACCTCGCGCCATATTTCCGTTGAGGTTCGGTCTGCAGTGTATTGCCTCTAACTTTTGCATATGAACTCAGATTGAGATGATTTATATATCAAAATCAATTGGCTCGACGAGACGAAGAAAATTCCATAAGAGTGCTCCTTCATCTGAGGTCGTCTTGAAGATGTGATTGGCCAAAAACCACTCGAAACATTGAATTATGACACTCGGGGTATAGTTTCGGTCCGTAAGATAAGGTCGAATGAATATAACCGAAACATCAAAGTTGTTCCACTCGGTGACGTGAATATTTTCATGCTGAAAACCCGTTCACTCGAGACCATCTTCATTGCAATCTAAATCTTGCCAAAATCAGGTGTCAACATATGCCCCCCTGTTTTCTGGCAGAGCTTGCGTGCGAGAAAATACCTTGCTTAGGGTAATGTTTAAGCACGATGTCAACACTCCATCGGCTGTGCATGTTGAGTATGATAATTTTAATCATCCATATGCTCATTTTTGTTGCTTCTTTGGTAGAGCCTCTTGGATAATAGTTGTCTGAAAACAACAATTGGATGTCACAAAGGCTTCCATGTAAGTTTCTTATGTCAATCCGGACCTTGTATTTTTCCAGGCATTCCCAGGGAATATTAGAACCCTTCAACGAAGATGGTTGCCGAACGATTATGACCATGCACCTCAAAGGAATACCGTCAACTGTTCGGCGACTCAACTCGTTATCAAAGTACACCATCAAGCCTCCGCCGAACAACGTCTGTCTCCTGACTTGGATCCTGCAAATAAATAACATTTGGAGTCGGGGCTCTTTTATGCACTAGACCCTTGATTGGTGGTCGACTCAATAATTAAGTCGGCCTCGCCAGTATTGGCAAACACTGAGCATCGGCTATAGGAGTAGGAAATCAACCATGGTGAACACCGTTAGCCAGATGCCGGGTTTGTCAACACAATGAATTCTGAGGGCGATATGCAAATATCGGCCATGCGTTCTTATCTCAAAAGTGCTCGGGAGTCCGTCCACCAAAGTGTGAATAGCCGAAATAAGTCAGATGTTTCGGCTGAGGATAAATTCCATAGCGTTGATTTTGATGGTACGATTGAAGAATATGGATGAGACGCCTCCTGGAGTCTCCTATATGAAAATTGTCGTCCTCGCCTACGGGCTTTACACTTGTACTCCCTTATTTCTGCTGGCTTCGCAACAGGAGATGTGATGCCGCTCTTGACTCGAGGATTTCCCTTAGGAACCCAGGCCATGTTCCTCTTCTCCAGCTCTTTGGCCCTAAGACGTTTTAGCTTCTTCTGTTGCGAATATGGTAAGCCGAGTGGGCGTCCCGGCTGGGACTTTGGTTTATGCACTGGCAAATTCTTCCTGACTTTGGGCATCTCTGGCTTGGCCTGTCCAAACTTGACTATTGGATCCTTGAATTTTACTTGCTTCACTTTCTTGTCCTTAGCAGCCAACATAGGCTCGGCTGGCTTTTTGTCATTTGGAGTCGGATCTGAAATAGCACTCTTGCGGCCATCCTTTTCTTTCTTCACCTTTTTAACACTTGTTGCAATAGAAGGTCGGACATCATTTCTATTTTGACTGCTCCTCTTGGGAACCCATGCCATGTTCTTCTTTCTCAACTCATGTGCACTAAGTCTTTGTAATTCCTTCTCTTGCCAATGTGCTAAGCCGAGTGAGCACGTCGGCTGTGATTTTGTTTCAACCAATGCCAACTCTTTTTTGGCCTTGTGCACTCTCAACTTCTTCCCTTCAGATTTGGCACTTGATTGACTTGCCTCGTTGCCTTTTGTAGCCAATGTCAATACTTTAACTGGCTCTTTGTTATTTGAGAACAAATCTGAAGTAGCACACTTACGACCATCTTTCTTGACCTGGTACACTTGCTTGACCACCTCTTTCTTGTTCCTTGAGCTCCGGACCGATTCCTTATGATTGAAACGGTCTTTGACGTGTGATTGTTCATCAAATGTTGATCTTTTTGGAGCTGCATAATGTTGGCGAGATGATCTAAAATAAGATGGATAATTTGCCCTTGTATCATATGTGCCCCATGATGGATATGGATTTACATGAGCGTAGGGAGGCATCCACGACATTGGCATTGGCGGCTCAAAAGCAGGATATGAAGTCTGCTTGCTCAACGTCTTCCTTTGCCAATCCAAGTCTTCAGATTTATGCCTTGGGGGTGACTTCGATACTTTTGCTTCACTCGCCCGATAAGCACTCTTTGCCTCACTTATCTTTTGGTACTTTTCTAATAACTGCGCGAAAGTGACTTTCGGTTTTTTGCTTTTGTGCTTACCATGGCATTTGCTTTCTTTGGTTGTGCGTGCACCGGTCTTTGAATTCTCTTGTTGCCCCCCAGTGCTAGATGTTATCATTGTAGCTTTGATGGAATTTCTGTCTTCAAGATTGTTCTTGATGCACTTTTTAACAATATCCTTGCTCGAAGACTTGACCCCATCATCATTGACGTGTACATGTCCACTTTTAGATAAATCGGCTGAAGATAGCCGAGTCAACATTTGATGGCCGTCAAAATGATCCGACTGTCCAAATGATCGTGCCTCAACAAACTCCAATCGTCCTATCTTGTCCGATTGCTTGACTTGATGGATCATGTTGCAATCTTTGACATTTTGCTTGAACGAACATTGCGTTGGCTCTTGTCTTGACGGCTCGACATCGTGATCAATTATAATAATAAGATTAGTCAGCGATGTACCGATGATGTGATCCACTATGACTGCACTGGACGTACACTCCTGGTCCATTAACCGATATTGTGATACCGGCTTCGATACAAAACAACCGAGCGGTGTCAGTTTAACATCATCCGACTCGTCTATGCATTGATTTTCGTCCTCCTTTCCCGATGCTCTTGAATCGGCTATCCTGGAGAACTTTGAACCTGGCTTTATACTCCTGCAACCAAAATAATTACAGAATATACGTCTCATCTGAGACCAAATGTTAGCCAGGCATGAAACAAACAAAGTTGCCCATATGAATATAAAGTTCAGTCGGCATGACGGGAACAACTTTGGTTGCGATAAGTTGTCACTATTAGCCTCTATGAATGGTGCCATGTGTTGATCAGCATGATTAGTAACAAGATAATTCGAAACAAACAGATTACTCATCTCGATCGGTCTTTCAAAATTAATTAGAATCTTACTAACGGGTGCATCAACAATATGATTTTGACCGAATCGAAAACTGAGTAAACTCTCGGCTAGGTGTACCTTTGTGAAGTCATTGGAACGAGAAGATGGTTGCACCACTGGAACAATACCTTGCTCCACTTCTGAATAATTCTCGAATGCATCTTCCTCTTTTTCTAGATCTCGTGCCTCATCACTCGGATTGCCTGAATAGATTTGACTTGGATTTCCCGAGTAGATTTCACTTGGATTACCCGAATGGATTCCACTCGGCCGCTCTTCGTCAGCTATACTTCGTTCAGCTGCATGCTCTGGTTCTTGGTCTTCATCACTAGTCAAACTTTGTTTGGCCATATAACTTTGCTCTTGATGCTCATCAATTTCTTTGGCACGGAACTCATAGGGCAGCATGTAAGCTCCCTCACATCCAGAAAAATCGAGCACGGCCAATTTGTTGCGTTTACCGTTCTTTTGCTCGGTGAAGCTTGCATCTTCTATTTTGGTACACGTAGCAATAATTGGCTTGATGCACTCAGCTCTAGCGGCTTTAGCCGGTGATGCACTCGTCTGGAATGATGCACTCGGCTGACACGATGCACTCGGCTGGCTCGATGCAACGCACTCGGCCTTAAACGTCTCAGTGGTCAATTTGGTTTCAATTGAATCCACCATTGTCTTGTCACAAAAGGAACTGTTCAACTCAGCTGTAGACGACTTAGTCATATTTGACTCAGTTTCAACCGAATCAACCGTATTAGCCGAGTGAACCCTTTCTTGACGATTTTCTTGCAAAGCTTCTTTTTTATCTTGCCCAAAATTGCAAAGGAGCCAACATGGTTGCTACATGGATGAAGGCACTTGACGTATTCTTGCAAATATTCCACTCCACGTTTCTTCTTGAGTGCTTCATAAGCATGTCGATATTCTGCTGGTAACTCCTCAAGAGTTGGCGTAGTAAATTTATTGACGCTATTCCCTGTGAGCTTTAGCTTGATCTTGCCCACTTGGGACACATGTTTTTCTTTAAACTCAGCCCTGCTTGGATCAGCTTGCCCCCCAATACTTTTATGATCTTTTCGGCAATGAATTGATGTTGCCAAATTTTGCGATTGTATAGGGGGTGTATAACATGCTGCAATGATAGGTGAAGACATGTGCACTGTTGTTGCATATTTTCTCATGCCAATTTGATCAATCGGTAACACTTCATCTTCTTTCAAAACCCTAGCTTTTATTGCCTCATAATCAGGAACCAAACCTTTATCATGTTGCTCAAGGCAAAGAGTGGTAATCTTCTTATTTTGCGCTAAGCTTTTTAACGCAGCCAAAGTCACCTCATCTCCTGCAATATTAGACACATACACTCCTGTAGAATCTCCATTCACTCGGCCATAAAAGTGAGCCGAGTCATGAATACTTTTAGTTGCATATGATGCTGAACAATTAATATCATGAGGTGTATTATATGATGACTGAGGATAACCGGCCAAATAGCTAATGGAAGCATGGACGATTGCCTCATTCATCGGCTTGTTTGGGGATAAACCCGCATATTGCGAGTTGGCTGCCGATGGATAAAACTGTGAGATGCCCTCCTGCATGTGAGGTGTCATATATTGATCACTCGAACAAATTGTGTTGTTCATCGGCATATTGAAAGATGTTGTCGATGCACGAAAGTTCAGATTCATAAGTTGCATGTCGCGATTATGTAAATTCCAAGTTTCTCCAACGGAATAACTAGTCGGCCTTTGCTCGTTAGGGCTAGCTGACATGACATGTCCATTGAAAGATCTAGCAACATCAACATAATGGCTATTTGCATCTATGTAAGGAGATTGATGATACATGTTACCGTTGTAGATTGCAGCCGCTCGATGATGCTCTCCTTGTAGCAAGAACAGGCTGGAGACTGTTCAAAGCTTCGTCCCCAGCGGAGTCACCAAAAAGTGTGTTGACACACGAACATGTCACGTGTACCCTCGATGCCAGGGGTGATGTACCGCAGCTCACGTCGAAGGAGACCCGACCGACAGCGCGATACGCAAGACAGTCAGCGGGCGCTTTTGAAGACCCGAAACCCCACACACCCGAGAGGGACCCGTTAGGGAGTGCGGCGGCTATGGGCTGCCCTAGGTCGATTCGCTCGCCCCTAGAGCCTCATGGATCTCTGCCCTCCAACGCGAAGAACGAACGAATAACGAGAAAGAAAGATACAAGGGTAGGGGATAAAGATAGATGAACACAAAAGTGTAATAGATTGATTGGTTCGATTGGTGTTGTTCAATCAGCCATCACCCCCAACATATATAAGAGGCGGATGGACTTCCTGTACAAGCAAAGAATTCATCTAGGCTTTCCTTACAAAAAATTACATCAATTCACGTCCTAGAGTCCTAATTCTATTCCAACTCGGATTCAGTCTGAATCTGGCCCAACTTCTATCTTCCTCCTTGCGCGGGCTGCCGAGCTTGCATATGACCTCCGATCAAGACAGCCCAAATACGAAACTTGTGCACCTCGACGAGACGAACAATTCTTATGTTGAACACTTTTCCAAATAAGACAATCTTAAATATTCTACGAAGCCATCTTTAATATCCAGTCGGACTCGGTCATGTAACGGACTGGATTGTCTGAGTCTTGTAGTGAACTTACAGGCCGTATACTATCTCAGATGATAATGACTCCAGAACCAAAGTTCACCGTTTTGACGATGCGCATAACTTCCGTGTTGATCACTTTTCCATCCAAGGTCATCTCGATTACCTTTCTGGCACATCTTCAGTTTCACTCGGATCCGAGCTCATCCACTCGGATATTAGAGTTTTTCGTCCGACTGGACCTTTTCACTCGGATGTTAGAGTCTTTCACTCGAATGACTATAATTTCACTCAGAAGACAATATTTCACTCAGATGACTATATTTCACTCGGAAGGCAATATCTTACTCGAACGTCAAGTTTTCATTCCGACGGTAATCTTTTCACTCGGAATAACTTCACTCGGATGATAATTTCACTCGGATTACTATATTTTCACACGGAAGCCAATCTTTTACTCGATCGATAAGTTTTCACTCGACCTTTTACTCGATCGATAGGTTTTCACTCGGATTTCCCGACTGAAAACACAGCCTGATCTTGATTTGCCTCTCCAGGTTGCATACGATCTTGGATCGAGACAAATTTTATATGAAAAACGATTGGCTCGATGAGACAAAACTTCTTCGTGTTGAAGGTTTTTCAATTCAAGGCCGCCTTGATGGCCGAATTACTCGCGCAACCTATCAGACAAGTGTCTGGCACCTCGCGCCATATTTCCGTTGAGGTCTGGTCTGCAGTGTATTGGCTCTAACTTTTGCATATGAACTCGGATTGAGATGATTCATATATCAAAATTGATTGGCTCGACGAGACGAAGAAAAATCCTTAAGAGTGCTCCTTCATCCGAGGTCATCTTGAAGACGTGATTGGCAAAAAACCACTCGAAACATTGAATTATGACACTCGGACTATAGTTTCGGTCCGTAAGATAAGGTCGAATGAATATAACCGAAACATCAAAGTTGTTCCACTCGGCGACGTGAATCTTTTCATGCTGAAAACCCGTTCACTCGAGACCATCTTCATTGCAATCTATATCTTGCCAAAATCAGGTGTCAACACGGCCCTCTCTATGGCGCGCCCCAAGGGGGATTCCTACTCCTAGTAGGAGTAGCTTTCCCCCTTTCCCTAGTTGGAGTAGGAGAAGAAGGAAGAGGGAGAAGCAGAGAAGGAAAGGGGGGCCGGCCCCCTCCCCAATTCGGATTGGGCTTGCGGGGCGCCCCCCACTTGACTGCCTCTTCATCTCTCTCCCACTATGGCCCATTAAGGCCCATTGACTCCCCGGGGGGTTCCGGTACCCCCCCCCCCCCCCGCCCCCCAGTACTCCGGTAATTGCCCGGACTTATCCGAAACCATTCCGGTGTCTGAACATAGCCTTCCAATATATCAATCTTTATGTCTCGATCATTTTGAGACTCCTCGTCATGTCCGTGATCACATCCGGGACTCCGAACTACCTTCGGTACATCAAAACACATAAACTCATAATACTGATCGTCATCGAACATTAAGCGTGCGGACCCTACGGGTTCGAGAACTATGTAGACATGACCGAGACTCATCTCCGGTCAATAACCAATAGCGGAACCTGGATGCTCATATTGGTTCCTACATATTCTATGAAGATCTTTATCGATCAAACCGCATAACAACATACGTTGTTCCCTTTGTCATCAGTATGTTACTTGCCCGAGATTCGATCGTCGGTATCATCATACCTAGTTCAATCTCGTTACTAGCAAGTCCCTTTACTCGTTTCATAATGCAACATCCCGCAACTAACTTATTAGTCACATTGCTTGCAAGGCTTATAGTGATGTGCATTACCGAGAGGGCCCAGAGATACCGCTCCGACAATCGGAGTGACAAATCCTAATCTCGATCGATGCCAACTCAACAAACACCATCGGAGACACCTGTAGAGCATCTTTATAATCACCCAGTTACATTGTGATGTTTGATAGCACACTAAGTGTTCCTCCGGTATTCGGGAGTTGCATAATCTCATAGTCATAGGAACATGTATAAGTCATGAACAAAGCAATAGCAACAAACTAAACGATCATAGTGCTAAGCTAACAGATGGGTCTTGTCCATCACATCATTCTCTAATGATGTGATCCCGTTCATCAAATGACAACACATGTCGATGGCTAGGAAACTTAACCATCTTTGATTAACGAGCTAGTCAAGTAGATGCATACTAGGGCCACTTTGTTTGTCTATGTATTCACACATGTATCAAGTTTTCGGTTAATACAATTCGATCATGAATAATAAACATTTATCATGATATAAGGAAATATAAATAACAACTTTATTATTGCCTCTAGGGCCTATTTCCTTCAGTCTCCCACTTGCACTAGAGTCTTCACATTGTCATGTGATTTCACACCAATAGTTCACATCTTTATGTGATTAGTTCACATCTTCATGTGACTAATACCGAAAGGGTTTACTAGAGTCAATAATCTAGTTCACATCGCTATGTGATTAACACCCAAAGAGTGATCATGTTTTGCTTGTGAGAGAAGTTTAGTCTATGGGTCTGCAACATTCAGATCCGTATGTATTTTGCAAATTTCTATGTCTACAATACTCTACACGGAGCTACTCTAGCTAATTGCTCCCACTTTCAATATGTATCTAGATCAAGACTTAGAGTCATCTAGATCGGTGTAAAAATCTTGCATCGATGTAACTCTTTACGACGAACTCTTTTATCACCTCCATAACCGAGAAATATCTCCTTAGTCATCTAAGGATAATTTTGACTGCTGTCCAGTGATCTACTCCTAGATCACTATTGTACTTCCTAGATCACTATCAACACCTTGAACTTGTCAAAAACCTTTTGCGACAATTCGAGCTTTGTAGATAGTAACACTACTATCAGTGTCTTCCTCTTGAAGATCCATTTATTCTGAATGGCTCACCGATCATCGGGCAAGTCAATCAAAGTCCATACTTTGTTCTCATACATGGATCCCATCTCAGATTTCATGGCCTTAAGCCATTTAGTGGAATCTGGGCTCATCATCGCTTCCTCATAGTTCGTAGGTTCATCATGGTCTAGTAACATGACTTCCAGAACAGGATTACCATACCACTCTGGTGCAGAACGTACTTTGGTTGACCTACGAGGTTTGGTAGTAACTTGATCTGAAGTTTCATGATCATCATCATTAACTTCCTCGCCAATTGGTGTAGGCATCACTGGAACTGATTTCAGTGATGAGCTACTTTCCAATTCGAGAGAAGGTACAATTACATCATCAAGTTCTACTTTCCTCCCACTCACTTCTTTCGAGAGAAACTTCTTCTATAGAAAGGATCCATTTTTAGCAACAAAGATCTTGCCTTCGGATCTGTGATAGAAGGTGTACCCAACAGTTTCTTTTGGGTATCCTATGAAGACTCACTTCTCCGATTTGGGTTTGAGCTTATCAGGCTGAAACTTTTTCACATAAGCATCGCAACCCCAAACTTTAATAAATGACAGCTTAGGTTTCTTGCTAAACCACAGTTCATACGGTGTCATCTCAATGGATTTTTAGACGGTACCCTATTTAACGTGAATGCAGCTGTCTCCAATGCATAACCCCAAAACGATAGTGGTAAATCGGTAAGAGACATCATAGATCACACTATATCTAATAAAGTACGGTTACGACGTTCGGACACACCATTACGCTGTGGTGTTCCGGGTGGCGTGAGTTGCGAAACTATTCGACATTGTTTCAACTGAAGGCCAAACTCATAACTCAAATATTTTGTCTCCGCGATCAGATAGTAGAAACTTTATTTTCATGTTATGATGATACTCCACTTCACTCTGAAATTCTTTGAAGTTTTCAAACGTTTCAGACTTGTGTTTCATCAAGTTGATATACGCATATCTGCTCAAATCATATGTGAAGGTCAGAAAATAACGATACCCGCCGCAAGCGTCAACACTCATCGGACGGCATACATCGGTATGTATATATCCCAGTGAATGAATGGGGAGAAAGCATGTGATGTGTTGTTGCTTGGTACGTCTCCAACGTATCTATAATGTTTGATTGTTTCATGCTGTTATATTATCGATCTTGGATGCTTTATAATCATTTTATATCATTTTTTGGTACTAACCTATTGACATAGTGCTAAGTGCCAGTTCCTATTTTTTCCGTGTTTTTTACATCGCAGAAAATCAATATCAGACGGAGTCCAAATGCCACGAAACTTTATGGAGATTTTTTATGGACCAGAAGGAACAAGTTGGGCCCTGGTAGCACCTGGGGGGAGTCCCGAGGAGGGGACAACCCACCAGGGCGCGCCAGGAGGCCCAGGCGCGCCCTGGTGGGTTATGCCCACCTCGGGTGCCCCCCGGACCGCCTCTTTGCTCTATAAATACCCAAATATTCCCAAAACCCTAGGGGAGTCGACGAAATATTCATCCAGCCGCCACAGAGTCCAGAACCACCAGATCCAATCTAGACACCATCTCGGATGGGGTTAACCACCTCCATTGGTGCCTCTCCGATGATGTGTGAGTAGTTCTTTGTAGACCTTCGGGTCCGTACTTAGTAGCTAGATGGCTTCATCTCTCTCTCTTGATTCTCAATACAATGGTCTCTTGGAGATCCATATGATGTAAGTCTTTTTGCGGTGTGTTTGTTGGGATCTGATGAACTTTGAGTCTATGATCAGTCATATCTTTTTATATCCACAAAAGTTATTTGAGTTTCTTTGATCTCTTATATGCATGATCTCTTATAGCCTTGTATTTCTTCTCCAATATTTGGGTTTTGTTTGGCCAACTTGATCTATTTATCTTGCAATGGGAAGAGGTGCCCGGTAGTGGGTTCGATCTTACGGTGCTTGATCCTAGTGACAGAAAAGGGAACCGACACGTATGAATCGTTGCTACTAAGGATAAAAAGACAGGATCTATATCTACACAATAGATAAACGGATCTTGTCTACATCATGTCATCATTCTTATTGCATTACTCCGTTTTTCCATGAACTTAATACACTAGATGCATACTGGATAGTGGTCGATGTGTGGAGTAATAGTAGTAGATGCAGGCAGGAGTCAGTCTACTAATCTTGGACGTGATGCCTATGTAATGATCATTGCCTGGATATCGTCAAAATTATTTGAGGTTCTATCAATTGCCCAACAGTAATTTGTTTACCCACTGTTTGCTATTTTTCCCAAGAGAAGCCACTAGTGAAACCTACGGCCCCCGGGTCTTCTTCCTCATATATTTTCTTGTGATCTACTTTTCCTTTGCATTTTTATTCAGATCTATTAAACCAAAAGTACAAAAATACTTTGCTGCAATTTATTTTATTTGCGATCTATTATTTCAATCTACTATAATTTTCTGGCATCGTTGCCTGAAAGGGATTGACAACCCCGTTAACACGTTGGGTTGCGAGGTGTTGTTATTTGTGTGCAGGTGATGTTTACGTTGTGTTGCTTGGTTCTCCTACTGGTTTGATAACCTTGGTTACTTCACTGAGGGAAATACCTACCGTCGTTGTGCTTCATCATCCCTTCCTTTTGGGGGAAATACCGACATAGTCCTAGCAGACAGGAGCTTTTCTGGCGCTATAACCAGAGAGCAATCAAAAGGAATTTCTAGCGCCGTTGCCGGGGAGGATCTTCTTCATAACCAGGTTCCTAATCACAAATCTCATCTCCTCGTAATTTACATTATTTGCCATTTGCCTCTCGTTTTCCTCTCCCCCACTTCACAAAAATTTGCTGTTTTATTCGCCTCTCTTTTTCTGTTCACCATTTTCTTGTCAGAACTATCCTTTGCTTGCAATCGTGAGTGATTTCGGTATGGCACCAATAGATGATGGCCTAACTCCTCAAATAGGACATACGTGCAATTTGGATGCTAAAACTTTTATCTTGGGGCAAGGGAACATTATGCGAAAAGAACGTATCCAAGAATTTTTCAATTGTGTGGGAAATTTGAGTCTTGATGATGCTCCTATACTTAAAACTACAAGATCTTATGCGGATGCTATTTCAGCACTAGTTCTGAAAACTTGAAAGTAAATTTATTCGTACCCATCCTACCTTCCAAAGATTGTTTTTTGAGCTCCCCGTTATAAAGAATCCTAGAGCTAAAAAGTTGGCCACTCTTGTTCTTATGAATGAGTTTGACTACATAATACGGGAAGCTAGGGAAATCTTTGATTTTTATGGTATGAATCGTGAAAAACCTATCATAGATGAAATTCTTTACAATAGTGACTATGCTTTAAGACATTTGCTTGGGGACAATAAAATCTTTGATGAGAATCTTAAAAAGGAAGTCCCAGTTCTAGATATAATCCAACAAGTTTTCAATAATGTTAATCAACATTACTCTTGGATTGTTGTGGGAAATCAAAAGGGGTATGATGGAAACCAACTTAGCATTGCTAAGGCCTCTATGGATAAAATGTTTTATGTTGTGTTTACAAAGCCTCATGATAAAAATACCTCTAAGAAAGTCAAGAAGAAGGATGAAAAAACTTAGATCCTTGCTTTATGCCTAGCTAAGTGTAACACGCCGAGACCGACGCGCCAGGTGTCTTCCAGTTATTCGCTGTCTTTGCCATGTCATTTGATTGCGTGTTGCATTTTTCCTTGTCATCATGTGCATTGCATCATCATGTTTTCAAAACTTGCATCCGTCCGGTTTCCCCCAGTTCTCTCCGTTGTCCGTTCTGAGCCCAGACACACTCGCACGCGCCCGTGGCACGTCCGAAATAGTATTTTATAAGTGGTCAGGAAATGTTCTCAGAATGGGATGAAAGTTGGCGTGCGGTGTTGTTATCTTATCAATAGGTCGCCTGCCAAGTTTCATCGCATTCAGAGTCTATTTGATGCCCCAACGGATAACTATAGCGGCAATATAGTCGGTCTAACGTCGGAAGTTTTCGGTCTCTGAAAACATTCGCCGGGCCTCTCTCTCTTCTCTCCTCTCAGCCCAAGGCCTTCTTTGCACAGCCCACTACCCCCACCTAAGCCCGCTTGTCTTTGTCGACCTCTCTCAGACCCCCTCGTATGCGTGTCTGAAACTTCCCCAAACCTGAATCGGGTTGTCGTTACCGATGGGTGTGGATCACCCCCGAACATCCCAAAAATGTCTCTATTTTCTTATTTGAACTTCCCAAGCCTATTTTGTCTCGATCGTCTGATTTCGACCGGATGATCCAAACTCCACTTTTTCCTATATATATAGACCTTCTTGTCCATTTTTAGAGCAAACCCTAGCACTAGCCCCTACCCAATCCCTATCTACGATATATAAAGCAGATGAAACCCTAGACCACTAGGTTGTCCCGTCCATTCCATCCATCCCGCCGCCACCTCCTAGTCCCATTGGGATCTCACCCAACTGATCTCCTCATTTTCATCAACCGGCCAACCACCTTCTCCCTCGGATCCAATCCAACAACCTCCCAATTCGTATCCACCGACCTGTCCCGATCCAAGTGCCAAGCCCCACCTGTGTAGCGTGCGCCCGAGCGAGGAACCTGAACTCCTGGAGCTCGTGCGCCACCCACTGCCTTCCTCTCATGCTCGCGCTGAGCGGGAGGGCTCTATCCATGAGCTCCTGCTGCTCCAGCGTCGGCCTGAGCGATGTAGCGACCCGACCCGAATGGATCAAGTCTCTGTGCTTAAGTGCCATCCCTGGATCGGTATGCTGACACACACAGTACTCGAGGATTTATAACAGAGGTAAATCACATGTAAAAGTAACGTACATACTATTACCTCAATCCAAATAGCGGAAGTAACAAGGTTGTGGATTCCCATCAACACCAACGGCAAAGTTGAGTGTAGAAATCGTAACCCTGACATATCACTTACTCGTCGTAAGATAATCCTGCGACATGAGACGTTGCAGCCACAGAGGGTCAGTACATTGAATGTACTGGCAAATTCACACCATAGAGAATGATGAACAATGGCTATCACTACATGCATATTTGGTTGGAGGAAAAGCTCTATGGTTATAAGGTTTTTGCGAAAAGCCAATTTTTCCCTACTGCAAAGGAATAAATTTTATTTAACTATCATGGTGGTTGTTGAACATTGAGAATGGTTGACAGCATTCTCAATCCCAAATTAAGTAACATCATTAAACCCAACAAAATTAATTTAAAGTAACATGATGAGATTCACATGATAATCCAGGTACTAGATACTCAAGATGTCCATAACCGGGGACACGGCTAACCATGATTAGTTTATACACTCTGCAGAGGTTTGCGCACTTTTCCCCACAAGACTCGATTGCCTCCGTTTGGTTTCTCGCACTACATGGTGTTTGAGAAGACGGATGACCGAGACATAATCTTTCAGAAGCGCTAGCACCTTACGATGGATAGACCGTTACACCTACTTTCCCCTACATCTGCTAGTCTATCCTGTAAGAGTTCGCACGACTTAATCAACTATGCTAGAGCCCGTAATAGCTTGTGGCTGCACACGAAAGTTTCTAGCATGAATAATCTCATGATCCCTTTGAGCCTGGGTGGCGGTCCATAAAAAACAGGCAATTCTGGTCTACCCAGGTGCCTAGATAGGCAATCCTAGAATACCCGGATGCCTCAATCCACCCAGATGTGTGTTTAAGTTGCCACCTTAAGTAAACCATTAATTAACAATCTCACATCTGTCATGAATACTCTCAAAACCCAATCCACCTCTACGAGCATAGCATGGCACTATAAGCATAACGTAATAGTAACTCCCAAGGTTTGAATGCAGGGCAATAGGTTCCTACCTCATCAACTACTTCCCAATACCCACATGTTATCAATCCTACTCATGTAATGTTTGAGGGTTGAGACTAATGCATAAAAACTGGGTATAAAAAGGGATATGATCAAAGTGTGACCTTGCCTGCAATGTTGATGAAGATGATTCACACTCAAAAATCTTGACAGCTCTACTCGTCACACTCCGGTCAATCTATCGTAATCAAGCAATAGTAACCACACATAAGCAATCACTCAAAGATCGGAGAGAACAAAGAAATCGACTCAGAAAACATCAAAACCAAGCAAATAACTCTTGCAACATAAAACAATTTCTAACAGTACCAAAATTATGTGAATTTGGCCTTATTAGAATGTTTAGGTCAAGAGCTTCGATTTGCAAAAAGAATCAACTCAAACGGAGCTACGAAACTCAAGTTATGATCAAACGAAGTTTGAATTCAAATCTGGTCTAATTCAAATTTAAAATTTTTCAAAAACATGTTTGAGTTGATTTACTGGATAGAGGAGATCATAACGAAGACGTGAGCGTTGGTTTCATTGGACTTGGATAAACGAGCAAAAAGATGTGGTCGTTTGAAATTTAGCGACTAATTTGTGAAGAAAATTATCACGAATAGGTCCCTGACCAGAAATTAAAAGGAAAAAGGAAAAAACTACAGAACAAACGTTCACTGCCGAATGCTAACTGACGAATCTGTTCACTGCTGAACCTAACCTAATGAACATTCGCTAAATAGCTAGTAAATAAAAAATAACAGGTTTTAAAAAAACGAAACGAAAACCGGTCGGTTTTATTACCGGTTTGGGCGTTTCGACGAAACCGTCGGGTCAGCAAAAACCGGCGAGATCCGGCGGCTAGGGCAGGTCCGGGGAGTCCGGCGAACGGCGGCGGACGGCTCCGGCGAGCGGGGGCGTCGGCGGCGTCGGTGGTGGCGCTACACAGCGGCGGCGCTGCGCGGCACGGTGGTCTGCGGCGGCGGCGGCAACAAGCGGGCGGATTGGGCGGAGGAGAAGCAGCGGCGGCGGCGATAGAAGGCGGCGGCGGTTTGCGGCGCTGGTGGCGGCGAGATGTGGAAGAAGAGGAACGGGGCCCGGGGCCTCGGGTTTTATAGGGGGGGAGGTGGCGTGGAGGAGGGGGCAGAGGAGGCCGGCGGCGACACGGAGGCGGCGGCGATGCCGTGCGGGCGGAGGACTCCGCCCCGAGCTCGGGGACGAGCGGGCTGGGCCGCGGCTTGGCAGGGAGCTGGGCCGGCCCAGTCGGCGAAGTTTTTTTTTTAAAACATTTTTTCAGAGAACTAAAATAATAAAACAAAATAACTAAAAATATATATAGGCATATAATATATCAAAAATTTCAGAAAAAGATTTTCTACGACGTGAACATTTTTATAACTTCAAATAAAATCCACACCAATTCAGATAAATCAAAGAGTGCTACTGGTCTATTAAAATCCAACAAAAAATCATTTTAAAAAATACCAAAAATGATTTCAAATTAATTTTTCTCCAATTTTCTAATGTAGGGAATCATGTTACCCTATTTTCCATATATTTTATTTTGGGAGAAAAATAATTTGAATAAAACTCAAATACTCCAAACTGAAAATAAATTCAAAAGAACTTTGAATTGTGATCTTTGAAACTCCCAACTCATATTTCATAATTTGAAGAAGTCATTTTATCTTCTCTCGTGAAAATCATTGAGTTGCATAAAGTTTCTGAATTGGAAAATATTTCCCAATGGAATTCAAATATTTTTCAAACACCCTTTTCATTTATTTAATGGAAGAAGTCATGTCTTCTTCTCTCTAGGGTTTTGTATTTGAAAAGAATTTGAATTCACGAAGATCATAAATGAAAAAATGAAAGTTTGGGAAAGTCCTTTTATTCCCTCTCATTTAACTTTCAAAAGTTTGAATTCACTCACTTTCAGTCAATCAATCAAACAATCAATCAAATCTATCTATTTATTATAACATTCCAAAATTTAGAATTTGGGGATGTTACAAACCTACCACCCTTAAAATGAATCTCGTCCTCGAGATTCGGAGAGGCTAGCAAGAAAAAGTTAGGGTTTGGGGGTCTCCTCAAAATCTATCATTCATCACCGGGGTCCGGGGTGCTACCACCCTTAGAAACATGGTTACGGTTCCATCAAAACTCATATACTCCACCTTATTCCTAACAGTGTCGATCTTCTCAGATCATAAGGATAATTCCTTCTCTGGGCTCTTCCGGTAGTGACATAACCTTTTCCTCAATTCTTCTGTCCTTTTCTCTTGGTAAGGTTATTCCGAGATTGGGTCTTCTTAGCTGACGGGCTGGCGCCATTACTAAACAACTATCGATATCTCATGGTGGTCAACCATTTATGGTTTCTCCTGCAGGAAATGGGTCTGGGTTGATCCTCACCGTATAACCTACGGTTGGCAAAGCTGCCTTGTACAAGGGAAAAATACCTATACCATTCTAAGGCTTAAACAAGGTTTTGATCGTCGTCTCTCTACTATAGGTAAGTCACTCAGATTTACCATCCCACATAGCAAGGCGAATAATAAGAGTAAGTCGGTATGGTGATCAATCCATCCCGCACCCAAATCATTACCTTGTATACGGTTTAGCGAATCTCGCATTCTAACACTCGGTCATCCTCACAAGCATTGCAGAATTTCTCTTGTCCGCGAACTGTGTTTAGAATAATCCATTGATTCTGCAAGCCAAACAAACCTCTATCATTCCTTCACATCTCTCAGGTTTTGCGTTACTCCTATAAAATCGTCGGTGGGTAAGGTCGTACTCTCTTCTAGGGTTTTTCCTTCAGCAAAAATGTGCTTGCTTCTTGGCAGGTCCTAGGGCCTGTGGGTTATGGCCCATCTCATCACTTGTAGTCCTTGAACTTATCATCGGGCAACTGATCGTTGTTCCAACTTCCAACTTCATAGCATACTTAAATCCATCCAATTGTACTGTCTTCCTTCCTTCTATTGGCACCAAACTAGGACATGATTACTCAGACTCATCATGGAATTCCCATTGATCCATATTTACAACATCATACCTCCTTTATATCCAATAACACTTCATCTTGTCATACTCCTGGGGTATCCCACATACCGAGATAAAACTTATACTCATGAAGTCCATACTTTACTTCGTGGAACATCATTATCCTTTCCAAGGTCAAGCGTCTTTACAGGGAAATATTGGCCATCTCTGCATGACACTTCTTCAACTGGGAAACGTGAAACACATCATGAACTCCTGACAGTCCTTCGGGTGACTCCAATCTTGTTGGCCACTTCTCCCATACGCTCCAAAACTCCTACAAATCTCGGGGATAACTTTCCCTTAACTCCAAATCGTTTAACTCCTCGCAGAGGGGACACACGAAGACATGCTCTGTCTCCTATTTCATAGACTACCACCTTGAGTTTTTGAGTCTGCATAACTCTTCTGCCTAGATTGGGCTACCTTCAGTCTATCTCGAATCAACTTATCATTCTCTTCTGACTCCTCGATCACATTTGGTCCAAAAACTGACGATCTCCAACTTCATCCCACATACTCTTGGGGCATCACACTTATCGAGACAAAACTTATATTCATTTTGTCCGAAATCCACTCAGTGGAGTATCCTTATCTTTTCCAGGGGTCAACGGTTCTTACAGGGTACTACTGTCGTGGTTCTAAGCCTGACAGTAGAGTGGGGGGTAGGTATGGAGAGGCAAGGTCCTAGCTATGGAGAAGTTGTAAACACAAGGGATGTACGAGTTCAGGCCCTTCTCGGAAGAAGTAAAAGCCCTACGTCTCAGAGCCCAGAGGCGGACGAGTGGATTATGTGTATATGAATTACAAGGTCCCCAACCCTTCTACCTGTGGAGGGGGGTGGCTTATATAAAGTGCGCCAGGACCCCAGCCAGCCCATGTAGGAGAGGGTTTAAGGTGAGTTAAGTCTGGGGCGTTACTGGTAACGCCCCACATAAAGTGTCTTTACTATCATAAAGTCTACTTAATTACAGGCCGTTGCAGTGCAGAGTGCCTCTTGACCTTCTGGTGGTCGAGTGAGTCTTCGTGGTCGAGTCCTTCAAGTCAGTCGAGTGAGTCCCTCGTTGGTCGACTGGAAGGTGACCTCTTCTAAGGGTGTCTTGGGCAGGGTACTTAGACCAGGTCTGTGACCCTACCCTAGGTACATGACCCCATCATTAGCCCCCGAATGGATTGAGGCTTCGAGTGAGGAAGGAGTTGATGTTATTTCCGATTAACTTTTGCACACTGGTCGTGCGTTGTTCTGGACCAAAGAATCTCTTCGTTGATAGTGACCAACTTGTCTTCAGTCGACTCGATCCATTCTCTTCTTTCGTCGAGTGATCTTTCGGAGCTTTGACGATTTCCGAGCGACGGATCGCAGGAAATCCCGCGTCTGACAGACCGGTCTGCCGTTCGCGGATTCCGCGGGATGCGAAATTTGGGGAAGCGCGCGAAGCGGAGCGGACCACGGCGTTCGGATGGGACGGGACATAGACGCCTCGATTCCCGCGCCGCTTTCTTTGCCACGTATCCCGCCTGCATAACTGTTCCTGGATATGATTAGATCGACCGGGCCCACCTGTCATCCACTCGGAAGGGACCTTATAAATGCGCCCGGCGAGGGTTTTTTGTACAGTGCCATAGCATTCTCTTTCTCTGCTCCCTTCGTCTCCGCCCGACGCGCTCGCTCTCGCCTCTGCCCAACCTCTCCTCGCGCGTCTCGCCGGCAATCATGGCCAAGGAGAAGACGGCGGCGCTGGAACGCGCGAAGAAGGCGTCGGCGACGGAGAAGGCGAAGGGGAGATCCACCAGCCGCGGCGGGTCTTCGTCTAGATCCCGCCTGCCGAAGGGTTGGGTCCAAGGAGATTGGATCCAGTCGACCATCACGGAGAAAGACCTCCTCGACATGGCCAACGAGGGCCTGATCCCCCATGGAGCTGCGAGGCTTCCGGGGAAGGAGTGGCAGCCCCAGCCAGAAGAGGGTGAGTGCGTGCTCCTGGCCACCCATGTCGATCGTGGATTTTCTTTGCCGCCGAGTATTTTCTTCTGTGGTTTCTTGAACTTCTTTCGAGCGCAGCTCCACCACTTTACCCCAAATTCTATCGCCTATCTTGCCGCATTCGTGTCCATGTGTGAGGGTTTTCTGGGCTGTCGACCGCACTGGGGCTTGTTCAAGCATATATTCACGTGTCGCTCTCAGACCGTGAAGAAGGCGAGCCCAGGCGACGAAAGAACCCGAGTCGTCCAAATGTGTGGGGGCCTGGGGATCCAGGTGAGGAATAAGAGCACCTTCCCAGCCATGACTTTTCCCGAGTCAGTCAGAGGCTGGCAGTCGACCTGGTTCTACTGCCAGGATCAGTCGACGCCGGGGCAGTCGAGTGGACTCCCTCAGTTTACCATGGACCGAGTGAACAAGCCCTCCTCTCTGAAGTTGATTCCGGAGGAGAAAGCTGACGTGAAGATGTTGATGGAGCGCGTGGTACAGTTGGTTCGGGAGGGAGTGACGGGCATGGATCTCCTGGAGGTTTTCCTTAGGCGTCGTATCCAGCCCCTTCAGTTCCGGAGCCACTGCATGTGGTTGTACTGTGGGACTGAAGACGAGACTCGAGTCCATCCAGAAGCAGTCGACGATGTCACTCTGGAAAGATGGATGGCCGCCGTTACCGGAAACAAGGATAACCCACGCGGAGCCAGAAGGATTCCTCCACTCGACCACAACAGTGATCCAAACAAGGTATGCCTGCTCTGCTCTCCACTGTGTTCTTGTCATATTCATTTCTGTTTATTCTGCCAATTGGTCGATTGATCCTTGTCTTGATGTCTATCAGGCCCTCACCGAGCTGTACTCGATGCCCAATGGAGCACAGGCTCCGACTGAGGAGGGTGAGGCGAGTGGGGGCGAGAGCCAGGAGGAGGAGGAATGGGACTCGGACGTTGCTGAGGATGATGATGACGATGACGACGATGACGGTGATGAAGATGACGCTGAAGACGAGGAAGAAGAGGAGGAGGAGGTCGTACCACCGCGCTCAGAAAGGCGGTCGAAGCTTGTCCACGACCCTTCGACTGAACGTGGCAAGGGGGTTGCGACCGTTGCACAGTCGACCAAGCGCCCTCGGACCACCTCTCCGGCGCCGACTGAAAAGGCGCCGAAGCAGCCCCAGGGCGGCTCCGTCGAAGCCGACCAAGCTCCTGCCGAAGATGAAGGTGTCCATCCCCACCATATCAGGGTAATCATGCTGCTTAAGTCTTCTTATTTTGTGTGAACTTTGTCTCTGGTTGACGCTGAAGTTAGTCGACTGATTCTTTGGAGTTGCAGTGCTGCTACTTCTGAGACCTCAGCCCGGGCTGATGACCATGAGATGGAGGACGCAGCAACCTCAAAACCAGGTACTATATTCTTAACGCCGTTTTTAGTCGACTGACTCATGATCTCTGATCCTGATTCTTCTCTGTAGCTCCACCCAATGCTGTTATCACTCTCCCTGATGATGATGAGGATGAGGAACCGCTGAAGCGCAGAAGGAGTAGGAAAGCGTCCGCCAGCAGGGTGCCCCAGGATGTGACGGCGCCTGAGATTCTGATTGCGGAGGAAGAGAACACCACTCGACACACTGTGTCCTTCGCAGATCCACTGACGAGTGCTCAGCAGCCCTCCCTCTTCACGACGCACCACGTCCCAGAGGACCAAGCTGGCGCCGCGAAGGAGGCGATACGCCAGGCAGGGATCATGATGGAGCAGTTAAGGACCATCCGGGATGCGAGCCAGGCAGCTTACGACGCCAGTTCCGCCCTTCAAAGCAATGTTCAGGTCAGTCGACCACCGCCTGTTCTGTTAGGATATGCTATCAAAAACTTTTCTTTCTAGAATTTATAGTAGTCACCCACTGGGTGTGTCGATTCAGACTTCGTGTTAGCGGGGGCACGCTGAGTGCACCCGCTGGGTGTAGTCCCCAAGGCTAAGGTCGACTGCTGGCAGTCGGCCTTAGGCTTTATAATTTCAGTCTTTCTGTCATTCGACCAAGTCGACTGGATTTCGCAAACCGGTCGACTGGTCGACTCTGTCTTCAATAGGATTAGTGGGGGCACGCTGAGTGCACCCACTGGGTGTAGTCTCCAAGGCTAAGGTCGACTGCTGGCAGTCGGCCTTAGGCTTTATAATTTCAATCTTTCTGTCATTCGACTATGTCGACTGGATTTCGCAAACCGGTGGGGGCACGCTGAGTGCACCCACTGGGTGTAGTCCCCGAGACTGTGGTCGACTGCTTGCAGTCGATTACAGTCTTAAAGAATACATCTCTCTTTTTTTTGAGGTCGACTGGTCGACTCTATCTTCAATAGGATTAGTGGGGGCACGCTGAGTGCACCCACTGGGTGTAGTCCCCGAGACTACGGTCGAATGCTTGTATTCGGCTGTAGTCTTAGAAACGTGTGATTTTTCCCTTTTTCACTCGGAAGTGAATTATTTTTGACATCTAGTCGATTGGTTCTTCGTAGAACTCCTGTGATCTTGTGGCTCGCTACTCTGAGCTGGAAAACAAGCACACTCAACTCGAGCTGAACTTGAAGCTGGTTCAGGAGAAGCTGACGAAGGCAAAGGAGGAGACCGAAGGTATGTTTGGTGAGACCCTGACGACTGCTTTTCCCCTTGTTTGTTTCAAAATCTGATCTTGCTGTAACTTGCAGGTAAGGTAAGGGAGGCCCAACAGAAGAAAGACCTTGAACTAGCTGAGAAGATCAAGCTTGCTGACGAGAAGTTAGCTTCAGTCACCAAGCTTGAACAAGACAATACCAATCTGAAAGCTGCTCTTGGGATCGCCAACAAGGAGGTCAGTCGACTGAAAACTGATAAAGCTGCCCTGACCGACCAAGTCAGTAAGTTGACTGGGAAGAAAAATGATCTGGAGGCCTTCCTGAGTGGTCTTGCCAAGAAGCTGTTTCTTATGCTTGAAGGTAAACCTCTATGCTCGGCAATCATTTCCAATCGTGGTTTTTCCATTCGACCATTCCCTTGACTCAGTGATCGTCCTTGCAGAATTTTGCCAAAACTTTGAAGAAGAAACTAGCCGGCTGGAGCCAAACCTCGACCCCGTCAATTCTCCGGTGAACGACGAAGTTGCCATGGATGTTTTCCGACTGGAGTCCCGTGTTGCAGCTGTCGTGGACTATCTCGCAAGGCTGAAGGTCGCCACATCTCGCATCGACTCGACGCTCTGGCCCGGGGAGACACTTCAGAATGACCTTGAGTCGCTGATGGCTCGCTTGAACACGATCCCTGGTCGAGTGCAGGAATGGAAGAAGTCCTCGGCTCGGTGCGGTGCAGATGTTGCTCTGTGTCTGGCCCGAGTCCACTGCAAAGATGCGCGAGAAGAGAAGCTGGCGGCCCTCCGGGTGGCCAACACCAAGAAACACGACTTCAGGTCCTTTATGGAAACTTTCCTTGCGGCTGCCACTCGGATCGCAGACGGAATTGATCTTGATGAGTTTGTTGCACCTTCCAGCCCTCCACAGGAGGGGTAAAAAACTTCTTCTAAGCTCGACGCTTTAAATTTGCCTCGGAATGCCGAGTGGAATTGTAACCGATAAACCTTAACGGGCTTAACGCCTGAGCACTTTCGGTTCCTTTAGATATCGATTCGAACTTGAATTTGGTGCTTGAATATGATTGCTTTTGGCTCGAAATGTCTTTTGTAGGTTCAAAGCAGGGCGCCTTTACTGCAATCGACTTATTCCTTAGTCCACTTAGGCGAGCACTGGGCTGCGGCTAAGCCTCCGAGTGGAAGTCCGGCTTACCACTCGGTAGGATTTCGATAACTTAGGCGAGTACTTGGACTGCAGCTAAGCCTCCGAGTGGAAGTCCGGCTTACCACTCGGTAGGATTTTGATAACTTAGGCTAGCACTGGGCTGCAGCTAAGTCTCCGAGTGAGAGGTTTGCTCTTCACTCGGTAGGATTTTGATAACTTAGGCGAGTTCTTGGACTGCAGCTAAGCCCCCGAGTGAGTGGTTTGCTCTTCACTCGGTAGGATTTTTATATCTTAGGCGAGCACTGAGCTGCAGCTAAGCCCCGAGTGAGAGGCTTGCTCTTCACTCGGTAGGATTTCGATAACTTAGGCGAGTACTTGGACTACAGCTAAGCCTCCGAGTGGAAGTCCGGCTTACCACTCGGTAGGATTTTTATATCTTAGGCGAGCACTGGGCTGCAGCTAAGCCCCCGAGTGAGAGGTTTGCTCTTCACTCGGTAGGATTTCGATAACTTAGGCGAGTACTTGGACTGCAGCTAAGCCTCCGAGTGGAAGTCCGGCTTACCACTCGGTAGGATTTTTATACCTTAGGCGAGCACTGGGCTGCAGCTAAGCCCCTGAGTGAGAGGTTTGCTCTTCACTCGGTAGGATTTCGATAACTTAGGAGAGTACTTGGACTGCAGCTAAGCCTCCGAGTGGAAGTCCGGCTTACCACTCGGTAGGATTTTGATAACTTAGGCGAGTACTTGGACTGCAGCTAAGCCTCCGACCGGAAGTCCGGCTTACCACTCGGTAGGATTTTTATATCTTAGGCGAGCACTGGGCTGCAGCTAAGCCCCCGAGTGAGAGGTTTGCTCTTCACTCGGTAGGATTTCGATAACTTAGGCGAGTACTTGGACTGCAGCTAAGCCTCCGAGTGGAAGTCCGGCTTACCACTCGGTAGGATTTTGATAACTTAGGCGAGTACTTGGACTGCAGCTAAGCCTCCGAGCGGAAGTCCGGCTTACCACTCGGTAGGATTTTTATATCTTAGGCGAGCACTGGGCCGCAGCTAAGCCTCCGAGTGAGAGGTTTGCTCTTCACTCGGTAGGATTTTTATAACTTAGGCGAGTGCTTGGACTGCAGCTAAGCCCCCGAGTGAGAGGTTTGCTCTTCACTCGGTAGGATTTCGATAACTTAGGCGAGTTCTTGGACTGCAACTAAGCCTCCGAGTGAGAGGTTTTCTCTTCACTCGGTAGGATTTTTTACAAACTTAGGCGAGCACAGGGCTGCAGCTAAGCCCCCGAGTGGAAGTCTGGCTTACCACTCGGTAGGATTTCGATAACTTAGGCAAAACGGATTCGCAGCTAAGCCTCCGAGTGGGAGTCTGGCTCACCACTCGGTAGGATTTTTACAAACTTAGGCGAAATGGATTCGCGGCTAAGTCACCCACTGAGGGGGAATTTTATTGGACAAAAATAAAAAGTGACAAAAATTATGGAGGAACTATGACACTATTATTTTGAGGTCCATGAACTACAGAAGTACTTTATTGCAACTCATCCGAGTGATAAACCTTAAGTGTAAAATGGGCGGAGTAGTTCCGCGTTCCAAGCTCGGGGCTCGTCGATATTATGCTCGACGTTGTAAAGACGGTACGCCCCGTTGTGGAGGACCTTGGTGACGATGAAGGGACCTTCCCAAGAAGGAGCAAGCTTGTGTGGTTTGTGCTGATCCACTCGGAGAACCAAATCTCCTTCCTGGAAGGCTCGACCTCTCACATTTCTGGCGTGGAAACGACGCAAATCTTGTTGGTAGATGGTCGACCGGATCAGAGCCATCTCCCTTTCTTCCTCTAAAAGGTCGACTGCGTCCTGCCGCGCTTGTTCAGCTTCTGCTTCGTTGTAGATTTCAACTCGAGGAGCATTGTGGAGAAGATCACTCGGCAAGACTGCTTCAGCTCCGTAGACCAAGAAGAATGGAGTTCTTCCGGTCGACCGATTAGGTGTGGTCCGCAGTCCCCAAAGCACTGAGGGAAGTTCGTCGACCCAAGCTCCAGCTGCATGCTTGAGATCACGCATCAGTCGGGGTTTCAATCCCTTGAGAATCAGGCCATTGGCTCGCTCTGCTTGTCCATTCGACTGCGGATGGGCGACTGAAGCGTAGTCGATCCGTGTGCCTTGAGAGTTACAGAAATCTCTGAATTCCTCCGAGTCAAAGTTCGACCCATTATCCGTAATGATGCTGTGCGGGACTCCATATCTGAATATTAGTTCCCTGATGAAACTAACAGCAGTACCGGCGTCAAGGTTCTTGATTGGTTTAGCCTCAATCCACTTGGTGAACTTGTCGACTGCCACCAGTACATGCGTGAAGCCACTTCGCCCTGTTCTCAAAGGACCGACCATGTCCAACCCCCATACTGCGAAAGGCCAGACGAGTGGAATGGTCTTCAGGGCTGATGCAGGCTTGTGCGACATATTCGAGTAAAACTGACATCCCTCGCACTTATCCACTATCTCCTTTGCCATCTCATTCGCCTTTGGCCAGTAAAATCCGGCTCGGTATGCTTTGGCCACGATGGTCCGAGAGGACGCGTGATGACCACAAGTCCCCGAGTGAATATCATTAAGGATGATTCGACCTTCTTCCGGCGTTATGCACTTCTGACCGACTCCAGTCGCGCTTTCTCTGTATAACTGTCCTTTGATTACGGTAAAGGCCTTAGATCGGCGGACGATCTGTCGAGCCTCTTCCTCATCCTCCGGGAGCTCTTTTCTCAGGATATACGCGATATATGGAACCGTCCAATCGGGAGTGACCACCAAGATCTCCATGACCAAGTCGACCACTGCTGGGACTTCAACCTCAGTCGGATCTGTGGCACTCTTGGGCTGTGGAGCCTCTTCGGTGAAAGGATCTTCTTTGACTGACGGAGTGTGTATATGCTCCAAGAACACACCACTCGGAATGGCTTCTCTCTTGGATCCTATCTTTGCTAGATCATCAGCTGCTTGATTTTTCAGTCGGGGTATATGATGGAGCTCCAACCCCTCGAACTTCTTTTCCAGCTTCCTCACTGCACTGCAGTATCCAGTCATGGCTGGGCTTCTCACGTCCCACTCCTTCATCACTTGGTTGACCACTAAATCCGAGTCGCCATAGACCATCAGGCGACGGACGCCGAGTGAAATGGCCATGCGCAACCCATATAAGAGGGCCTCATATTCTGCCTCATTGTTGGAGGAATCAAAGTGAATCTGGAGCACATATCTGAGCTTATCTCCTCTGGGGGAAACCAGGACAACCCCAGCACCGGAACCATTCAACATCTTAGAGCCATCAAAGAACATGGTCCAATGCTCCGAGTGAACTTCAGTCGGCTGCTGCTGTTCAATCCACTCGGCGAGGAAATCTGCTATTGCCTGGGACTTAATGGCTTTCTTTGCCTCAAACTTGATATCAAGGGGAAGAAGTTCAATCGCCCATTTGGCCACTCGACCAGTTGCATCTCTGTTGTGCAAAATCTCTGATAGTGGAGCGTCGCTGACGACTGTGATGGAATGATCAGAGAAATAATGAGCAACCTTCTTTGTGGTCATGTATATTCCATACACAAGCTTCTGATAATGAGGATATCTCTGCTTGGATGGAGTCAAGACTTCAGACAAATAATACATTGGGCGCTGAACTTTGAGAGATTTTCCTTCTTCTTCCCGCTCGACCGTTAGCACAGTACTGACGACTTGTCCTGTGGCTGCGATATAGAGCAACAGAGGTTGGGTGGAGAGCAGAGCTTTTAGCTCGGCAAACGCTGCATCAGCTTCTGGAGTCCACTCGAACTTGTCTGCCTTCTTCATCAGTCGGTAAAGAGGCAATTCCTTTTCACCGAGTCGTGAGATGAATCGACTTAATGCGGCCAAGCATCCAGTAAGCTTCTGGACATCGTGCACTCGCACAGGGCGTTTCATTTGGAGAATAGTGCCGATCTTCTCTGGATTAGCGTCGATTCCTCGTTCGGAAACGAGAAAACCGTGTAACTTGCCACCAGGAACTCCAAATGTGCACTTTGATGGATTGAGCTTGATATCATACCTTCTGAGGTTGGCAAATGTTTCGGCGAGATCAGCAAGCAGGTCGGAACCTTTTCGTGACTTGACAACGATATCATCCATATACACTTCCACATTCCGACTGATTTGAGTGAGTAGACACTTCTGAATCATTCGCATAAATGTGGCTCCGGCATTCTTGAGGCCGAATGGTATGGTGATATAGCAGAAGCACCCGAATGGAGTGATGAAAGCTGTTTTTACCTCGTCGGGTCTGTACAGACGGATCTGGTGGTACCCGGAGTAGGCGTCTAGAAAAGACAGTCTCTCGCATCCCGCGGTCGAGTCAACAATTTGATCTATGCGAGGGAGAGGAAAATGATCTTTCGGGCAGGCCCGGTTGATGTGCTTGAAATCAATGCACATTCGGAGCGATTTGTCCTTCTTAGGAACCATGACGACATTAGCGAGCCACTCGGAGTGGTATATCTCTCGGATAAATCCTGCCGCCAACAGTCGAGCCACTTCCTCACCAATGGCTTTTCTCTTCTGGACGGCGGACCGCCGAAGATGCTCTTTGACTGGTTTTGCAGATGAGTCGACTCTTAGGCGATGCTCAGCCAGTCCCCTGGGAACACCTGGCATGTCAGCGGGCTTCCATGCAAAAATGTCCCAGTTCTCACGGAGGAACTGGATGAGCGCTTCTTCCTATTTCGGGTCGAGTGTTGTGGAGATGTGGGTCGGAGCTGCATCGGGGTCGGTCGGGTGAATGTGAACAGGCTTCGTCTCACCGGACGACTGAAATGCAGACTCTGTGGCGGGTTTCTTGGATCGCAGCAAATCACTCGGATCTGCATTTTGCTTGTATTCTTCGAATTCGACCGCTGTCACCTGGGAATCGGCAATCTTTGAGCCCTTCTGAAAGCACTCTTCTGCCTTTTTCCGATCACCGGTGACAGTGATCACTCCTTTGGGGCCGGGCATCTTCAATTTGAGGTACACGTAACATGGTCGAGCCATGAATCGTGCGTAAGCTGGTCTCCCCAAAATGGCATGATATGCACTCTGAAAATCCACGACCTCAAACGTCAACTTTTCTTTGCGAAAATGTTTCGAATCACCAAACACCACGTCCAGAGCTATTTGGCCGAGTGACTCGGCTTTCTTCCCTGGTATAACTCCATGAAAGCTCATGTTACTGGTGCTCAGTCGGGACATCGGAATGCCCATTCCTTTCAGTGTGTCTGCATACAACAAATTCAGCCCGCTTCCACCGTCCATCAGCACTTTTGTCAGTCGAGTGCCTTCGACAACTGGATCGACCACCAAAGCTTGCCTCCCAGGGGTGGCAATATGAGTCGGGTGATCAGATTGGTCGAATGTGATGGGTATTTGGGACCATTTCAGATAATTTGCTTTTGCCGGGGCAACCATGTTCACCTCTCGGTTAATGACTTTCAATCGACTCTTGCTTTCCACATCTGCAAAGATCATCAGAGTGGAGTTGATATGCGGATATCCTTCCTCACTGTCCTCCTTGTCTTCGGCCTTGTCCGACTCCTTCTCCTTGTCCTTAGACTGTTTTCCCTGAAACTGCTGGATCAGGAGTCGACATTGGCGAGTGGTATGCTTCGGGTAGATGATATTCCCCTCTTCGTCTTTCTTCGTGTGGATGTGACATGGCATATCCATTACGTCGTTCCCTTCTTTATCCTTTACTTTCTTAGGGTTCCAGGATCCTTTTGGTTTCCCTTTAAACTTTCCCTGAGTCACGGCCAGAGCCTCTCCAGGAGCTGCTGGTTCAGCCTTCCGCTTCTGTTTCCGACTGGTGTTTCCCTTTTCCGACTGGCTCGGCTTGTGCTTGCCGCTTCGGAGTCGGTCTTCTTCTTCGCCGTTGGCGTACTTGGTAGCAATCTCCATCATCCGACTCAAGGTCATGTCACCGGTTCGACCAAATTTCAAACTTAATTCTCTGTTCTTGACACCATCCTTGAAGGCGCAGACTGCCTGATGATCAGACACATTCTCCACAGTATGGTGCAAAGTGATCCATCTCTGAATATACTCTCTGAGAGTCTCATTGGTCTTCTGCACGCAGACTTGCAACTCTGTCAGTCCAGCTGGTCGCTTGCAAGTTCCTTCAAACGTTCTGATGAACACTCGGGACAGATCTTCCCAAGTGTAAATGCTGCTAGGAGGTAATTGAGTTAACCATGCCCTGGCAGAACCTTCCAGCATGAGGGGCAAATGCTTCATGGCCACCTCGTCGTTCCCACCACCAATCTGAACTGCCACTCGGTAGTCCTCAAGCCAAGTTTCAGGCTTAGACTCACCAGTGAACTTGCTGACTCCTGTTGCCAACCTGAAATTGGGAGGGATAACTGCGGCTCTGATAGCTCTGCTGAAACATTCAGGACCAGAAACATGCACTCGACTGCTTGTGGGCGCGTCTCTGTCGAGTCCGCCTCGATGGGCTCTGTTCCGGTCGACCAAACCTTGCACGATAATGGATCGCGCGTCGAAGCCTGGTTCTCTGGGGTCGACTGGAACTCTTCGCCCCGTACTGAACTGACGCCTGTCATCTTGCTGCCGAGGAGCGTAAGACCCACCCCTCGGAGGGGAATTGGGCACTCGACGCCTATCATCTCGGTCGAGTCGGTCACCATATTGGTCTCGCCGATTCTCGCGCCCTTCGCGCCGCGGAGGCGATCTGGGACTGTGAGCCGACTGAACCGTATTCGCAGCGACGGATCGACTGTGAATTCTGTTGCGCGACTGCGACACGGCCGAATTCTGATCTCCTGCTGCCCGGAGCAGATCCCTGATCTGCATCAAGCCTCTGCCAGCTTCCGACTGAGAAGGCTGGATGGACTCTGCTATACGGGTCGCAGCTGCTAAATTCTGGATTGGGGTTCGATATACCTGAGTCGGCGGGAAGAGTTGACGTCGACTGGTGTCGGGAACTCGTTGCCGCGCGCGCTCGTCGAGTGCTCGCTGAAGATTCTCCAGTCGAGTGCGTTCGGCCAAATTGGCCAAACGTGCCTCCTCCAAGGCGCGAGCCTCAGGGGTTTCTCCTGCGATGGGAGTACGCAGGGCATCCATGTTCCTGCGGCGAAGTTCCTCTCTTTGCAGAGAGTCGAGTGGCTCGGGCTGGTACTCTTCATGGTCTCGTGCGGGGTCGCCTCCGTCGCCTGCTCCACCATCACGGGCGAAGCCAGGGGGACTGCGGGGCCCGTCGACCATCAGGATTTCCGCCGCAGGATCACTGCTATCGCACTCGGATGCGGTCTCTACGGAGCCAGTCGACAGATCGAACAAGCCGTAGAGAGATTCGTCGGGCTCGATTGCCGCAACTTGGGTGGTGGCCGACTGGCGAGCCACCGCGTGCCTCACCCACCGCTGAAGCCTCGACCGGCCTGAGCGCTTGCGCTGGCGGGAGACCGGGAGGGTGGCCGATGGGGGAGTCGACCGATACGGGGTCGACGGTTGCCGCAGCAGAACGCCGCGGACACATGCGCGAAAATACGTCGCACCGCGGACGGGGAGCGCATCAACGTCGAGTGGAGCCTCCTGGAGCCAGGCGGAGTCGTCGGCAATGAAGGTGAGAGCGCCGAGACGGATCTCTCGACCCTCGACCAAAACTCCAGCAGCCACCATGATGAAAGTACTCGGAAGAATCACAACTTCTCCACAAAATTGCTAAAACACCCGCCCCACAGTGGGCGCCAACTGTCGTGGTTCTAAGCCTGACAGTAGAGTGGGGGGTAGGTATGGAGAGGCAAGGTCCTAGCTATGGAGAAGTTGTAAACACAAGGGATGTACGAGTTCAGGCCCTTCTCGGAAGAAGTAAAAGCCCTACATCTCGGAGCCCAGAGGCGGTCGAGTGGATTATGTGTATATGAATTACAAGGTCCCCAACCCTTCTACCTGTGGAGGGGGGTGGCTTATATAGAGTGCGCCAGGACCCCAGCCAGCCCATGTAGGAGAGGGTTTAAGGTGAGTTAAGTCTGGGGCATTACTGGTAACGCCCCACATAAAGTGTCTTTACTATCATAAAGTCTACTTAATTACAGGCCGTTGCAGTGCAGAGTGCCTCTTGACCTTCTGGTGGTCGAGTGAGTCTTCGTGGTCGAGTCCTTCAAGTCAGTCGAGTGAGTCCCTCGTTGGTCGACTGGAAGGTGACCTCTTCTAAGGGTGTCTTTGGGCAGGGTACTTAGACCAGGTCTGTGACCCTACCGTAGGTACATGACCCCATCAACTACCACCCTTAAAATGCACAAATCTTCCATAGACCATATTTCTCATATCCTCAGAATGGCCAAAATTCTTCTTCATAGAGTAACAACTCATAAAATCCATATCAGCTCCAACGATGCTAACTCTATTCATTCTCAAGTGATTACAATCTCTCGCTTTTCCATTACATGTATCAACTCAACACCTCAATATAAAAGAAAAAGTTCTCACTTCTACTACTCCATTTCTTTTGTTGCAAACTCAACTATCTAGCACAAGTTTCCTTCTCCTTGGGGCATTCTCTGGCAAAGTGCCCTGCTCCATTACAACTAAAACATATTACTTCTGGCAAGTATTGAGGTTTCCTTTTTGGGCAATTGTTGAGGTAGTGCCCTGACTCCTTGCACCTGTAACAGGTGATATGACTCAGGTCCTTCCAGGAATCCAATCTGCTTCTCTTCCTGGACCTTTCCATGCCAATCATGGCTTCTATTTCCTGTGGGTCATATTCTACTTCCTTTGTTGGGAATTCTACTAGATCCCCATTCAAACAATTTTGGGAGATGTGTCCTTCTTCTCCACATGAATAGCAAGACTTAGTGAAGGGTTTACTCGGGTCTTCTTTAGGTGTGTCCTCCATCTCTTCCTTCATCACGGGTTCTTCTAAAATTTCCATACGGTCTCCTTTCATTACTTCTTTCTTCTGCTGGATGGTTCGTTGTACCATGGGGTAAATGTGACACTGAGCAGGATAGTGGGTAGTCCCTTCACACAAGAAACAAGTAATCTGCCTAATTGGGCATTCTTCAACTGGGTGACTTCCTTCACAATTAGGGCATTCATCCTTGTGTTCTTTATGGGTGTGTCCTATTTCTCCACAAATTTTGCATGCACAAGGTTTCTTCATATCCTTTCCATAAGGCTTCAACTTCTGGGACACAAGCTGAGACTTTGGCAGAGTCAACTTAAATTCTTTCCATGTGGTTACTCCTTGCCATCCATTGATGGTTTGGTACATCCTCCACCAAGTAGCAACACCTCTTTCAAAGCACTGAAGAGCATGTTGGGTCATATCCTTTCCGACTATAGGGTTATTCTCCATGTGATCCTCCATGTTCTGAATCCATCGGTCCGTCTCCAATTGACTTATCGATCCAGGAAAACATGGGTTCATCTCCATTCGTCCTCTATTGGGTCCATGGGTTTGGGGTGAGATAAGAGAGATAGAGAGGGATACACACAATACAAACAAAAGTTTTGAAAAGACAGATTTTATTTGTGGCTGTCGGGAAAAGCATCAAACAAATGACAGCTCACAATCGTCGCATCTAACGTAGGTATATAACAGGGGTTTGGTCTTCTAAAGGTTAATAAATCTTCAACATCTCCAAACTCTTCAAGCCTTGTTCATATCTCCGATGGGCTTCTTCCGATCATGCTTGTCCTTCTCAAGTTCTTTTGCCAGATCATCTCTGTTGACGTGAAATCTCTCGTAACATCCTTTAATATTCCATAGTTGCATTTCAAACTTCTAGGTTTCAACATCCTTGGCATGAACCATGGTCTAGTTCCTGACAAATCTCTGGTTTCTCGAGGTTTTGCTCCTCCAGCTTGGCTACTCTCATCTTCAGGGTCCTGAGTTCCTCATGAAATACTTCCTTGTCAAAATACTGCTTCTTGTAGGTCCATCTTAACTTCTTGATGTAACACTCCAGATCCTGGTGATACTCTTAGCTAAGGTTAAAACTTCACCTCTTGATGATAGATGCTCCATCAGCCTTCTACCATCCAATCCTTCCATGCATATGCATGCTTAACTCAGCACGGTGACAATAGCATAAGCGGACGTTAAAAGCTTGGATAGCCGTGTTTCTGCTCTTGCCATTTCCATGAGCTATTATTCGATAGTTGATATCTCCTGCCTTAGGGTTTCTTGACAAAAACTTTGAGTACTAATGCTCCATGCTCCGGTCTTTCTCTGATACACCTTGATCTCGGGTATTGATAACTTCCATAGTCTGTCAAGTTCCATCAGGGGAGTCTTACTAGGTCATACAAATCTGGAAATTCTTCATAGCCTCCAATTCTCCTAGTCTTCGGAGTCTTCAGCTGTTGTAGTTTCCATTATTCAGATGCACGGAAAATACTCTTCATTCCGAAGTGGTCTTAGTTGTCTGATATTTTGTACTTCTTGGAGTGGTCTCATCAGTCGAATCTTCGTGTGGTCAAAAGGGGGAAGGGGTATGGTCTCACTAAAGGGAATTTTTGAATAAGCTCAGAAGAGAAGAGAGGTAAAAGATCTTTTTGAAAGGAAAAGTTGTAGAGAAAAATCTTTGCTATGGGATTGCCAGTTTCTAGGGTCACGTCCTACAGTCAACATGTGCTCTGATACCATCTTGTAGCGACCCGACCCGAATGGATCAAGTCTCTATGCTTAAGTGTCATCCCTGGATCGGTATGCTGACACACACAGTACTCGAGGATTTATAACAGAGGTAAATCACATGTAAAAGTAACGTAAATACTATTACCTCAATCCAAATAGCGGAAGTAACAAGGTTGTGGATTCCCATCAACACCAACGGCAAGGTTGAGTGTAGAAATCGTAACCCTGACGTATCACTTACTCGTCGTAAGATAATCCTGCAACATGAGACGTTGCAGCCACAGAGGGTCAGTACAATGAATGTACTGGCAAATTCACACCATAAAGAATGATGAACAATGGCTATCACTACATGCATATTTGGCTGGTGGAAAAGCTCTATGGTTATAAGGTTTTTGCGAAAAGCCAATTTTTCCCTACTGCAAAGGAATAAATTTTATTTAACTATCATGGTGGTTGTTGAACATTGAGAATGGTTGACAGCATTCTCAATCCCAAATTAAGTAACATCATTAAACCCAACAAAATTAATTTAAAGTAACATGATGAGATCCACATGATAATCCAGGTACTAGATACGCAAGATGTCCATAACCGGGGACACGGCTAACCATGATTAGTTTATACACTCTGCAGAGGTTTGCGCACTTTTCCCCACAAGACTCGATCGCCTCCGTTTGGTTTCCCGCACTACATGGTGTTTGAGAAGACGGATGACCGAGACATAGTCTTTCAGAAGCGCTAGCACCTTATGATGGATAAACCGTTACCCCTACTTTCCCCTACATCTGCTAGTCTACCCTGTAAGAGTTTGCACGACTTAATCAACTATGCTAGAGCCCATAATAGCTTGTGGCTGCACACGGAAGTTTTAGCATGAATAATCTCATGATCCCTATGAGCCTGGGTGGCGGTCCATAAAAAAACAGGCAATTCTGGTCTACCCAGGTGCCTAGACAAGCAATCCTAGAATACCCAGATGCCTCAATCCACCCAGATGTGTGTTTAAGTTGCCACCTTAAGTAAACCATTAATTAACAATCTCACATATGTCATGAATACTCTCAAAACCCAATCCACGTCTACGAGCATAGCATGGCACTATAAGCATAACGTAATAGTAACTCCCAAGGTTTGAATGCAGGGCAATAGGTTCCTACCTCATCAACTACTTCCTAATACCCACATGTTATCAATCCTACTCATGTAATGTTTGAGGGTTGAGACTAATGCATAAAAACTGGGTATAAAAAGGGATATGATCAAAGTGTGACCTTGCCTGCAATGTTGATGAAGATGATTCACACTCAAAAATCTTGATAGCTCTACTCGTCACACTCCGGTCAATCTATCGTAATCAAGCAATAGTAACCACACATAAGCAATCACTCAAAGATCGGAGAGAACAAAGAAATCGATCCGGAAAACATCAAAACCAAGCAAATAACTCTTTCAACATAAAACAATTTCTAACAATACCAAAATTATGTGAATTTGGCCTTATTAGAATGTTTAGGTCAAGAGCTTCGATTTGCAAAAAGAATCAACTCAAATGGAGCTACGAAAATCAAGTTATGATCAAACGAAGTTTGAATTCAAATCTGGTCTAATTCAAATTTTAAATAATTCAAATTTTAAATTTTTCAAAAACATGTTTGAGTTGATTTACTGGATAGAGAAGATCATAACGAAGACGTGAGCGTTGGTTTCGTTGGATTTGGATAAACGAGCAAAAAGATGTGGTCGTTTGAAATTCAGGGACTAATCTATGAAGAAAATTATCACGAATAGGTCCCTGACCAGAAATTAAAAGGAAAAAAGGAAAAATCTACAAAACAAACGTACGCTGCCGAACGCTAACTGACGAATCTGTTCACTGCTGAACCTAACCTAATGAACGTTCGCTAAATAGCTAGTAAATAAAAAATAACAGGTTTAAAAAAAACGAAACGAAAACCGGTCGGTTTTATTACCGGTTCGGGCGTTTCGACGAAACCGTCGGGTCGGCAAAAACCGGTGAGATCCGGCGGCTAGGGCAGGTCCAGCGAACAGCGGCGGACAGCTCCGGCGAGCGGGGGCGTCGGCGGCGTCGGCGGTGGCGCTACGCAGCGACGGCGCTGCGCGGCGGCGGCGGCAGCAAGCGGGCGGCGCGGGCGGAGGAGAAGCAGCGGCGGCGGTGACAGAAGGCGGCGGCGGCGGTTTGCGGTGCTGGTGGCGGCGAGATGCGGAAGAAGAGGAACGGGGCCCGGGGCCTCGGGTTTTATAGGGGGGGGAGGTAGCGTGGAGGAGGGGGCAGAGGAGGCCGGCGGCGACACAGAGACGGCGGCGATGCCGTGCGGGCGGCGGACTCCGCCCCGAGCTCGGGGACGAGCGGGAGATGAGCGGGCTGGGCCGCGGCTTGGCAGGGAGCTGGCCGGCCCAGTCGGCGAAGTTTTTAAAAAAAAAACATTTTTTCAGAGAACTAAAATAATAAAACAAAATAACTAAAAATATTATATAGGCATATAATATATCAAAATTTTCAGAAAAAGATTTTCTATGATGTGAACATTTTTATAACTTCAAATAAAATCCACACCAATTCAGATAAATCAAAGAGTGCTACTGGTCTATTAAAATCCAACAAAAAATCATTTTAAAAAAATACCGAAAATGATTTCAAATTAATTTTTCTCCAATTTTCTAATGTAGGGAATCATGTTACCCTATTTTCCATATATTTTTTTTTGGAGAAAAATAATTTGAATAAAACTCAAATACTCCAAATTGAAAATAAATTCAAAAGAACTTTGAATTGTGATCTTTGAAACTCCCAACTCATATTTCATAATTTGAAGAAGTCATTTTATCTTCTCTCGTGAAAATCATTGAGTTGCATAAAGTTTCTGAATTGGAAAATATTTCCCAATGGAATTCAAATATTTTTCAAACACCCTTTTCATTATTTAATGGAAGAAGTCATGTCTTCTTCTCTCTAGGTTTTGTATTTGAAAAGAATTTGAATTCACGAAGATCATAAATGAAAAAATGAAAGTTTGGGAAAGTCCTTTTATTCCCTCTCATTTAACTTTCAAAAGTTCGAATTCACTCACTTTCAGTCAATCAATCAAACAATCAATCAAATCTATCTATTTATTATAACATTCCAAAATTTAGAATTTTGGGATGTTACAGCGACCTCGCTCCCCTGCCATCTCCGGCACCGCGCCGGCGAGCGCCACCGCCGGAGCTTCTCCGTCCGCCGCCCGCACCTGCAAGGACCCCGCCGCCGGCGACCAAGACCAGCACCCAGGCCGTCCCTCTCCTTCCTCCCGCGCATCTTCGCTTCCCTGATGCTCTATCTCATATATCTCTCTCCCTCCCTGTACTTGTTGTAGCGGGGCCTCGCCATGGCTGCTGAATGGAGCTCTGCCTCCATTGATCCTCGTCGGTGCCCCGTCCTGGTCTCCTGGTGTCATCCCACGCCCGGGTCCGTCTTCGCTGCCTCCTTCATCACATCGCCAGCCTCGCTCGTGCCCGGATCCAGGACTCGCGCGTCAAGTCCCCCACTCGTTGTCGTCTTCCCGGCGAACTTCGCTCGACCCCCCTGCCTCGTCTGCGAGCGACCAGAGCCGCGCCAACTCCTGTGCATCACGCCAAGTCCGCCCCCTCGTTTCCCCTGCTTCGAGCGACAGGAGGGTGCCAGCGCCCGCGTTGACTTCTCGTCGCAAGGCTCCAACCGGCCTCGTCCTGATCTCCAAACCCAGCGCCTCCCCAGCCCACTTGCGCAGCCGGCCTAGCGATGCCTCAGCCGCCACCACCGACCTGGGCTTGGCCCAATGTGAGCAGCCCCCGCCCCTGTGCATTGTTGGGCCGGCCTTTGATTTGGCTTGTTTCATGTTTTTTCCACAGAACAATTTTCCTATTATCCAGAGTTAACAATTTTACAAAAAAGTCCCTCTAGATCATGCATTTAATAACTCACAAATGGTGCACCGGATTAAAATGATTTAAATATGGAAAATGTCTAGGATTTCATCTAGTTTCATAATATGCCACTTTCATCCATGTTAAAAAAGTTTAAAATGATGCTTGTTTAAATTTGCTCAAATGACATGTTAAAATGATTTAATTCATAACTAATTAACCGTAGCTCCGAATTAAATAAATTATATATGTAACTTGCTTAGAAAAATGCCTAATTTAATATAGTGGCCTTACTTTGCATGTTTAATAACTCTAAAATTGTGTATAGGGAAGAACAGTACCAAATCTAAAATATGCATATGGGGATTTACCGGAATTGTTGTTCGTTGTTTCCAGCCTCATTTAAACTTGCCTAGATAGGTAGTTTTGTTGTGCTTCACCTCTTGCCATGTTCAACAACATTTAATATTGTTGGGTACATAAACGAGAGTGAACTAAATAAGTCATGTGGTGTTTCGTCAATATGCAACTCGTTGCATATTGATCTCCACTTAACTTGTAGTTTTGCTTGTGCACTTTGCCATGCCATGCCTCATTGAACCAGACATGCATCATACTGGGTTGTGCATCATGCCATGTTTATGTGATAGTTGTTTACTATGTTGCTTGCTTCTTTCTGGGTGGCTTCTCTCGTTAGCTTCGGTTTCGTTCCGGAGTTGTGAGGATTCGTTCGACTACGTCTGTTTGTCTTCTTCATGGGCTCGTTCTTCTTCCTTGCAGGATCTCAGGCAAGATGACCATACCCTCGAAATCACTTCTATCTTTGATTGCTAGCTGTTCCCTCTATTACTATGCCGTGTTACCTACCACTTCCTATATCATGCCTCCCATATTGCCATGTCAAGCCTCTAACCCTCCTTTCCTAGCAAACTGTTGTTTGGCTATGTTACCGCTTTTGCTCAGCCCCTCTTATAGCGTTGCTAGTTGAAGGTGAAGTTGAAGATTGTTCCATGTTGGAACATGGATATGTTGGGATATCACAATATCTCGTATTTAATTAATGCATCTATATACTTGGTAAATGGTGGAAGGCACGGCCTTTTGCCTGGTGTTTTGTTCCACTCTTGCCGCCCTAGTTTCCGTCATATCGGTGTTATGTTCCTTGATTTTGTGTTCCTTATGCGGTTGGGTGTTATGGGAACCCCTTGACAGTTCGCTTTGAATAAAACTCCTCCAGCAAGGCCCAACCTTGGTTTTACATTTGCCTAACAACCTATACCTTTCCCTTGGGAGTAATTAACCCGAGGGTCATCTTTATTTTAACCCCCCCCCCCCGGGTCAGTGCTTCTCTAAGTGTTGGTCCGAACCGAGCTGCCTGCGGGGCCACCTCGGGGAAACTTGAGGGTTGGTTTTACTCGTAGCTAGTCTCATTCGGTGTTGCCCTGAGAACGAGATATGTGCGACTCCTATCGGGATTGTCAGCACATCGGGTGGCTTTGCTGGTCTTGTTTTACCATTGTCGAAATGTCTTGTAACTGGGATTCCGAGACTGATCGGGTCTTCCCGGGAGAAGGAATATCCTTCATTGACCGTGAGAGCTTGTGATGGGCTAAGTTGGGACACCCCTGTAGGGTTTGAACTTTCGAAAGTTGTGCCTGCGGTTATGTGGCAGATGGGAATTTGTTAATATCCGGTTGTAGAGAACTTGACACTTAACTTAATTAAAATGAATCAACCGCGTGTGTAGCCGTGATGGTCTCTTTCCGGCGAAGTCCGGGAAGTGAACACAGTTCTTGTGTTATGCTTGAACGTAAGTAGTTTTAGGATCACTTCTAGTTCACGATCGTTGTGCTGCTTCTCTTCTTGCTCTTATTTGCATATGTTAGCCACCATATTTTCTTAGTGCTTGTTGCAGCTCCACCTCATTACCCTATCCTACCCACAAGCTTAAATAGTCTTGATCTCGCAGGTGTGAGATTGCTGAGTCCTCGCGACTCACAGATACTTCCAAACAGTTGCAGGTGTCGATGATACCATTGTAGATGACGCACCTGAGCTCAAGTGAGAGCTCGATGAAGATCTTGATTGTTGTTTTGTGTCTTTTCTGGTTGATCAGTAGTGGAGCCCAGTTGGGACAATCGGGGATCTAGCATTTGGGGTTGTCTTCTTTTATTTTGGTTCTGTAGTCGGACCTTGATTGTATTCTGGATGATGTATGTTTAACTTGTATTGGTGTGAAGTGGCGATTGTAAGCCAACTCTTTATCCCTTTCTTATTCTGTACATGGGATGTATCAAGATTACCCCTCTTGCGACAAACCTACCATGCGGCTATGCCTCTAAGTCGTGTCCCGACATGTGGGAGAGATAGCCGCATTGTGGGTGTTACAAGTTGGTAATCAGAGCCTTCCCCGACTTAGGAGCCCCCTGCTTGAACAAATCGCTGACGTTGTTGAGTCTAGAACAAGATGTTTTGAGTCTTAGGATTATATATATCGAGAGTAGGATTCTTTTTACTCCTTGATAACCCACAAGTATAGGGGATCGCAACAGTTTTCGAGGGTAGAGTATTCAACCCAAATTTATTGATTCGACACAAGGGGAGCCAAAGAATATTCTCAAGTATTAGCAGCTGAGTTGTCAATTCAACCACACCTGGAAACTTAATATCTGCAGCTAAGTATTTAGTAGCAAAGTAATATGATACTAGTGGTAACGGTAGCAAAAGGTAATGATAACAAAAGTAATGTTTTTGGTATTTTGTAGTGACTGTAACAATAGCAACGGAAAAGTAAATAAGCGAAGAACAATATATGAAAGCTCGTAGGCAATGGATCGGTGATAGAGAATTATGCCGGATGTGGTTCATCATGTAACAGTAATAACCTAGGGTGACACAGAACTAGCTCCAATTCATCAATGTAATGTAGGCATGTATTCCGAATATAGTCATACGTGCTTATGGAAAAGAACTTGCATGACATCTTTTGTCCTACCCTCCCGTGGCAGCGGGGTCCTAGCGGAAACTAAGGGATATTAAGGCCTCCTTTTAATAGAGTACCGGACCAAAGCATTAACACATAGTGAATACATGAACTCCTCAAACTACGGTCATCACCGGGAGTGGTCCCGATTATTGTCACTTCGGGGTTGCCGGATCATAACACATAGTAGGTGACTATAGACTGGCAAGATAGGATCAAGAACTCACATATATTCATGAGAACATAATAGGTTCAGATCTGAAATCATGGCACTCGGGCCCTAGTGACAAGCATTACACATAGCAAAGTCATAGCAACATCAATCTCAGAACATACTGGATACTAGGGATCAAACTCTAACAAAACTAACTCTATTACATGATAAATCTCATCCAACCCACCACCGTCCAGCAAGCCTATTGATGAGGACATCAATACCATTGTTACACCCACAGCCCCTACTGCTACATATACGGGACCAATTACTAGAGCTCGCGCACGCCAATTAAATTATCAGGTACTTTCGTTTCTTGGTAATGATTCTAATGTTCATGAGAATATGATGCTGCCTAAATTGGATACATTTGTTTTGCTTACAAATGAAGGGCCTAGCTTGGAGAAGGATGAACATTGGAGCAAGAACAAGCATGGAGATGATGCCATGCGCAAGGGGAACAAGAACGGAGTTACAAGTGATGATTTCAGGACTTTGAAGCCACCATAATGGGTGCATGAAGCCTTGGACGAAATATACAAGATGCCACTTCATAAATTTCGTCCCGAGGCTATTATAGGTGTTGCGTCACCTTTTTATTGGGCCAGGCCCATGTAATTTCGAAATACATAAGTATAGGCTATTTTTAGAGTCCGTATGTGTGGGGAAACAAGAGATAGGGTTGATTTCGGACCCCTCCACCAAGGGCCACGAAATTCTCCCTCTCTTCCTCCATATATACAGCCCTTAGGGCACCGTTTAGACTTTGGGTTTTGTTTAGATTAAAAGTTCGCCATAGCTGCAACTTTGCGTACTTCGTTTGTGTTCAACGACCAGACAAAGGCGTCACAGAACCCCACCTTGATCAATAAAGCTTTCATCTTATATTCGCAATATCCAGATTGCAATCTTAGTTTCTTGCTTGTTCTTCGTTTGCTCGCAGGAAACAGACCCTCGTGGTCAGGTTGATCGTGCTCCGGCGTGGTCAATAACCTCTCGGAGTTGGTTTAGTGATTGCTAAGGCGCGACGTCCTCACACGTTCGTAGTCGGATCGTCAAAGTCGACTTCCACCAAACGATATCCATCATCTCATCGAAAGACGGGACACCTTTGCCTCTATCAAGTGGTATCAGATTTCCAGGTTGCTCGGTGAGATTTTACAGTTTTTCGTAGTTTAGATCGAGTCTGTTCTTCATACCTATAGTCCACGAAAAAGCCAAAAAAAAATTAGGGTTAGTTCATCCCATCCGAACCAATCTGAGCCTTGCATAATCTTTTCTGTATTTGCTTTGTTGAATTTGCGGTTGCATCGTTGTGTCCAGTTGCTGGTCTTAGCGTCTAGTCTTTTAGAGTTTCGAGTTCTGTTCACAGGTTGTCACGTCGTCGCTGCCATATATCACCACTGCATCATCATCGTCGCTGTTGCCATATACCACCACCACATATTACCGCCAATCCGAATCCATATACGCCACCACATATCCGCCGCCATCACGCCAATCCAAGTTCGCCTGCAACATATATCCGCCACCTGTCCGTGTTCCACCAGATTCATCTCCGCCACCAGTCCGAGTTCCACCAGATTCATCTCCGCCACCAGTTCTAGTCCGAGTCCAGTAATTGTTGCATTGTTCTCGATTTTCAGATCACGCGATACTCCGAGTCGTGACAAAGAAGGACTCCCCAACTTCCGATCCATCCGCAGAAGAAAAATAGTTCCAATTTCAAAAAAAACTAAGTCTGGAAAATTCTGGCTAGGCAGTTTTTAGACCATTTGTAGACTTTTTCGAAAAAAATTTGTTGCGGAGCAAAAAAAAAGAGGAAAAAGAAGTGCAAAAAAAAGAGAAAAAAAATTCAGAGTGTGCTCCTCCCTTGTTTACGTGCCGCGCCGTGATTTTGTTGGTGTTCTAGGCTCGCGTCTCTAGCACAGTCTAGCCTAGGACCAGCACAGTACCGTCGTTGAGCGTTTATTCAACTTTGCATCTCTGAATTGATTATTGCTGACCCTTTTTGCTACCATATTATAAGCCTTCCCAGCTCCACATACATCTACGTCGTGCGTTTGACTCTCCCTGGTAATCGCTCTATCCAAGCTTTGAGAGTTTTGACTACAACGGTTGCCGATCACCGCCTGTTGTTGGGTAAGAACTGGTAAGAATTTGAGTTTTGCTTGACGAATTTGTGACACCCACCACCACCACTTGTTCGTAGTCTGTAGGATCATATTCTTGTGTGTTTCTATTGCTGCTAACCATGCCAGGATCACAAGCCGACGAGATTGACTGGGAGAATTTATCGAACAAGGAGCTTCATGATAAGTTTCAGCAAATGATGACTGAACAGGTGCAAGATGTGCTGAACAATTTTGAAGAGGCCATGGAGAAGATCACTGGCCTTGAGAATACGTTCGAAACAAAGCTCGATAACAAGTTTAATGAATTGCTCGTGCATCTTCCACCACCACCACCCGCTGCACCTAACGCACCTCTCCAACAACAACAACAACGACTATCTCCACGTCGCGAAACAGACCTCCGCCGAGCAAGCCGTGTTCCTCTTGCGTTTGGCCAAACTGTTGGTGCTGCTGTTGATACTTCTATGGCTCCTGCTGCTGATGCGGAGGAGGATGATTATGTGGGAGATTATGAGGATGAGGTTGATCAAAATCAGCACTACGTGCAGCCACCTGTACCACCACCAGCAGGTCGACCTCAGGTATATATTCGTAATGGTAGGCCTGCACCACCACCTCAGGTACGAGATGACGTCCATATTCCTAAACTGAAATTGAATATTCCACCATTTGAGGGTAGATATGTTCCTGATATATATCTTACTTGGGAGTTAGAAACTGAACAACGATTTACATGTTTACAATATCCTGAGGAGAGACGAGTTGCTGCTGCTATTTGTGCTTTCACTAGTTTTGCATGTGTATGGTGGTCTGAACATTGTAGATTATATCCTATTCCAACTACTTGGGCTGCTTTGAAAACTGCTATGCGTACGCGTTGGGTTCCACCATATTATCAACGTGAATTGCTTCAAAAATTGCAGCGTTTAAGACAAGGGAAAAATTTTGTAGAAGAATATTATCAGGAATTACAAACTGGCATGATTAGATGTGGTATTGTTGAGGAGAATGAAGCTATGCTTGCACGTTTTCTGGGTGGATTAAATAGAGAGATTCAGACCATTCTAGACTATAAGGAGTATACTAATATCACTCGTTTATTCCATCTTGCTTGTAAAGCTGAACGTGAAGTGCAGGATCGACAAGCATTGGGGCGAACTAACTTTTCTGCAGGTCGACCTTCATCATGGACACCACGTGCATCTTCTACTTCAACTGCACCAGCACCTCCATCCGGTGCCACCTCCAGCCGTGATACAAGAAAACAGGCACAACCACCATTATCTGCCAAGAGTGCACCTGCAGGGCCTGCACAGCGTTCTTCTTCTTCCATGGCATCAACAGGGCACACAAGTGATATTATTTGTCGTCGTTGTAAGGGAGGAGGTCATTATGCGAGAGAATGCAAATCTCCGCGTGTGATGATTGCTACCGCGGATGGTGGATATGAGTCCGCTAGTGACTATGATGAGGAGACTTTGGCTCTTATTACACGTGAAGAACATGGTGGAGATGATTCTGATCATGAGACACAATACATGGCTCCTGAAGACGCTGACAGGTATGAATGTTTAGTTGCTCAACGTGTTTTGAGTGTGCAGGTCACACAAGCTGAGCAAAATCAGAGGCACAATTTGTTCCATACCAAGGGAGTTGTGAAAGAACGTTCTGTGCACGTCATCATAGATGGAGGGAGCTGCAACAACTTGGCTAGCATGGAGATGGTGGAGAAGCTTTCTCTCACCACAAGACCACATCCACATCCTTACTACATCCAATGGTTCAACAACAGCGGCAAGGTTAAGGTAACACGTACTGTTCGTGTGCATTTTAGTATCTCTACATATGCTGATTATGTTGATTGTGATGTGGTACCTATGCAAGCATGTTCCTTATTACTTGGTAGACCATGGCAATTTGATAAAAATTATGTACACCATCGTAGAAACAATCACTATACTCTTGTTCATAAGGATAAAAATATTACTTTGCTTCCTATGACTCCTGATTCCATTTTGAAAGATGATATTAATAGAGCTAATAAAGCAAAACAGGAGACGAATAAGAGTGAAAATCAGATTGTGGCAAAAGAATTTGAGCAACAAATGAAGCCTAATAATAAACCATCTAGTGTTGCTTCTGAAATTAAATTGAAAAGTGCATGTTTATTTGCCACCAAATCTGATATTGATGAGCTAGATTTCAGCAAATCTGTTTGCTACGCTTTTGTGTGCAAAGAGGCATTATTTTCATTCGAGGACGTGCCTTCCTCTTTGCCTCCTGCTGTCACTAACATTTTGCAGGAGTTCGCTGACGTCTTTCCACAAGACGTGCCACCGGGATTACCGCCTATTCGAGGGATTGAGCATCAGATTGACTTAATTTCCGGTGCTTCACTGCCAAACCGTGCACCATACCGTACCAATCCAGAGGAGACGAAGGAGATTATGCGTCAAGTACAAGAGCTTCTCGACAAAGGTTATATACGCGAATCCCTTAGTCCTTGTGCTGTTCCTATTATTCTAGTGCCGAAAAAGGATGGTACATCACGTATGTGTGTTGATTGTAGAGGCATTAATAATATTACTATTCGTTATCGTCATCCTATTCCTAGGCTAGATGATATGCTTGATGAATTGAGTGGCTCTACAATATTCTCCAAAGTTGATTTGCGTAGTGGATACCATCAAATTCGTATGAAATTGGGAGATGAATGGAAAACAGCATTCAAAACTAAGTTTGGATTATATGAGTGGTTAGTCATGCCTTTTGGGTTAACTAATGCACCTAGTACTTTCATGAGATTAATGAACGAAGTTTTACGTGCTTTCATTGGATGATTTGTGGTAGTTTACTTTGATGACATATTGATTTATAGCAGATCTTTGGAAGAACATTTGGAACATTTACGTGCTGTTTTTATTGCTCTACGTGATGCACGTTTGTTTGGTAACCTTGGGAAGTGCACCTTTTGCACCGACCGAGTATCTTTTCTTGGCTATGTTGTTACTCCACAGGGAATTGAAGTTGATAAAGCCAAGATTGAAGCTATTGAGAGTTGGCCGCAACCCAAAACGGTCACACAAGTGAGGAGTTTTCTTGGCCTCGCTGGATTCTATAGGCGTTTTGTGAGAGATTTCAGCACCATTGCTGCACCTCTCAATGAGTTTACAAAGAAAGATGTGCCTTTTCTTTGGGGTACCGCACAGGAAGAAGCCTTCTCGGTATTGAAAGATAAGTTGACACATGCTCCTTTACTCCAACTTCCTGATTTTAATAAGACTTTTGAGCTTGAATGTGATGCTAGTGGAATTGGATTAGGCGGTGTGTTATTACAAGATGGCAAACCTGTTGCATACTTTTCTGAAAAATTGAGTGGGCCCAGTCTGAATTATTCTACTTATGATAAAGAATTATATGCTCTTGTTCGGACTTTAGAAACATGGCAACATTATTTATGGCCCAAAGAATTTGTTATACATTCTGATCATGAATCTTTGAAACATATTAAAAGTCAAGCTAAACTGAATCGTAGACATGCTAAATGGGTTGAATTCATTGAGACTTTTCCTTATGTCATTAAACACAAGAAGGGAAAAGAAAATGTTATTGTTGATGCATTGTCTCGCCGCTATACTATGCTTTCACAACTTGACTTCAAAATATTTGGTTTGGAGACCATCAAAGATCAATATGTGCATGATGTTGATTTTAAAGATGTAATGCAGAATTGTAAAGAAGGAAGAATGTGGAACAAGTTCGTCGTTAACGATGGATTTGTGTTTCGTGCTAACAAGCTATGCATTCCAGCTAGCTCCGTTCGTCTTTTGTTGTTGCAGGAGGCGCATGGAGGAGGATTAATGGGACACTTTGGCGTGAAGAAGACGGAGGACGTACTTGCTACATATTTCTTTTGGCCAAAGATGAGACGGGATGTTGAGCGTTTTATTGCTCGATGCACTACATGTCAAAAAGCTAAGTCACGACTCAATCCTCATGGTTTATATATGCCTTTGCCTGTACCTAGTGTTCCTTGGGAGGATATATCTATGGACTTTGTTTTAGGTTTACCTCGAACAAAGAAGGGGAGGGATAACATATTTGTTGTCGTGGATAGATTCTCGAAAATGGCACACTTTATACCATGTCATAAAAGCGATGATGTTGTTAATGTTGCTGATTTGTTCTTTCGTGAAATTATTCGCTTGCATGGTGTGCCAAATACTATTGTTTTAGATCGTGATACTAAATTTCTTAGCCACTTTTGGAGATCTTTATGGGCTAAGTTGGGGACTAAACTGCTTTTTAGTACTACTTGTCACCCCCAAACTGATGGACAAACTGAAGTAGTCAATAGAACGTTGTCTACTATGCTTAGGGATGTTTTGAAGAATAATAAGAAAATGTGGGAGGAATGCTTGCCTCATATTGAATTTGCTTATAATCGTTCATTGCATTCTACTACTAAGATGTGCCCTTTTGAAGTTGTGTATGGTTTCCTACCTCGTGCACCTATTGATTTGTTGCCTCTTCCATCTTCGGAGAAGGTTAATTTTGATGCTAAACAACGTGCTGAATTGATTTTAAAAATGCATGAGTTAACTAAGGAAAACATTGAGCGTATGAATGCTAAATATAAACTTGCTGGAGATAAGGGTAGAAAACATGTTGTGTTTGCACCTGGAGATCTTGTTTGGTTACATTTGCGTAAGGATAGATTTCCTGATTTGCGCAAATCAAAGCTAATGCCACGTGCTGATGGTCCCTTTAAGGTGTTAGAGAAAATAAATGATAATGCATATAAACTGGAGCTTCCTGCAGATTTTGGGGTTAGTCCCACTTTTAACATTGCAGATTTGAAGCCTTATTTGGGTGAGGAAGATGAGTTTCCGTCGAGGACGACTTCATTTCAAGAAGGGGGGGATGATGAGGACATCAATACCATTGTTAGACCCACAGCCCCTACTGCTACATATACGGGACCAATTACTAGAGCTCGTGCACGCCAATTAAATTATCAGGTACTTTCGTTTCTTGGTAATGATTCTAATGTTCATGAGAATATGATGCTGCCTAAATTGGATACATTTGTTTTGCTTACAAATGAAGGGCCTAGCTTGGAGAAGGATGAACATTGGAGCAAGAACAAGCATGGAGATGATGCCATGCGCAAGGGGAACAAGAACGGAGTTACAAGTGATGATTTCAGGACTTTGAAGCCACCATAATGGGTGCATGAAGCCTTGGACGAAATATACAAGATGCCACTTCATAAATTTCGTCCCGAGGCTATTATAGGTGCTGCGTCACCTTTTTATTGGGCCAGGCCCATGTAATTTCGAAATACATAAGTATAGGCTATTTTTAGAGTCCGTATGTGTGGGGAAACAAGAGATAGGGTTGATTTCGGACCCCTCCACCAAGGGCCACGAAATTCTCCCTCTCTTCCTCCATATATACAGCCCTTAGGGCACCGTTTAGACTTTGGGTTTTGTTTAGATTAAAAGTTCGCCATAGCTGCAACTTCGCGTACTTCGTTTGTGTTCAACGACCAGACAAAGGCGTCACAGAACCCCACCTTGATCAATAAAGCTTTCATCTTATATTCGCAATATCCAGATTGCAATCTTAGTTTCTTGCTTGTTCTTCGTTTGCTCGCAGGAAACAGACCCTCGTGGTCAGGTTGATCGTGCTCCGGCGTGGTCAATAACCTCTCGGAGTTGGTTTAGTGATTGCTAAGGCGCGACGTCCTCGCACGTTCGTAGTCGGATCGTCAAAGTCGACTTCCACCAAAGCGATATCCATCATCTCATTGAAAGACGGGACACCTTTGCCTCTATCACCTATGATGGAATTACTCACGCACGGCGGTGAGCATCATGAAATTGGTGATGGAGGATGGTTGATGATGACAATGGCGACGGATTCCCCTCTCCGGAGCCCCGAACGGACTCTAGATCAGCCCTCTCGGGAGGTTTTAGGGCTTGGCGGTGGCTCCGTATCGTAAAACGCGATGAATCCTTCTCTTTTATTTTCTCCTCGTAAGTGAATATATAGAGTTGGAGTTGAGGTCGGAGGAGCTCCAGGGGGCCCACGAGGTAGGGGCGCGCCCAGGGGGCAGGCGCACCCCCACCCTCGTGGCTAGGGTGTGGGCCCCCTGGTCTTGATCTTTTGCCAGTATTTTTTACTATTTCCAAAAATATGCTCCGTGGAGTTTCAGGTCATTCCGAGAACTTTTGTTTCTGCACATAAATAACACCATGGCAAATCTGCTGAAAATAGCGTCAGACCGGGTTAGTTCCAATCAAATCATGCAAGTTAGAGTCCAAAACAAGGGCAAAAGTGTTTGGAAAAGTAGATACGACGGAGACATATCAACTCCCCCAAGCTTAAACCTTTGCTTGTCCTCAAGCAATTCAGTTGACAAACTGAAAGTGATAAAGAAAAACTTTACAAACTCGGTTTGCTCTTGTTGTTGTAAATATGTAAAGCCAGCATTCAAGTTTTCAGCAAAGATTATGAACTAACCATATTCACAATAACTCTTAGGTCTCATGTTTACTCATATCAATGGCATAATCAACTAGCGAGCAATAATAATAAATCTTCGATGACAACACTTTCTCAAAACAATCATAATATGATATAACAAGATGGTATCTCGGTAGCCCTTTCTGAGACTGCAAAACATAAATGCAGAGCACCTTTAAAGATCAAGGACTGACTAGACATTGTAATTCATGGTAAAAGAGATCCAGTCAAGTCATACTCAATGTAAACTAACAGTAATGAATGCAAATGACAGTGGTGCTCTCCAATTGGTGCTTTTTAATAAGAGGATGATGACTCAACATGAAAGTAAATAGATAGGCCCTTCGCAGAGGCAAGCCACTCGAATCATTCAAAAGAGGATACACCCTATCATACCACATCACAACCATTTTAATAGCATGTTGGCACGCAAGGTAAACCATTATAAGCTCCTAGCTAATTAATCATGGCGCAAGAAACTATGATCTCTTGTTGTCATTGCAAACATGTTTATTCATAATAGGCTGAATCGGGAACGATGAACTAATCATATTTACAAAAACAAAAGAGGTCGAGTTCATACCAACTTTTCTCATCTCAGTCAATCCATCATATATCGTCATAATTGCCTTTCACTTGAATGATCGGACGATGTGGATAATAATAATAGTGCACGTGCATTGGACTAAGCTGGAATCTGCAAGCATTCAATAAACAGGAGGAGACAAGGAAATATGGGCTCTTTTGTCAGATCAACAATAATGCATATAAGAGCCACTTCAACAATTTAATTATGGTTTCTCCTATCGACCCCCAAAGAAAAGAAAAGAAATAAAACTATTTACACGGGAAAGCTCCCAACAAGCAAAAGAAGAATAGGAAATCTTTTGGGGTTTTGTTTATAATTACTACTACAAGCATGGAAAGTAAACTAATTAAAAGCTACAACTAATTTTTTGGTCTTTCTTAAGGTTTATTAAACACACAAGAAGAAAGCATAAGAAAAGAAAATAAACTAGCATGGATGATTCAGATAACAGACAAAAAATATTGTGTTTACTTTATTTAATATAAATAACAGAAAGTAAAAGGAGGGCACAGAAGGTTGTGCTTTCTAACTTCATCCATTTCATGATCATCAAAATGAATCCATTAACAAGGTTGATCAAGTCTTGTTAACAAACTCATTCCGAAAACATGGAACCGGAGAAATTTCGAATAACACTATGTTACCTCAACGGGGATATGCACATCCCCAACAGTAAGAATATCATATTTCTTCTTGACAGTAGGAAGAGGAAATTCAAAACCTCCAAAAATAATTGATGTAATTTTTCCAATAGAATTAATACTATGGACTTGAGGTTGTTTCCTCGAAAAGTGTACCGTATGCTCATTACCATTAATATGAAAAGTGACATTGCCTTTGTTGCAATCAATAACAGCCCATGCAGTATTCAAAAAGGGTCTTCCAAGAATAATAGACATACTATCGTCCTCGGGAATATCAAGAATAACAAAGTCCGTTAAAATAGTAACGTTTGCAACCACAACAGGCACATCCTCACAAATACCGACAGGTATAGCAGTTGATTTATCAGCCATTTGCAAAGATATTTCAGTAGGTGTCAACTTATTCAAATCAAGTCTACGATATAAAGAGAGAGGCATAACACTAACACCGGCTCCAAGATCACATAAAGCAGTTTTAACATAGTTTCTTTTAATGGAGCACGGTATAGTGGGTACTCCTGGATCTCCAAGTTTCTTTGGTATTCCACCCTTAAAAGTATAATTAGCAAGCATGGTGGACATTTCAGCTTCCGGTATCTTTCTTTTATTAGTAACAATATCTTTCATATACTTAGCATAAGGATTCATTTTGAGCATATCAGTTAATCGCATACATAAAAAGATAGGTCTAATCATTTCAGCAAAGCGCTCAAAATCCTCATCATTCTTTTTCTTGGATGGTTTGGGAGGAAAAGGCATGGGTTTCTGAACCCATGGCTCTCTTTCCTTCCCGTGTTTCCTAGCAACAAAGTCTCTCTCTTCTCATAACGTTGATTCTTTGATTGTGGGTTATCAAGATCAACAGCAGGTTCAATTTCTATATCATTATCATTGCTAGGTTGAGCATCATCATGAACATTATCATTAACATTATTACTAGATTCAGGTTCATTACCAGATTGTGTTTCAGCATCAGAAATAGAAATATCATTTGGATTCTCAGGTGTGTCAGCAACAGGTTCACTAGAAGCATGCAAAGTCCTATCATTTTTATTTTTCTTCCTTTTAGAAGGACTAGGTGCATCTATATTATTTCTCTGGGAATCTTGCTCAATTCTCTTAGGGTGGCCTTTAGGATACAAAGGTTCCTGAGTCATTTTACCAGTTCTAGTAGCCACTCTAACAGCAAAATCATTATTCTTACTATTCAATTCATGGAGCAAATCATTTTGAGCTTTAAGTACTTGTTCTACTTGAGTGGTAACCATAGAAGCATGTTTACTACTAAGTTTAAGTTCACCTTTGACATTAGCCATATAATCACCCAAGTGTTCAAGCATATTTGAATTGTATTTCAATTGTCTACCAAAATAAGCATTAAAGTCTTCTTGCTTAGCCATAAATTTATCAAACTCATCTAAGCATGGGCTAGCAAATTTAGTAAATGGGATTTCAGCTTTATCATATCTATAGAGAGAATTTACCTTTACTACCTGTGTCGGGTTATCAAGACCATGAGTTTCCTCAATAGGTAAAGGATTAAGATTATATGCTTCTTCAACAGGCGGTAAATTAAGACCATGTATTTCTTCAATAGGAGGTAAATTCTTAACATCTTCAGCTTTAATACCCTTTACTTTCATGGATTTCTTTGCCTCTTGCATATCTTCAGGACTGAGAAATAGAACACCTCTCTTCTTCGAAGTTGGTTTAGGAATAGGCTTAGGAAGTGTCCAATTATTTTCATTAGTCAACATATTATTTAATAGAATTTCAGCTTCATCTGGTGTTCTTTCCCTGAAAACAGAACCAGCACAACTATCCAGGTAATCTCTGGAAGCATCGGTTAGTCCATTATAAAAGATATCAAGTATTTCATTTTTATTAAGAGGATGATCAAGCAAATCATTAAGTAATTGGAGAAGCCTCCCCCAAGCTTGTGGGAGACTCTCTTCTTCAATTTGCACAAAATTATATATATCCCTTAAGGTAGCTTGTTTCTTATGAGCAGGGAAATATTTAGTAGAGAAGTAATAAATCATATCCTGGGGACTATGCACACAACCAGGATCAAGAGAATTAAACCATATCTTAGCATCACCCTTTAATGAGAACGAAAATATTTTAAGGATATAAAAGTAGTGAGTTCTCTCATCATTAGTGAACAGGGTGGCTATATCATTTAATTTAGTAAGATGTGCCACAACAGTTTCAGATTCATAGCCATAAAAAGGATCAGATTCAACCAAAGTAATTATATCAGGATCAACAGAGAATTCATAATCCTTATCAGTAACACAGATAGGTGAAGTAGCAAAAGCAGGGTCAAATTTCATTCTAGCATTAAGGGATTGCTGCTTCCACTTAGCTAATAACCTCTTTAGATCCTATCTATCATTGCAAGCTAAAATAGCTCTAGTAGCTTCTTCATCCATAACATAACCCTTAGGAACAATATCCAATTCATATTTATTAGGGGGAGAGTCTTCATCATCACTTTCGTCAATATTATCAGTTTCAATAATTTCATTCTCTCTAGCCCTAGCAAGTTGTTCATCAAGAAATTCACCAAGTGGCATAGTAGTATCAAGCATAGAAGTAGTTTCTTCATAAGTATCATGCATAGCAGAAGTGGCATCATCAATAACATGGGACATATCAGAATGAATAGCAGAAGCAGGTTTAGGTGTCGCAAGCTTACTAAAACAGAAGGTGAATCAAGTGCAGAGCTATATGGCAGTTCCTTACCTCCCCTCGTAGTTGAGGGATAAATCTTGGTTCTTGGATCTTTCAAGTTCTTCATAATGATAAGCAGATATAAATCCCAAGTGACTCAAATAATAGAGCTATGCTCCCGGCAACGGCGCCAGAAAATAGTCTTGATAACCCACAAGAATAGGGGATTGCAACAGTTTTCGAGGGTAGAGTATTCAACCCAAATTTATTGAGTCGACACAAGGGGAGCCAAAGAATATTCTCAAGTATTAGCAGCTGAGTTGTCAATTCAACCACACCTGGAAACTTAATATATGCAGCAAAGTATTTAGTAGCAAAGTAATATGATAGTAGTGGTAATGGTAGCAAAAGGTAATGATAACAAAAGTAATTTTTTTGGTATTTTGTAGTGATTGTAACAATAGCAACGGAAAAGTAAACAAACGAAGAACAATATATGAAAGCTCGTAGGCAATGGATCGGTGATAGAGAATTATGCTAGATGCAGTTCATCATGTAACAGTCATAACCTAGGGTGACACAGAACTAGCTCCAATTCATCAATGTAATGTAGGCATGTATTCCGAATATAGTCATACGTACTTATGGAAAAGAACTTGCATGACATATTTTGTCCTACCCTCCCGTGGCAGCGGGGTCCTAGCGGAAACTAAGGGATATTAAGGCCTCCTTTTAATAGAGTACCGAACCAAAGCATTAACACATAGTGAATACATGAACTCCTCAAACTATGGTCATCACCGGGAGTGGTCCCGATTATTGTCACTTCGGGGTTGCCGGATCATAACACATAGTAGGTGACTATAGACTTGCAAGATAGGATCAAGAACTCAACTATATTCATGAAAACATAATAGGTTCAGATCTGAAATCATGGCACTCGGGCCCTAGTGACAAGCATTAAGCATAGCAAAGTCATACCAACATCAATCTCAGAACATAGTGGATACTAGGGAACAAACCCTAACAAAACTAACTCGATTACATGATAAATCTCATCCAACCCATCACCGTCCAGCAAGCCTATGATGGAATTACTCACGCACAGCGGTGAGCATCATGAAATTGGTGATGGAGGATGGTTGATGATGACGATGGTGACGGATTCCCCTCTCCAGAGCCCCGAACGCACTCCAGATCAGCCCTCCCAAGAGGTTTTAGGGCTTGGCAACGGCTCCGTATCGTAAAATGCGATGAATCCTTCTCTTTTTTCTCTCCCCGAAAGTGAATATATAGAGTTGGAGTTGAGGTCGGAGGAGCTCCAGGGGGCCCACGAGGTAGGGGGCGCGCCCAGGGGGGCAGGCGCGTCCCCCACCCTCGTGGCTAGGGTGTGGGCCCCTGGTCTTGATCTTTTGCCAGTATTTTTTTATTATTTCCAAAAATATGCTCTGTGGAGTTTCAGGTCATTCCGATAACTTTTGTTTCTGCACATAAATAACACCATGGCAACTCTGCTGAAAACAGCGTTAGTCCGGGTTAGTTCCATTGAAATCATGCAAGTTAGAGTCCAAAACAAGGGCAAAAGTGTTTGGAAAAGTAGATACGACGGAGACGTATCACTCCTTAGTCCCTTTGTCGCTCTGGTGAGGCCTCCTGGCGTAGAAGTTTTGGCTCTCCTCTCCTCAAATTTCACGAAAAAAATTAGGATCACACGGGTATCTTGGAATCGTTCTGATAGTCTTGTGACGAGAACATTGTTCTTGGTGACTCCTGACATTTTGGGGTTGTGGCAGTGTCCCGGGGAGTTGAGCTCCGAGGTGTTGTCGTCACAATTTTATCGTTGCAGTTCTAGAATACCTGAGTTCACCGACATCAAAAATCTCTTTTATGCAGTTGTTGGTGAGATAACCTCGACGCCACCCAGTACTGGGGCGGGAGTTCGGGAGTATTGCCATAACTCGTATAAAGATGCTTTTTGAAGGTTGAGGTACACGATTTCTGAAGGTTTCTTGGTTATATGTTGAAGGATGGATACAGCTGGATGTAGGAATTGTTAGTTTGGGTGAGATATTATGCTTCCCCTGTATCCCCAACACCTGATTGCATAACCAGAAAGTTTCGGGAGTTTATAAGTGAGAATTCAAGTAGCTCATAGAATATCTTTCCTACAGACACATGATACGATATGGGGTCCACCATATGTTTGTTTCCGGCTTATTCTGCAAGCCAAATCCTTTGTTTTGTTTTGGTTTGTGGTATTCGAGTTGATTCAATGTCAAGTGTTGATTCCATACCTTTTCTAAGCAGTGTTCTCATATTTCTATGAGAGTATTAATCCTTCTTGATCATCAAGGTTGTCTTTTCAATTCTTTCCAACCGGTTTGATTCTCTTCAAGATAATCCTATCATTTTTCCCATCTGCAAGATAAACTCAAAGTCTTCTCAATGTTATTTGTTTCATCCGTCCCAAGTTGCCTTTGTTTTCCCGCCCTCCTACCATTTTCTTCAAGGGCTTGGATTTCTTAATCAGGTATCCATCTTATGGATGTGAAGTCTCTTCATTCTTTTCTTTTAACGTTCTTATCCATTGATTCTCACGAAGATACTAACGGAGCTTCAAGTGCATCATTCTTCATTCGCTTTTCTTCTCCGGTGGATTCAATTCAAGCCTTGTCGATCATATCCTTTCCTTGTTTCAAATGCTTTCTCATGCTGGTGCACCTCTTAATCATTCACTTCTCGCTATTCAATTGTTCCGACGTGCTGAAGATATCTCAGAAGATTCGAGTTTTCATTCTCGATTCACTCAAGTTCTTTTGAGGATGTTATCTCATTCAAGCCATTTAAATCAACCGGTTCATTCTCCCTTTCAAGTAATCGTTCGAAGGTGTTTCTTTTGAGTGGGCCCTAACCCACGGGTCTTTTCCCAGGATCTTACCTGACTCTTCTATTTTCCTGGAGTTATTCGCAAATACATTTCAAAGTTTGACGTAAGAATGATTTGTCATCAGTCAAATGTCTTTCTCCAAGATCTTTCAAATTCTTTTCATCGTCGGTTCAACCTTTCTAATATTCATCCCGGAGTATCTCAACAATTCATGTTGGTGTTTCGCATCGTCATTCTCAACATTTGAAGACCGAACAAGAGTTTTTCCTCCAAATCTTACCCGTTCTCTCAAGACTCGTGGTTCTAGCTTCCTGCCATCCTCTCATAATTGTTTTCGATTGTGAGAATTCTTTTCACCCATCTGGAGCAATTCAAGAGTCTTCTCAGATTGATTCTCCATAGCCCATCATCTTAGAAGTATTTATTCCAGCTTTCAGCTCTCGTTCTCCAAATCTTACCGGTGCATCATTCAAATATCCTCTAATCAGTTCATGATATCTTCCTTCTATTGTATCTAAATTCCCTCAAGTATATTCGTTCATTTTCTATTTATCCCAGGTGTTTCTTTATCTTTTGTCCGTTCATTTTCAATTCTTACGGTGGTTCGTTCAAGAGTTCTCTTCCTTGGTTATCATATCAATTCAGTCATTGTTTCCAAATCCTATCGGTGGTTCGTTGAAGACCTTCCCAAGTTGCGCTATTTCTCTCTGCAATCTTTTCAAGAAGAATAAGTAGTATGACAATTCCGTTGCTTGTCATCAATTTAATTGATGAAGGATTTGCATAATGTAATTCTTATTCTTGTTTCACCGAGTTAATCCAATTTCTTCTTTCCGTAGTTGTTCATCATATCACATTCTCGGTTTGAGATGCTTCATCTTTTCTTTTTTGGAGTTCGTTCATGATATCAAAATTCTAGGTTTCAATTGTTTCATCTTTCTTTTCTGGAGCTCCAAGTTATTTTAATTATATCATTTCAAAGCTGCATCTAATCATTGCAAGGCTTCACCTTGTGTTTTCAACTTATTTTTCTTTTGACCAGTCTTTTATTATCGGAGTTGTTCATGGAGGCTCAACATGGTGGTTCGTCAAGGATTCTTTTCATTCTCTAGTTGTTCTTCAAGTTTTCTCTCGAAGCTATGATCCGCTAAGCTATACTCTCAAATAAACATGGTGCTCAACACATGTCTTATTTTGAGGAGCTCAAGTATTCTTATTCTTGCATTTCAAACAGCAATTCTTTCTATCTCATCTTTTGAGGTGGTGTTATGTCATTGTGGATAATTTCCCTTCGTGTTTTCATGATTCACAAGTTTTCAAGAGTGACATATCTAAATCCATCATTTTCTCTTCGCTCAAAACATCTTTTCAATCCATCAATCTCTTCATTGGAGTTATATTGGGTCATATTTCACCTAAAGATTTCCCTAGGGATTATTGCTATTATGGTGCTCATAAATTGCCCAAGTTCTTCATCTATCCTCCTGGTGAAATAAGTTTCTCGTCTCCTTGTTCATATCAATCCAATCTATTGTTTTCGTTAGTGGCAGAATTTCGCCTCAATTTTGAGATGCTTTTCATAATCCCACTATAAGCTTATTCATTTCGTTGTTGGTTTTCCAACAACTCCGTATAACCTTCTTGGAAGGGTGCTTTCCAAGCTCAATTGTGGCAGAAGCTGGCATTTTATTCTCCATTCTGTTATTCCAATGATCTATCTTCTATTCTTTCTTACAGAGGCTTTGTGATGTTGCTCTCTTCACTCATCATCTCGAATTGTGAGGACCGTGTTCTTTTCGTGCTTGTCCATTTAACCAGAGTGTCGCACCCTCTTTTCAAGTTCTTCCCATTCTGTCAAGTTTTTGCCTCCCTTCTCAACCGGAGTGTTGTCTGAAATCTTTCTTACCCATTGTGTCATTCTTTCAATAGTTCTGGAGGCAATGTGTTGTTGATTTCATCAAGTATCATCCAATCTTCCCAAGTTCATACTCAATTCCTTTCATTTACAGTCGGAGTGTTGTCCAAATTATATCATTCTTTTCCCTTCTCTATCTTGTTTTAACCGGAGTGTTGTGTCTATCATTCCTCTTCTAACCATAGTCTCAACCAAGTGCTTTCGTTTTGCCAAGTTCATATTCTATGCCTTCTTTTTCCAACCTGAGTATTGTCGTAATTGATCCTTATCGTTCCTTGTACATCTCGTTTCTACCAGAGTGCTTGCATGTACTTCTTGTCCATTGTAACCCTTTTCTTATGTCTTTCAACCTACAAGGTTCTAGTAACGTTCCTTGTTCCTCTTTTCTAACGGAGTGTTTTCAACTTTGTTCATCTTCGTTGTATTCTTTCTTTCAATTTGTTCAACCTCTCAAGGTTTGTGGTTTCACTCGTTTGTCCAAGAAGCAACTTAGTTTTACCACTTCTCTTCCTCTTCCGTTTTTCTTCGGTGCCATCCTAGATCTCGGGACGAGATCCTCTTATAGTGGTGGAGTGTTGTAACGCCCGAGACCGACGCGCCAGGTGTCTTCCAATTATTCGTTGTCTTTGCCATGTCATTTCATTGTGTGTTGCATTTTGCCTTGTCATCATGTGCATTGCATCATCATGTTTTCAAAACTTGCATCCGTCCAGTATCCCCCAGTTCTCTCCGTTGTCCGTTCTGAGCCCAGACACACTCGCACGCGCCCGCGGCACGTCCGAAATAGTATTTTATAAGTGGTCAGAAAATGTTCTCGGAATGGGATGAAAGTTGGCGTGCGGTGTTGTTATGTTGTCAGTAGGTCACCTGCCAAGTTTCATCTCATTCAGAGTCTGTTTGACGCCCCAACGGATAACTATAGCGGCAAGTCGGTCTAACATCGGAAGTTTTCGGTCTCCGGAAACAGTCGCCGGGTCTCTCTCTCCTCTCTCCTCTCAGCCCAAGGCCTTCTTTGCACAGCCCACTAGCCCCACCTAAGCCCGCTTGTCTTTGTTGACCTCTCTCAGACCCCCTTGTGTGTGCGTCCAAAACTTCCCCAAACCCGAATCGGGCTGTCGTTACCGATGGGTCCGGATCACCCCCAAACATCCCAAAAATGTCTCTATTTTCTTATTTGAACTTCCCAAGCCTATTTTGTCTCGACCGTCTGATTTCGATCGGATGATCCAAACTCCACTTTTTCCTATATATATAGACCTTCTTGTCCATTTTTAGACCAAACCCTAGTACTAGCCCCTACCCAATCCCTATCTGCGATATATAAAGCAGATGAAACCCTAGACCACTAGGTTGTCCCGTCCATTCCATCCATCCCGCCGCCACCTCCTTGTCCCATCGGAATCTCACCCAGCTGATCTCCTCATTTTCACCAACCGACCAACCACCTTCTCCCTCAGATCCAATCTAGCAACCTCCCAATTCGTCTCCACTGACCTGTCCCGATCCAAGCGCCGAGCCCCACCTGCGTAGCGCGCGCTCGAGCGAGGAACCTGAACTGCTGGAGCTCATGTGCCACCCTCTGCCTTCATCTCATGCTCGTGCCCGAGCGGGAGGGCTCCGTCCATGAGCTCCCGCTGCTCCAGCGTCGGCCCGAGCGACCTCGCTGCCGTGCCGTCTCCAGCACCGTGCCGGCGAGCGCCACCGCCGGAGCTTCTCCGTCCGCCGCCCGCACCTGCAAGCACCCCGCCACCGGCGACCAAGACCAGCACCCAAGCCGTCCCTCTCCTTCCTCCCACGCATCTTCGCTTCCCTGATGCTCTTTCTCATCTCTCTCTCTCCCTCCCTGTACTTGTCGTAGCGGGGCCTCGCCATGGCTGCTGAATGGAGCTCTACCTCCATGGATCCTCGCCAGTGCCCCGTCCTGGTCTCCTGGTGCCATCCCACGCCCGGGTCCATCTTTGCTGCCTCCTTCGTCGCGTCATCAGCCTCGCCCGTGCCCGGATCCAGGACCCGCGCGTCAAGTCCGCCACCCGCTGCCGTCTTCCCGGCGAACCTCGCTCGACCCCCTGCCTCGTCTGCGAGCGACCAGAGCCGCGCCAGCTCCTCTGCATCGCGCCAAGTCCACTCGCTCGTTTCCCCTGCTTCAAGCGACAGGAGGGTGCCAGCGCCCGCGTTGACTTCTTGTCGCAAGGCTCCAGCCGGCCTCGTCCCGATCTCCAAGCCCAGCGCCTCCCCAGCCCAGTTGCGCAGCCGGCCTAGCGCTGCCTCAGCCGCCGCCACTGACCCGGGCTTGGCCCAATGTGAGCAGCCCCCGCCCCTGTGCATTGTTGGGCTGGCCTTTGATTTGGCCCGTTTCATGTTTTTTCCACAGAACGATTTTCCTATTATCCAAAGTTAACAGTTTTACATAAAAGTCCCTCTAGATCATGCATTTAATAACTCACAAATGGTGCATCGGATTAAAATGATTTAAATATGAAAAATGTCTAGAATTTCATCTAGTTTCATAATATGCCACTTTCATCCATGTTAAAAATGCTTAAAATGCTGCTTGTTTAAATGTGCTCAAATGACATGTTAAAATGATTTAATTCATAACTAATTAACCATAGCTCCAAATTAAATAAATTATATATGTAACTTGCTTAGAAAAATGCCTAGTTTAACATGGTGGCCTTACTTTGTATGTTTAATAACTTTAAAATTGTGTATAGGGCAGAACAGTACCAAATCTAAAATATGCATATGGGGATTTACCGGAATTGTTGTTCATTGTTTCTGGCCTCATTTAAACTTGCGTAGATAGGTAGTTTTGTTTTGCTTCACCTCTTGCCATGTTTAACAACATTTAATATTGTTGGATGCATAAACGAGAGTAAACTAAATAAGTCATGTGGCGTTTCATCAATATGCAACTCGTTGCATATTGAGCTCCACTTAACTTGTAGTTTTGCTTGTGCACTTTGCCATGCCATGCCTCATTGAACCGGACATGCATCATACTGGGTTGTGCATCATGCCATGTTTATGTGATGGTTGTTTACTATGTTGCTGCTTCTTTCCGGGTGGCTTCTCTCGTTGGCTTCGGGTTTGTTTCGGAGTTGTGAGGATTCGTTCGACGATGTCCGTTTGTCTTCTTCATGGGCTCGTTCTTCTTCCTTGTGGGATCTCAGGCAAGATGACCATACCCTCGAAATCACTTCTATCTTTGCTTCCTAGTTGTTCGCTCTATTGCTATGCCGCGTTACCTACCACTTGCTATATCATGCCTCCCATATTGCCATGTCAAGCCTCTAACCCTCCTTTCCTAGCAAACCGTTGTTTGGCTATGTTACCGCTTTTGCTCAGCCCCTTTTATAACGTTGCTAGTTGCAGGTGAAGTTGAAGATTGTTCCATGTTGGAACATGGATATGTTGGGATATGGATACGTCTCCGTCGTATCTACTTTTCCAAACACTTTTGCCCTTGTTTTGGACTCTAACTTGCATGATTCGAATGGAACTAACCCGGACTGGCGCTGTTTTCAGCAGAATTGCCATGGTGTTATTTATGTGCAGAAACAAAAGTTCTCGGAATGACCTAAAACTCCACGGAGCATATTTTTGGAAATAATAAAAAATCCTGGAAAAAGATCAAGACCAGGGGGCCCACACCCTAGCTACGAGGGTGGGGGCGTGCCTGCCCCCTGGGCGCGCCCCCTACCTCGTGGGCCCCTGGAGCTCCTTCGACCTCAACTCCAACTCTATATATTCACTTTCGGGGAGAAAAAAATCAAGGAGAAGGATTCATTGCGTTTTACGATACGGAGCCGCCGTCAAGCCCTAAAACCTCTCGGGAGGGCTGATCTGGAGTCCGTTCGGGGCTCCGGAGAGGGGAATCTGTCGCCGTCATCATCATCAACCATCCTCCATCACCAATTTCATGTTGCTCACCGTCGTGCATGAGTAATTCCATCGTAGGCTTGCTGGACAGTGATGGGTTGGATGAGATTTATCATGTAATCGAGTTAGTTTTGTTAGGGTTTGATCCCTAGTATCCACTATGTTCTGAGATTGATGTTGCTATGACTTTGCTATGCTTAATGCTTGTCACTAGGGCCCGAGTGCCATGATTTCAGATCTGAACCTATTATGTTTTCATCAATATATGAGAGTTTTTTATCCTATCTTGCAAGTCTATAGTCACCTACTATGTGTTATGATCCCGCAACCCCGAAGTGACAATAATCGGGACCACTCCTGGTGATGACCGTAGTTTGAGGAGTTCATGTATTCACTATGTGTAAATGCTTTGGTTCGGTATTCTATTAAAAGGAGGCCTTAATATCCCTTAGTTTCCACTAGGACCCTGCTCCCACGGGAGGGTAGGACAAAAGATGTCATGCAAGTTCTTTTCCATAACCACGTATGACTATATTCGGAATACATGCCTACATTACATTGATGAATTGGAGCTAGTTCTGTGTCACCCTAGGTTATGACTGTTACATGATCGATTGCATCCGGCATAATTCTCTATCATCGATCCATTGCCTACGAGCTTTCCATATATTGTTCTTCGCTTATTTACTTTTCCGTTGCTATTGTTATCATCACTATAAAACACCAAAAATATTACTTTTGCTACCGTTACCTTTTGCTACCGTTACCACTACTACCATATTACTTTGCTGCTAAATACTTCGCTGTAGATATTAAGTTTCCAGGTGTGGTTGAATTGACAACTCAGATGCTAATACTTGAGAATATTCTTTGGCTCCCCTTGTGTCGAATCAATAATTTGGGTTGAATACTCTACCCTCAAAAACTATTGCGATCCCCTATACTTCTGGGTTATCAGATATCACAATATCTCTTATTTAATTAATGCATCTATATACTTGGTAAAGGGTGGAAGGCTCGGCCTTATGCCTGGTGTTTTGTTCCACTCCTGCCGCCCTAGTTTCCATCATACCGGTGTTATGTTCCTTGATTTTGCGTTCTTTACGCGGTTGGGTGTTATGGGAACCCCTTGACAGTTTGCTTTGAATAAAACTCCTCCAGCAAGACCCAACCTTGGTTTTACATTTGCCTAACAACCTATACCTTTCCCTTGGGAGTCATTAACCCGAGGGTCATCTTTATTTTAACCCTCCCCCCCCCCCCGGGGCCAGTGCTTCTCTAAGTGTTGGTCCGAACTGAGCTGCCTGCGGGGCCACCTTGGGGAAACTTGAGGGTTGGTTTACTCGTAGCTAGTCTCATCCGGTGTTGCCCTGAGAACGAGATACGTGTGACTCTGTAACACCCTCGATGCGGCTATATCTCCTACGTGTCGAAGCATGACTTAGAGGCATAACCGCATTGAAAGCAATGTCACAAGTGAGGTAATCTTCACACAACCCATGTAATACATAAGGGAAAGAGATACATAGTTGGCTTACAATTGCCACTTCACACAATTACATGAATAAAGCATTACATCATCCAGATACACTCAAGGTCCGACTACGGAACCAAAATAAAAGAAGACTACCCCAAATGCTACACAGATCCCCGATCGACCCCAACTGGGCTCCACTACTGATCAACTAGACCGAAACAACACAAAGGACAAGATCTTCATCGAGCTCCTCCTTGAGCTTGGTTGCGTCACCTGCACGGTCTCATCGGCACCTGCAAGCTGGTTTTGGAAGTATCTGTGAGCCACGAGGACTCAGCAATCTCACACCCTCGCGATCAAGACTATTTAAGCTTATGGGTAGGAAAAAGGTATGAGGTGGAGCTGCAGCAAGCACTAGCATATATGGTGGCTAACTTACGCAAATGAGAGCGAGAAGAGGAGCAATGCATGGTCGTGAACTAGAAGTGATCAAGAAGTGATCCTGAAACTACTTACGTTCAAACATAACTCCAACACCGTGTTCACTTCTCGGACTCTACCGAAAAGAGACCATCACGGCTACACACGCGGTTGATGCATTTTAACTAAGTTAAGTGTCAAGTTTTCTACAACCGGACATTAACAAATTCTCATCTGCCCATAACCGCGGGCACGGCTTTTGAAAGTTCAAAACCCTGCAGGGGTGTCCCAACTTAGCCCATCACAAGCTCTCACGGTCAACGAAGGATATTCCTTCTCCCAGGAAGACCCGACCAGGCTCGGAATCCCGGTTACAAGACATTTCGACAATGGTAAAACGAGACCAGCAAAGCCGCCCGATGCGCCGACAATCCTGATAGAAGCTGCACATATCTTGTTCTCGGGGCAACACCGGATGAGACATCCTACGAGTAAAACCAACCCTCAAGTTTCCCCGAGGTGGCCTCGCAGTCTACTCAGTTTGGACCAACACTTAGAGAAGCACTGGCCCGGGGGTTAAAATAAAGATGACCCTTGAGTCTGCAGAACCCAAGGGAAAGTGGTAGGTTGTTAGTGCAAATGGTAAAACCAAGGTTGGGCCTTGCTGGAGGAGTTTTATTTAAGGCGAACTGTCAAGGGGTTCCCATTATAACCCAACCGCGTAAGGAACGCAAAATCAAGAAACATAACACCGCTATGACGGAAACTAGGGCGGCAAGAGTGGAAGAAAACACCAGGCATAAGGCCGAGCCTTCCACCCTTTACCAAGTATATAGATGTATTTAATTAAATAATAGATATTGTGATATCCCAACAAGATCCATGTTCCAACATGGAACAAATTCCAATCTTCACCTGCAACTAGCAACGCTATAAGAGAGGCTGAGAAAAGCGGTAACATAGCCAAACAACGGTTTGCTAGGTAAGGTGGGTTAGAGGCTTGACATGGCAATATGGGAGGCATGATATAGCAAGTGGTAGGTATCGCGGCATAGCAAAAGAGCAAGCAACTAGCAAGCAAAGATAGAAGTGATTTCGAGGGTATGGTCATCTTGCCTGAGATCCCGCAAGGAAGAAGAATGAGTCCATGAAGAAAACAAACGGACGAAGTCGAATGAATCCTCACAAACGCGACGTTATCGGAACTAACCCGAAGAAGCAACACCGGAAAGAAGCAAACAACATAGTAAACAACCACCACATAAGCATGACATGATGCACAACCAAGTATGATGCATGTCCGGATTAATGAGGCATGGCATGGCATAGTGCACAAGCAATTCTACAAATTAAGTGGAGATCAATATGCAATGAGTTGCATATTGACGGAACACCACATTCAAGTTATTTAGTTCGATCTCGTTTATGTACCCAACAATATTAAATGTTGATTAACATGGCAAGAGGTGAAGCATAGTTAAAATAACTATCTAGTCAAGTTTAAATGAGGACGGAAATAAACAAACAACAATTCCAGAAAATCCTCATATGCAAATTATGGATTTGGTACTGTTCTGTCCTAAAGCATATTTTAGAGTTGTTAAACATGCAAGATGAATGCACCATGTTAAACTAGGCATTTTCTACCCCATTTACATATAAAGTTTGTTAGGTTCGGAGCTACGATTATTTAGTTATGAATTAAATTATTTAAACATGGCAATATGAGCAAAATTAAACAATCAACATTTTTAACATTTTTAACATGTATGAAAGTGGCATATTATTAATCTACACAAAATTCTAAGTATTTTACATATATAGTTTGTTTAATTTGGATGCATGCATATTTGGTTATTAACAATACAAAACAGTGGCATTCCCTGTAAATGTGCATGCATTGGAAAATGCTAAAATCACAGAGTAGAAAAAAATATGCACGGGCCGGATTGGAGCGCAGTGCAGCGGCCTAGAAGAGAATGAGGCCTAAGTGGATGGGTGCCAAAAGAAATTGAAAACAGGGCAAAAACCTGGGGTGCCTGGGATTCGAACCACAGACCCCATGGCAAGATGAATGCACCATGTTAAACTAGGCATTTTCTACCCCATTTACATATAAAGTTTGTTAGGTTCAGAGCTACGGTTATTTAGTTATGAATTAAATTATTTAAACATGGCAATATGAGCAAAATTAAACAAAAAGCATTTTTAACATGTATGAAAGTGGCATATTATTAATCTACACAAAATTCTAAGCATTTTACATATATAGTTTGTTTAATTTGGATGCATGCATATTTGGTTATTAACAATACAAAACGGTGGCATTCCCTGTAAATATGCATGCATTGAAATGCTAAAATCACAGAGCAGAAAAAAAATATGCACGGGCCGGATTGCAGCGCAGTGCAGCGGCCCAGAAGAGAATGAGACCTAAGTGGATGGGTGCCAAAAGAAATTGAAAACAGGGCAAAAACCTGGGGTGCCTGGGATTCGAACCACAGACCCCATGGCAAGATGAATGCACCATGTTAAACTAGGCATTTTCTACCCCATTTACATATAAAGTTTGTTAGGTTCGGAGCTACGATTATTTAGTTATGAATTAAATTATTTAAACATGGCAATATGAGCAAAATTAAACAAACAACATTTTTAACATATATGAAAGTGGCATATTATTAATCTACACAAAATTCTAAGCATTTTACATATATAGTTTGTTTAATTTGGATGCATGCATATTTGGTTATTAACAATACAAAACAGTGGCATTCCCTGTAAATATGCATGCATTGGAAAATGCTAAAATCACAGAGCAGAAAAAAATATGTATAGATCGGATTGCAGCGCAGTGCAGCGGCCCAGAAGAGAATGAGGCCTAAGTGAATGGGTGCCAAAAGAAATTGAAAACAGGGCAAAGGCTGGATAGTGGCTGCGCTAGCCACTGGGCTAGATACATTTTCATGATGCAAAGGAGATTAGCAGGGAATAAATCATATGTGCAACGCGACCAGGACCCAAACTGAAACGCGCACGGGGATCTCAGCGGCGACGGCAGCGAGCAAACATGGCGCGTGCTGTGGATGCAGAGCTACGGCGGGCGTGCGGAAAGGTTCAGGGTGCAGCGCACAGGTGTGGGCAATGCTCGGGACGTGGGTGGCATGGTCTCGAAGCTTCCGAGCTATCGGCCATGGGGGTTTCGGCTCGGTGCTGGCCGGCTGCAAGGCGACATGCGAGGCTCTGGTTGCGCGCGAGAGCTGCTGGTGTGCGTGGTTGGTGCGGAGCAACACGCATGGTGTTGGTGCTACAAATTGGACTCGGCTAAAGCCTGAAGATGCATACTCCTTGAATGGATTTGAAGTCTGAACCCAAGCGAAGCAACTAGAGAGAAACAGGACCGGTCTTGCAGGTCGAGGCGCTCGGCCACGGCCACGGCGGGGCGTGCAGGCGTGCAGCGGATGTGGTGCTAGGTGTGGATGCAGGTGCACGCATCGGGTGTGCATGAAAGAAGAGGAGCAGGAGCTCCACGAGATATGGATTTAGCCATGGCGAGAGCAGCGGGCACGAACCGACATGAACACATCAGCGTCTACAGGATGGAATCCAAGTGAGCAAGGGCATGGGGAGGATCAGGGGCTCACCAAGGTCCCGTAGGACACGATGAAGTGGCTCGGGAGGCGCGGCGTTGTTGACGGAGCAAGGCGCTGACAGGCGGCTCTTGGCTCCATGAAGAATAAGCAGGGGAAGCAGACGACGACGGCGACGCAGTGGAGGCGACCTAAGGCGGGGAAGATGTCTGGACCGATGTAGTCGACGTCGAGGAAGAAGATGGACATGACGGAATAGACGGTGGTGGCCTCCAACCATGAAAACAACGACCAAGCTCTCGGCGGTGCTCTCTATTCTCTGTTCTTGAAGAAGAAGGGAAAATAGGGGGAGAAAGAGAGGGATGGCGGCGCGAGGAGGGAGGACAAAACCCTAGGGGTCGCTGCGGGGCTTTATAGGGGCGCAGGATGTGCTGACCTTGACGTCCGTGAGCTCACGGCATGAAGGCGCGAGCGCTGTATGTCTGTATGGAGCGAGGGAGACGGAGGGGAAACGGAGCAGGTGGCTGTTTGGGGCATTGGGCTAGGCCGACTGGAGTTGGGAGGCCCAAGGTGCGCTGCTAGGAGGCCCCTTCCATTTTCTTCTTTTCTGAAATTTTGAATCTCCAGGTTTAGAAAAGGAAAAGGTTAGGGAGTTTTGAGAAGAATTAGGCTAAGAACAAAATATCCCTAGACATCAGGAATTATGCAACATTTGAATAAAATGCTCTGGTAAATTTTAGAGACCGCAATTCACACAAGTTTGAAAATAATTCAAGCTTGAATAAATCCTTAGCCCAACCAAAACACTTCCAAAAGACTTGAAAACTGGAGGAGGTGGTTTTGGCATGGTGTAGGGAATATAGAAATATAGTGAACATTAATCTGGAGCAGAAAATGTCACTAGAGAAATAATTGAAAGAAAGGGAAAAAGGAGAAGTTCGGATGGGATAGAAACTTGGGTGAACTTGATGAATTGTTGCTGGCATGTGCATGGAACAAAAATGGGGTGGAGATAATAATAAGAGGGGTTCACACAAGAACACACAACAAAACTTAAATATGCAAAACAAGGCATGATGATCATGATGCAATGCAATAGAATGGCAAAACACTCAACATGATCATGGCATAAACATATAGGAATGAAATATGCAAAACAATTATGATAATGCAACAACATAATACACACACGTCAACAATTAAAAAAAGGGAGGGCAACTGAAGCGTTGGTCTCGGGGCGTCACAGACTCCTATCAGGATTGTCGGCACATCGGGTGGCTTTACTGGTCTTGTTTTACTATTGTCCAAATATCTTGTAACCGGGATTCCGAGACTGATCGGGTCTTCCTGGGAGAAGGAATATCCTTCGTTAACCGTGAGAGCTTGTGATGGGCTAAGTTGGGACACCCCTGCAGGGTTTGAACTTTTGAAAGCCGTGCCCGCAGTTATGTGGCAGATGGGAATTTGTTAATATCTGGTTGTAGAGAACTTGACACTTAACTTAATTAAAATGAATCAACCGCGTGTGTAGCCGTGATGGTCTCTTTCCGGCGGAGTCCGAGAAGTGAACACGGTTCTTGCTTAGTATCCGGTTCTTGCTTAATATCCGGCGTGTGTAGCCGACGAAGTCCAAGAAATGAATCAACCGCGTGTGTAGAAGTGAACACGGTTCTTGCTTAATATCCGGTTGCTTCTCTTCTCGCTCTTATTTGCATATGTTAGCCACCATATTTGCTTAGTGCTTGCTTCAGCTCCACCTCATTACCCTATCCTACCCATAAGCTTAAATAGTCTTGATCTCGCGGGTGTGAGATTGTTGAGTCCTCGCGACTCACAAATACTTCCAAACAGTTGCAAGTGTCGATGATACCATTGCAGATGACGCAGCTGAGCTCAAGTGAGAGCTCGATGAATATCTTGATCGTTGTTTTGGGTCTTTTCCGGTTGATCAGTAGTGGAGCCCGGTTGGGACGATTGGGGATCTAGCATTTTGGGTTGTCTTCTTTTATTTTGATTCCGTAGTCGGACCTTGATTGTATTCTGGATGATGTATGTTTAACTTGTATTGGTGTGAAGTGGCGATCGTAAGCCAACTCTTTATCCCTTTCTTATTCAGTACATGGGATGTGTGAAGATTACCCCTCTTGCGACAAACCTACCATCCGGCTATGCCTCTAAGTCGTATCCCGACACGTGGGAGATGAAGCTGCATTGTGCGCGTTACACTAAGGGCGTAAAACTATAGCGCTTGTTGGGAGGCAACCCAATGAATAAAATTTATTTTTGCTTTTTTCTTTCTGTTCTTGTGTGTTAGCACAATTATGCTACTGTTATGATTGTGTTTTTTATGTTTTAATTAGTGTTTGTGCCAAGTAAAGCCTTTAGGATCTTCTTGGGTGATAGTTGTTTGATCTTGCTGAAAAAACAAAAACTTTTACACTCACAAAATTAATTTTCATATTTTACCAGAGAGCGATAAAATACCCATTCCACTTGATGTAGATCAATATAAAAATTTCTCAGGTCGTCATAATTTTCCAGAATTTTTGGAGTTACAGAAGTATTCTATAGTCAGATTGCTACAGACTGTTATGTTTTGACAGATTCTATTTTCTTTGTGTTGTGTGCTTATTTTGATAGCTCTATGGTTTTCTTTGATGAGTTTTTGCCATAGAAAAGTTGGAATACAGTATATATAATACAAAAACAAAATATGAATTGGTTTGATACAGCACTTATAGTAGTGGTTTATTATTCTTATAGTAACGGATCTCATGAAGGTTTTGTTGAGTTTTATGTGATTGAAGTTTTCAAGTTTTGGGTTATCTTACGATGGATGAAGGAAGGATGGAAGAGCCTAAGTTTGGGGATGCCCCGGCATCCCAAGCTATTATCCAAAAATGAGCAACCAACTAAGCTTGGGGATTCCCCCCAGTGGCATCCCTGCTTTCTTCCAACAACTATCGGTATTTTACTCGAGACTATATTTTTATTCGTCACATGATATGTGATACGTCTCCAATGTATCTATAATTTTTGATTGATCCATGCTATATTATCTACTGTTTTGGACATTATTGGGCGTTATTATCCACTTTTATATTATTTTTGGGACTAACCTATTAACCAGAGGCCCAGCCTAGAATTGTTGTTTTTTGCCTATTTTAGGGTTTCGAAGAAAATGAATATCGAACGGAGTCCAAACGGAATGAAACCTTCGGGAACGTGATTTTCTCACTGAACATGATCCAGGAGACTTGGACCCTACGTCAAGAAACAAAGGAGGAGGCCACGAGGTAGGGGGCGCGCCTACCCCCCCCCCCAAGGCGCGCCCTCCACCCTCGTGGGCCGCCTGTTGCTCCACCGACGTACTCCTTCCTCCTATATATACCTACGTACCCCCAAACAATCAGATACGGAGCCAAAACCATAATTCCACCGCCGCAACTTTCTGTATCCACGAGATCCCATCTTGGGGCATGTTCCGGAGCTCCGCCGGAGGGGGTATCCATCATGGAGGGCTTCTACATCATCATCATAGCCCCTCCGATGAAGTGTGAGTAGTTCACCTCAGACCTACGGGTCCATAGTTATTAGCTAGATGGCTTATTCTCTCTTTTTGGACCTCAATACAATGTTCTCCCCCTCTCTTGTGGAGATCTATTCGATGTAATCTTCTTTTTGTGGTGTGTTTGTTGAGACCGATGAATTGTGGGTTTATGATCAAGTCTATCTATGAACAATATTTGAATCTTCTCTGAATTCTTTTATGTATGATTGGTTATCTTTGCAAGTCTCTTCGAATTATCAGTTTGGTTTGGCCTACTAGATTGATCTTTCTTGCAATGGGAGAAGTGCTTAGCTTTGGGTTCAATCTTGCGGTGTCCTTTCCCAGTGACAGTAGGGGCAGCAAGGCACGTATTGTATTGTTGCCATCGAGGATAACAAGATGGGGTTTTCATCATATTGCATGAGTTTATCCCTCTACATCATGTCATCTTGCTTAAGGCGTTACTCTGTTTTCATGAACTTAATACTCTAGATGCATGCTGGATAGCGGTCGATGAGTGGAGTAATAGTAGTAGATGCAGGCAGGAGTCGGTCTACTTGTCTCGGACATGATGCCTATATACATGATCATACCTAGATATTCTCATAACTATGCTCAATTCTGTCAATTGCTCAACAGTAATTCGTTCACCCACCGTAAAATACCTATGCTCTTGAGAGAAGCCACTAGTGAAACCTATGCCCCCCGGGTCTATCTTCATCATATTAATCTTCCAATACTTAGTTATTTCCTTTGCTTTTTTACTTTGCTTTTATTTTACTTTGCATCTTTATCATAAAAATACCAAAAATATTATCTTATCATATCTATCAGATCTCACTCTCGTAAGTGGCCGTGTAGGGATTGACAACCCCTTATCGCGTTGGTTGCGAGGATTTATTTGTTTTGCGCAGGTGCGAGGGACTCGCGCGTAGCCTCCTACTGGATTGATACCTTGGTTCTCAAAAACTGAGGGAAATACTTACGCTACTTTACTGCATCATCTCTTCCTCTTCGGGGAAGACTAACGCAGTGCTCAAGAGGTAGCAAGAAGGATTTCTGGCGGCGTTGGCGGGGAGTCTACGCAAAAGTCAATATACCAAGTACCCATCACAATCCTTATCTCCTACATTACATCATTTGCCATTTGCCTCTCGTTTTCCTCTCCCCCACTTCACCCTTACCGTTTTATTCGCCCTCTCTCTCTCTATCATCCCTCTCTTTTTTCGTTCGCCTCTTTTCCTTTTGCTTGTCATTATGGCTAGTCCCTTATCTTCTCCGTTGTCTCCCGAGAATGACATTCTAAATTTTAAGCAAAGGGAGGGAGAAAATCTAAAATACGCTTGGTATAGAATTTGCAATGCTCAAATAAATCTACCAGGAAGTAGTCTACTTCCGTTCTTCTTTGCAATTTTTATGTAGGCGCTACTCCTTGCCACAGATATATCCTTGATACTATTACCGGAGAGAAATTTTTTGGGTAGCCATACTTTTGATTCTTATAATGCTATGATAGATTTGTTTAGCTCACCCCCTCTTTTGGTTAATGGAACTGTATTAACTTTGGAGCATGTAATGCAAAGGCTTGAAATTATTGAAAATAAGGTTGCTACCGTAGAGTTCATTGAAAATTTGGATAAAAAGATCCACAACCGAATCTCTCAATATGGAACTAAAGTAGGAGTCACTTTGAAAAATATTAAAGAGAAGGAACCCATAGTTAATGAGAAAATAAATCATGATTCCACTAGGATCGATAAACTTGAGGATATTATTACCAACTTGGGAACCGCTTTTTCTTCCGTAAAGAATACTCCAAGTCCTCCCACTAAAATTGCCAAGCTTATGTATGTTCCTAAAAATAAGGGTGAATCCTCTAGTAAGGAAACTGCGGATCTCAAATCTATAAGTATTCATCCCAATCGTTTTGCTATCATTAAGGAACCATTTGTTACAAATGAATTTTTTGATCTTGTGCCTAAAAGTTTGATAATAAATAAAAAGAAATAAATTCCTAAAGATGGTAGACGCCTCATTAAAGAATTACCTACAAAAGATGGCAATACCTAGATCTATCCTTGCTTTTTATGCCTAGCTAGGGGCGTTAAACGATAGCGCTTGTTGGGAGGCAACCCAATTTTATTTTTATTCCTTGCTTTTTGCTCCTGTTTAGTAATAAATAATTTATCTAGCCTCTGTTTAGGTTGTGTTTTTGTGTTTAATTAGTGTTTGTGCCAAGTAGAACCGTTGGGAAGACTTGGGGAAAGTCTTGATATCTTGCTGTAAAAAACAGAAACTTTAGCGCTCACGAGAACTGCTGCCATTTTTATTTGGAAAGTGCTATTTAGTTAATTCTTTTTGAAGATGATTAATAGATAAATTCCTCACGTCCATCAATTTATTTTAGAATTTTTGGGGTTCCAGATCTTGCGCTAGCTACAGATTACTACAGACTGTTCTGTTTTTGTCAGATTCTGTTTTTCGTGTGTTGTTTGCTTATTTTGATGAATCTATGGCTAGTAAAATAGTTCATAAACGATAGAGAAGTTGGAATACAGTAGGTTTAACACTAATATAAATAAATAATGAGTTCATTACAGTACCTTGAAGTGGTCTTTTGTTTTCTTTCGCTAACGGAGCTCACGAGATTTTCTACTTTAAGTTTTGTGTTGTGAAGTTTTCAAGTTTTGGGTAAAGATTTGATGGATTATGGAACAAGGAGTGGCAAGAGCCTAAGCTTGGGGATGCCCATGGCACCCCCAAGATAATCTAAGGACACCTAAAAGCCAAAGCTTGGGGATTCCCCGGAAGGCATCCCCTCTTTTCGTCTACTTCTACGGTAACTTTACTTGGAGCTATATTTTTATTCACCACATGATATGTGTTTTGCTTGGAGCGTCTTGTATGATTTGAGTCTTTGCTTTTTAGTTTACCACAATCATCCTTGCTGTACACACCTTTTGAGAGAGCCATACATGATTTGGAATTTGTTAGAATACTCTATGTGCTTCACTTATATCTTTTGAGTTATATAGTTTTGCTCTAGTACTTCACTTATATCTTTTAGAGCACGGTGGTGGATTTGTTTTATAGAAACTATTGATCTCTCATGCTTCACTTAGATTATTTTGAGAGTCTTAAATAGCATGGTAATTTGCTTAAATAATCCTAATATGCTAGGTATTCAAGATTAGTAAAAAATTCTTATGAGTGTTTTGAATACTAAGAGAAGTTTGATGCTTGATGATTGTTTTGAGATATGGAGGTAATAATATCAAAGTCGTGCTAGTTGAGTAGTTGTGAATTTGAGAAATGCTTGTGTTGAAGTTTGCAAGTCCCGTAGCATGCACGTATGGTAAACGTTATGTAACAAATTTGAAACATAAGGTGTTATTTGATTGTCTTCCTTATGAGTGGCGGTCGGGGACGAGCGATGGTCTTTTCCTACCAATCTATCCCCCTAGGAGCATGCGCGTAGTGCTTGGTTTTTGATGACTTGTAGATTTTTGCAATAAGTATGTGAGTTCTTTATGACTAATGTTGAGTCCATGGATTATACGCACTCTCACCCTTCCATCATTGTTAGCCTCTTCGGTACCGTGCATTTCCCTTTCTCACATTGAGAGTTGGTGCAAACTTCGCCGGTGCATCCAAACCCCGTGATATGATACGCTCTTTCACACATAAACCTCCTTATATCTTCCTCAAAACAGCCACCATACCTACCTATTATGGCATTTCCATAGCCATTCCGAGATATATTGCCATGCAACTTTCCACCATTCCATTTATCATGACACATTCATCATTGTCATATTGCTTAGCATGATCATGTAGTTGACATAGTATTTGTGGCAAAGCCACCATTCATAATTCTTTCATACATGTCACTCTTGGTTCATTGCATATCCCGGTACACCGCCGGAGGCATTCATATAGAGTCATATCTTGTTCTAAGTATCGAGTTGTAATTCTTGAGTTGTAAGTAAATAAAAGTGTGATGACCATCATTCATAGAGCATTGTCCTAAAAAAAGAAAGGCCAAATAAAAAAAGGCCAAATAAAAAATATATAAAAGGGACAATGCTACTATCCTTTGCCACACGTGTGCTTCAAAGTAGCACCATAATCTTCATGATAGGGAGTCTTTTGTTTTGTCACTTTCATATACTAGTGGGAAATTTTCATTATAGAACTTGGCTTGTATATTCCAACAATGGGCCTCCTCAAGCGCCCTAGGTCTTCGTGAGCAAGCAAGTTGGATGCACACCCACTTAGTTTCTTTTTTTGAGCTTTCATACATTTATAGCTCTAGTGCATCCGTTGCATGGCAATCCCTACTCCTTGCATTAACATCAATCGATGGGCATCTCCATAGCCCATTGATTAGCCTTGTTGATGTGAGACTTTATCCTTTTTTGTCTTCTCCACATAACCCCCATCATATTCTATTCCACCCATAGTGCTATATCCATGGCTCGCGCTCATATATTGCGTGAAAGTTTATAGGTTTCAGATTACTAAAGTATGAAACAATTGCTTGGCTTGTCATCAGGGTTGTGCATGATGAGAGCATTCTTGTGTGACGAAAATGGAGCATGACTAAACTATATGATTTTGTAGGGATGAACTTTCTTTGGCCATGTTATTTTGAGAGGACATAATTGCTTAGTTAGTATGCTTGAAGTATTATTATTTTTATGTCAATATGAACTTTTATCTTGAATCTTTCGGATCTGAATATTCATACCACAATTAAGAAGAATTACATTAAAATTATGCCAAGTAGCACTCCGCATCAAAAATTCTGTTTTTATCATTTACCTACTCAAGGACGAGCAGGAATTAAGCTTGGGGATGCTTGATACGTCTCCAACATATCTATAATTTTTGATTGCTCCATGCTATATTATCTACTATTTTGGACATTATTGGGATTTATTATCCATTTTTATATTATTTTTGGGACTAACCTATTAACCGGAGGCCCAACCCAGAATTGTTGTTTTTTTGCCTATTTTAGGGTTTCGAAGAAAAGGAATATCAAACTGAGTCCAAACGGAATGAAACCTTTGGGAACGTGATTTTCTCACCGAACATGATCTAGGAGACTTGGACCCTACGTCAAGAAACAAACGAGGAGGCCACGAGGTAGGGGGCGCACCTACCCCCCAGGAGCGCCCTCCACCCTTGTGGGCCCCCTGTTGCTCCACCGACGTACTCCTTCCTCCTATATATACCTATGTACCCCCAAACGATCAGATACGGAGCCAAAATCCTAATTCCACCGCTGCAACTTTTTGTATCCACGAGATCCCATCTTGGGGCCTATTCCGGAGCTCCGCCGAAGGGGGTATCCATCACGGAGGGCTTCTACATCATCACCATAGCCCCTCCGATGAAGTGTCAGTAGTTCACCTCAGACCTACGGGTCCATAGTTATTAGCTAGATGGATTCTTCTCTCTTTTTGGATCTCAATACAATGTTCTCCCCCTCTCTTGTGGAGATCTATTCGATGTAATCTTCTTTTTGCGGTGTGTTTGTTGAGATCGATGAATTGTGGGTTTATGATCAAGTCTATCTATGAACAATATTTGAATCTTCTCTGAATTCTTTTATGTATGATTGGTTATCTTTGCAAGTCTCTTCGAATTATCAGTTTTGGTTTGGCCTACTAAATTGATCTTTCTTGCAATGGGAGAAGTGCTTAGCTTTGGGTTCAATCTTGTGATGTCCTTTCCCGGTGACAGTAGGGGCAGCAAGGCACGTATTGGATTGTTGCCATCGAGGATAACAAGATGGGGTTTTCATCATATTGCATGAGTTTATCCCTCTACATCATGTCATCTTGCTTAAGGCGTTACTCTGTTTTCATGAACTTAATACTCTAGATGCATGTTGGATAGCGGTAGATGAGTGGAGTAATAGTAGTAGATGCAGGCAGGAGTCGGTCTACTTGTCTCGGACGTGATGCCTATATACATGATCATACCTAGATATTCTCATAACTATGCTCAATTCTGTCAATTGCTCAACAGTAATTCGTTCACCCGCCGTAAAATACCTATGCTCTTGAGAGAAGCCACTAGTGAAACCTATGGCCCCCGGGTCTATCTTCATCATATTAATCTTCCAATACTTAGTTATTTCCTTTGCTTTTTACTTTGCTTTATTTTACTTTGCATCTTTATCATAAAAATACCAAAAATATTATCTTATCATATCTATCAGATCTCACTCTCGTAAGTGGCCGTGTAGGGATTGACAACCCCTTATCGCGTTGGTTGCGAGGATTTATTTGTTTTGTGCAGGTGCGAGGGACTCGCGCATAGCCTCCTACTGGATTGATACCTTGGTTCTCAAAAACTAAGGGAAATACTTATGGTACTTTACTGCATCATCCCTTCCTCTTCGGGGAAAACCAACGCAGTGCTCAAGAGGTAGCAATATGTGTCGTTGCTTGTTTTATTTTGTGTTTTAAGTCAACAATCCTTGCTGGACACACCTATTTGAGAGAGCCAAAATTATGTCATGATTTGTTAGAATAGCTCTCTATGCTTCACTTAAATCTTTTATGAGCTAGGACTTGCTCTAGTGCTTCACTTATATCTTTTTAGCACGGTGTGCTTAGTATTGTTGAAGAAATGCTCTCTTGCTTCACTTAGATTTATTTGAGAGTTAGTAAAATTTTGAAGAAAATTTGTCTTGATTCAGTTAATTATTTTGAGAGAAAGAAATATTATGCTCATGATCTTCACTTATATTTGTTTGAGCTTATGAAAAGCAACACATGAAAATTAGTCCCAAAGTGATAGATATCCAAGAAGGATAAATAAAAGAAAAATGTAATGAAGATCATTGGACAAAATAAACTTGATTCCTAGTAATAGTTTTGAGATATGATCATGTGATATGTGAGTTATGTTGATGAGTAATTATGCTCTAGTCGGAATATTGGTGTTAAGGTTTGTGATTCCCGAGGCATGCACATATAGTCTCTTGATAACCCACAAGTATAGGGGATCGCAACAGTTTTCAAGGGTAGAGTATTCAACCCAAATTTATTGATTCGACACAAGGGGAGCCAAAGAATATTCTCAAGTATTAGCAGTTGAGTTGTCAATTCAACCACACCTGGAAACTTAATATCTGCAGCAAAGTATTTAGTAGCAAAGTAGTATGATAGCAGTAGTAACGATAACAAAAGTAACGCTAGCAAAGGTAATGTTTTTGGTATTTTGTAGTGATTGTAACAGTAGCAACGGAAAAGTAAATAAGCGGAGAACAATATATGGAAAGCTCGTAGGCAATGGATCGGTGATAGAGAATTATGCCGGATGCGGTTCATCATGCAACAGTCATCACCTAGGGTGACACAGAACTAGCTCCAATTCATCAATGTAATGTAGGCATGCATTCTGAATATAGTCATACGTGCTTATGGAAAAGAATTTGCATGTCATCTTTTGTCCTACCCTCCCGTCGCAGCGGGGTCCTAGCGGAAACTAAGGGATATTAAGGCCTCCTTTTAATAGAGTACCGGACCAAAGCATTAACACATAGTGAATACATGAACTCCTCAAACTACGATCATCACCGGGAGTGGTCCCGATTATTGTCACTTCAGGGTTGCCGGATCATAACACATAGTAGGTGACTATAGACTTGCAAGATAGGATCAAGAACTCACATATATTCATGAAAACATAATAGGTTCAGATCTGAAATCATGGCACTCAGGCCTTAGTGACAAGCATTAAGCATAGCAAAGTCATAGCAACATCAATCTCAGAACATAATGGATACTAGGGATCAAACCCTAACAAAACTAACTCGCTTACATGATAAATCTCATCCAACCCATTATAGTCCAACAAGCCTATGATGGAATTACTCACGCACGGCGGTGAGCATCATGAAAATAGTGATGGAGGATGGTTGATGATGACGGCGACGGATTCCCCTCTCTGGAGCCCCGAACGGACTCCAGATCAGCCCTCCCGAGAGAGTTTAGGGCTTGGCGGCGGCTCTGTATCGTAAAACGCGATGAATCCTTCTCTCCTATTTTTTCTCCCCAAAAGCAAATTTATAGAGTTGGAGTTGAGGTCGGAGGAGCTCCAGGGGGCCCACGAGGTAGGGGGGCGCCCCCCACCCTCGTGGCTAGGGTGTGGGCCCCATGGTCTTCATCTTTGGCAAGGATTTTCTTATTATTTCCAAAAAGACGTTCCGTGAAGTTTTAGGTCATTCCGAGAACTTTTGTTTCTGCACATAAATAACACCATGGCAATTCTGCTGAAAACAACGTCAATCCGAGTTAGTTCCATCCAAATCATGCAAGTTAGAGTCCAAAACAAGGGCAAAAGTGTTTGGAAAAGTAGATACGATGGTGATGTATCATCTCTCATTATGCTATGATGTTGGAGCATGATTTATTTTTGATTGTCTTCCTTATGAGTGGCGGTCGGGGATGAGCGATGGTCTTTTCCTACCAATCTACCCCCCTAGGGGCATGCGTAGTAGTACTTTGCTTCGAGGGCTAATAAACTTTTGCAATAAGTATATGAGTTCTTTTTTACTAATGTGAGTCCATGGATTATACGCACTCTTACCTTTTCGCAATTTGCTAGCCTCTACGGTACCGTGCATTGCCCTTTCTCACATTGAGACGTGGTGCAAACTTCGCAGGTGCATCCAAACCCCGTGATATGATACGCTCTATCACACATAAGCCTCATTATATCTTTCTCAAAGCAACCACCATACCTACCTATTATGGCTTTTCCATGGCCATTCCGAGATATATTGCCATGCAACTTCCACCGTTTTCGTTTGATGACTTGAGCATTCATTGTCATATTGCTTTGCATAATCATATAGCTAACATAGTGTTTGTGGCTCAGCCACCATTCATCATTTTTCATACATGTTACGCTAGATCATTGCCAGAGGCATTCATATAGAGTCATACTTATCATAGGCATCGAGTTGTAATTTTTGTTTCTTTTGAGTTATAAGTTAAAAAGAAGTGTGATGATCATCATTATTCATTTTTAGAGCAGTGCCCCAGTGAGGAAACTATGATGGAGACTATGATTCCCCCATAAGTTGGGATGAGACTCCGGACAATGAGAGGAGAAGAAAAAAAGAAAAAAAGAAAAAAAGGGAAAAAAAGAGGGAAAAAGAGGGAAAAATAATAAACAAAGAGAGAAGGGGCATTGCTAGTATCCTTTACCACACTTGTGCTTCAAAGTAGCACCATGTTTTTCATATGGAGAGTCTCCTATGTTGTCACTTCCATATACCAGTGGGAATTTTTCATTATAGGATTAGTTGCACACCCACTTAGTTTTCATATTGAGCTTTCATACACTTATAGCTCTTGGTGCATTCGTTGCATGGCAATCCCTACTCCTCACGTTGATATTGATTGATGGGCATCTCCATAACCCGTTGGTTAGCCGCATCGATGTGACACTTTCTTACTTTTTTGTCTTCTCTATATTTTCCCCTATCATTATACTCTATTCCACCCGTAGTGTTATATCCATGGCTTGCGCTCATGTATTGCGTAAGAGTTGAAAAAGCTAAAGCGCGTTAAAAAGTATGAACCAATTGCTCGGCTTGTCATCGGGGTTGTGCATGATAAATACTTTGTGTTAGGAAGACAGAGCATGACAAGACTATATGATTTTGTAGGGATATCTTATTTTAGCATTGATATTTTGAAAGACATGGTTGCTTGTTGATATGCTTGAGTATCTAAATTATTATGTCAACACTAGACTATTTCTTTGAACCACATAAAAAGTCCAATTGTCCATGCTATAAAGAAAATAATATGATATGACATGTTAAACAACACTCCACATCAAAAATTCTGGTTTTTTTCACTTAATGCTCGAGGACGAGTAGGAGTTAAGCTTGGGGGTGCTGATACGTCTCCAACGTATCTATATTTTTTGATTGTTTCATGTTGTTATATTATCAATCTTGGATGTTTTATAATCATTTTATGGTCATTTTATATCATTTGTTGGTACTAACCTATTGACATAGTGCCAAGTGCCAGTTCCTGTTTTTTCCGTGTTTTTTACATCGTAGAAAATCAATATCAAACGGAGTCCAAATGCCACAAAACTTTACAGAGATTTTTTATGGACCGGAAGGAACAAGTTGAGCCCTGGTAGCACCTGGTGGAGTCCCGAGGAGGGGACAACACACCAGATCGCGCCAGGAGGCCCAGGCGCGCCCTGATGGGTTGTGCCCACCTCGGGTGCCCCCCAGACCGCCCCTTTTCTCTATAAATACCCAAATATTCCCCAAACCCTAGGGGAGTCGACGAAATATTCATCCAACCGCCATAGAGTCAAGAACCACCAGATCCAATATAGACACCATCTTGGATGGGGTTCACCACCTCCATTGGTGCCTCTCCGATGATGCGTGAGTAGTTCTTTGTAGACCTTCAGGTCCGTAGTTAGTAGCTTGATGGCTTCATCTCTCTCTCTCTCCCTTGATTCTCAATACAATGGTCTCTTGGAGATCCATATGATGTAACTCTTTTTGTGGTGTGTTTGTTGGGATCTGATGAACTTTGAGTCTATGATCAGTCATATCTTTTTATATCCATGAAAGTTATTTGAGTTTCTTTGATCTCTTATATGCACGATCTCTTATAGCCTCGTATTTATTCTCCAATATTTGGGTTTTGTTTGGCCAACTTGATCTATTTATCTTGCAATGGGAAGAGGTGCCCAGTAGTGGGTTCGATCTTACGGTGCTTGATCACAGTGACAGAAAAGGGAACCGACACGTATGTATCGTTGCTACTAAGGATAAAAAAGACGGGATCTATATCTATGCAATAGATAAACATATCTTTTCTACATCATGTCATCGTTCTTATTGCATTACTCCATTTTTCCATAAACTTAATACACTAGATGTATATTGGATAGTGGTCGATGTGTGGAGTAATAGTAGTAGATGCAGGCAGGCGACAGTCTACTAATCTTGGACGTGATGCCTATGTAATGATCATTGCCTGGATATCGTCATAATTATTTGAGGTTCTATCAATTGCCCAACAGTAATTTGTTTGCCCGTCGTTTGCTATTTTTCTCGAGAGAAGCCACTAGTGAAACCTACGGCCCCCGGGTCTTCTTCCTCATATATTTGCTTGCGATCTACTTTTCCTTTACATGGGCTACAGCTCAACATGCAAACAGCACACATGCGTCGGACGTCCGGGAGTTACCGGTCGTCTGGAGGCTCGCGAGGGTCCAGACGTCCGATGCTCGTCGGACGTCCGTAGATTCGGCTCGAGTGGGATTCGGTCGGACGTCTGGTCAGGGTCGGACGTCCAGGGCGTCGCTCATCCGGAGGGCTTCGGAAATCCATAGATTCGGCTCGGGTGTGGGTGTGTCGGTCGTCTGAAGAGGGCCGGTCGTCCGGTGCCTGGAGGTCGTCGGACGTCCGTAGCTCGCCGGTCGTACGGAGCCTGGGAGTTTTGAGCAGTCCTTCTTCTTGTCCATTGAGCTTGGCATCCTCACCGTCTTGTCCGTTGAGTGTAGTTGATCCATGGCTTTCCTCCAAGCACCTGATCACACATAGGGTTTTCGCTTGAGTAGTAGCCAAGTCTCATGCATAGAAAGTGGTATTTCGGAGAGTAGTGAGTTCACCTTATCTTCGATAGCCTTCGCTCGGGCTCTTGTCATTGGTCCAAGTGGTGTTGTTGTAGGTGTAGGTGCGTCCATGGGGATGATCATGGGATGCTCCGCATCATCCCCCCTCCCTTGGGAAAGATCCGACCTTGGATCAAATTCTTCATCACCGTGGTAGGGCGAAGGTCCTTGACATTGAAGATGTCGCTCACGTTGTACTTGTCGCGCAGGAGGTCGATCTTGTAAGCGTTGCTGTTGTAGCGTGCAAGCACCTTGAAGTGTCCATCCACTCTTGGTAGAAGTTTGGACTTGCGTTCGGTGGGGAAGCGGTCTTTACGAAGGTGTAGCCACACAAGATCACCAATGTTGAATACCATGGGTTGCTTGTTGATGTTGAGCTTGGTCGCAAGTCGTTGTACTTGGCGCTCGATGGTGTGCCTTGTATCTTCATGCACCTTCATGATATGATTCACACGTGCACTTGCGTCCATATTGATGCGCTTTTGGAGTGGTAGAGGAAGAATGTCCAATGGTGACAATGGGTTGAATCCATAGACGACCTTAAAGGGGGACTTGCCGGTTGTTGGGTGTCTTGCATGGTTGTAGGCAAACTCAGCGAGGTAGACACTCCTCCCACTCCTTGATGTTCTTCTTGATGAGCACGCGAAGTATAGCGGAGAGTGTGCGGTTGGTCACCTCCGTTTGGCCGTCGATTTGTGGATGGTACGCCGTGGAGAACAGTAGCTTGATTCCGAGCTTGGCGCATAGGGTCTTCCAAAAGTAGCTTAGGAACTTGACGTCGCGGTCCGAGACAATCGTCTTTGGCATTCCATGTAGACGTAATATTTCCCTACAAAAGAGATTGGCAACATGTGAAGCATCGTCTATCTTGTTGCAAGGAATGAAATGTGCCAACTTAGAAAATCGGTCCACAACAACAAATACCGAATCCTTTCCATTTCGAGTCCTAGGCAATCCAAGTACAAACTCCATGCTCATGTCTTCCCATGGTTGATATGGAATTGGGAGATGCATGTAAAGGCCATGGGAGTGAGCTTTAGACTTAGCTTTGCGACATGTAGAGCATCGGTTGGTGAAGCGCTTGACGTCGCGAAACATCTTGGGCCAATAGTAGTTCTTGGAGAGCGTGGCGAAAGTCTTGTCGCGTCCAAAATGTCCCATTAGTCCTCCTCCATGAGATTCCCGCAAAAGCAACAAACGGAGAGAAGACTCGGGGATGCAAAGCTTGTTAGCTCTCATAAGATATCCATATTTGATGTAATAGCGTTCCCAAGAGGTATGCGTCAAACATTTGGCATAAGGAATAGCAAAAGTAGGATCATGCTCATACAAGTCTTTTATGTGCTCAAAGCCAATGACATCCAATGCAAGTTGAGTAACAAGCATGCATATACGGGAAAGTGCATCTGCCACAACATTTTCCTTACCTTTGATGTACTTGATGACATAAGGAAAAGACTCAATGAATTCACTCCACTTAGCATGACGCTTGTTCAACTTGGTTTGACCCTTAAGGTATTTAAGCGTTTCATGATCGGTATGAATGATAAATTCATGAGGGCAAAGATAGTGTTCCCATTCATGCAAAACTCGCACTAAAGCATATACCTCTTTGTCATAGATGGAGTAATTGAGTTGCGCTCCGGAAAGTTTCTCACTAAAGTAAGCTATGGGGCGTTTCTCTTGCGTTAACACACCTCCTATTCCATTACCACTAGCATCAAAATGAATCTCAAAGGGATTGTCAAAGTTGGGTAATGCAAGCACGGTAGCATGAGTAAGAAAATTCTTAATCTCATTGAAAGCGGTATCTTGGGATGGTCCCCAAACAAAAGGCACATTTCCTTGCTCAAAGCATGCAAAGGTGAAGCAATGGTGCTAAAGTCCTTCACGAATCTATGGTATAAACTGGCTAAACCAAGGAAACTACACACTTGTTGCAACTTGGTTGGTTGGGGCCAAGTTTTAATAGCATTGATCTTAGAGTCATCAACATGAACACCCTTAGAGGAAACAACAAAACCCAAGAAAATGAGCTTATCAACGCCAAAAAGGCACTTTTCCATGTTAGCATAGAGACGCTCTTTTCGAAGAGTTTGCAAAATGGTTCGAACATGGGTGACATGATCTTTAAGAGATTTGCTATAAACAAGGATATCATCGAAGTAGACCACAACAAACTCACCAATGTAAGGGTGAAAGACATGATTCATAAGACGCATGAAAGTACCCGGTGCTTCTGATAAACCCATAGGCATGACTAACCACTCATACAAACCAAACTTTGTTTTGAAAGTGGTTTTCCATTCATCACCCTCTTGTATGCGGATTTGATAGTAACCACTTTTAAGATCAATTTTGGAAAATACAGTGGCACCGCTAAGTTCATCAAGCATATCATCAAGACATGGAATGGGATACCTATATCGGACGGTGATAGCATTTATAGGTCTACAATCGGAGCACATGTGAAAGCTACCGTCTCGTTTTGGCACAAGAATGACCGGAACGGCACAAGGACTCAAACTTTCACGCACATGTCCATGGTCTATGAGATGCTTTACTTGCCTTTGTATTCCTTTGGTTTCTTCGGGGTTGGCGCGGTAGGGAGCTTTGTTCGGAAGAGGTGCTCCGGGGATGAGGTCGATGCGGTGCTCGATGCCTCGTAGTGGAGGTAGTCCCGGAGGTAGCTCGTCGGGGAAAACATCTTGGAATTCCTGCAAAAGAGGAGACAACACTAAAGGTAGAGCGTGAGAGTTGTTAGCTTTTGGTGCGTCGTCCTTGCACAAAAGGACATGGTGTAGGACACTAGATGGGTTCTCACACACTCCTCGTATCTCACTTTTGGTGGCAAATAGAACTAGGTTTTTCTTTTCGCTCATCGTGGAGGCACTCGATTTGGGCTTGTGGCGCTCACTCTCTTTTTGGTAGCTCGCTCTCTCACTATTCTCTCCATGATGGGTGGCTTGCTTGTCGATGATCACTTGGTTTGGAGACATAGGGTGAAGTACGTACTCCTTTCCTTTCATCTTGAAGATGTAGTGGTTCATTCAGCCGTTGCGGATGACACCTCTATCAAATTGCCATGTGCGTCCAAGAAGAAGGTGGCAAACTGTCATTGGAACAACATCACACTCCAAAGTGTCTTCGTAGGCGCCAATTTTGAAGGAGACTTGTACTCGATGCTCAACTTGGATAGTGCCGAAGTCGCTAAGCCGTTGAACTTTGTAGGGATGTGGGTGCTTCGTCTTGGGCAATTGGAACTTGGAGCAAAGTTCTTCATTTGCTAAGTTATGACAACTCCCTCCATCGATGATGACCTTGACGAACCTTCCATTGATGCCGGCCTTGGTACGAAAGATATGGCATCTTTGGTCTTCTTCTTTGTGATGTTGAAGGGTCAAGACCTTGGAGACAACAAGAGCGGGACTTGAATCTTCATCACAAAGGACTTGTTCCTCTTCATCGTTCACTTGCCGGTGCATGGCGACTTGCTCAAGTGATTCCGTTTCTCCTTCGCTCATGGAGTCGTATGTACCATCGTCGTTGAGGATCATGGTTCGCTTGTTGGTGCACTCAAATGACTTGTGGCCTCGGCCTCCGCATGTGAAGCATTTGAAGGAACTTGTCTTGACGGTCTCATCGGTTGGGGTAGATGACGATGAAGCTCTCGACTTGAAGTTGCTCGTTGTAGGAGAATGACTTGGGGTTGATGAAGCTTTCTTGTAACTCAACTTGTCGACGTTGCTTGTAGAAGGCTTTGTTGATGTAGAAGGTGTTGGAGTCGTTGAAGCTTGGGTGTTGGAGAAGCCGTATGACTTGGATGAGAACTTGGCATACTTGAAGTCTTCTTGCACTTGACGTTCCGCTTTGGTAGCTTGATGCACTAGCTCGATGAGGTTCGAGTATGGTTGGAAGTCGGCGATCTTCATGATGGGATGATTGAGTCCATTCAAGAAATGTGCCATAGTTTGCTCATCATCTTCCATGACATTGGCTCGTATCATTGCAATCTCCATATCCTTGTAGTACTCTTGAATGCTCTTGGTTCCGTTCTTGAGTAGTTGGAGTTTCTTGAAGAGGTCACGGTTGTAGTAGGTAGGCACGAAGCATGCTCTCATGACATCCTTCATTTGTGCCCAAGTAGTGATGGGTGGTTCACCTCTTGCCTCACGGCGCTCGATAACTTGTTCCCACCAAATGAGGACATAGTCTTGGAACTCAAGGTATGCCATCGCGATCTTCTTCTCTTCTTTATAGTTGTGCAAGCGAAAGATTTTGTCCACCTTCAATGCCCATGAAAGGTACTCTTCGGGATCGTTGCTTCCATTGAACTTGGGCATGGTGAACTTTAGCTTGCCGTAGTGTTGCTCTTCATTGTGTTGGGGTCGGGGATGATGACGCCCATGTTGTTGAGGACTGGCAAACTCGTGTTGCTCTTGGTGAGGAGGGTTGTCAACCTCGTGTTGCTCTTGTCGTGGAGGATTTCCATTGTCTTCATGCTCTTGGTGAACTTGGGGTTCTTCTGGAGCTTGTGGAGGGGCTTGTCAAGCTCGAGGGAAAACTTGAGGAACTTGACGATGCGCACGTGATTGGTAAATCCTCTCTTGAACTTCTTCGCGAAGTGCTTCTTCTTGTTCACGCCGATGGTGATTGCGTGTGGCAACGGCGTGACTTGAATCTCGAAGGGCACGTTGCGCCTCAAGTGCTTAAGCTTCACGGAGTTGTTGTTCTTGGCGTTGTGCCTCGGCATCTTGTGCATCTTGGTGTAGACGCGCTCGCTCTTCCTCTTCGTGTTGGCATTGTCGTTGCTGTTCTCATGCTTGCGCAAAGGTAGCTTGGTTTTGACGGTGTCGGTGCTCTTGAGAGTCGGTGTCGCCTAGAGGATTGAGGCTTGCTTGATGATCATTGCGCGCAGCACGTCGACGAGTGTTCGATGTCGGTGTACTTGAGCCGGAGAGGATGAAGTTGGAGTGTCGACTTGAGCGTCTCCGTCTTGATGAGGACGAAGTGGGAGAAGAGCGGTTGAGCAACAAAGCACGAATCTCATCCATTCTTGCATCGTTCTCTTGCTTGTGACTGTCGAGCTTGTGGTCGAAGTAGTCTCTTGTACGTTGCTCGGAGAGTCGCAAGTCGGTGGCGAGATTGTCGATGTGTTCACTCATTGCTTGTTGCTCTTGATGCAAAGCACGTTGTGCACCAAAGAGGTGGCTCTTGGTGACGTAGGAGTTCATGTCGTCGTCTTGCCCGATGAAGAGTGGGTTGGTAGAAGTACTTGGTCTATCCATCATTCCAAGAGAAATGTGTGAGTTGGAGAAAGAGAAGAACGTATACCAAATGTACCTTGACCGAGGTTGAAGGTGGATCAATGATCACTCCAATGTGGAACAAGGAAATAGCACAATTGGTACCAATTCTTGTCGGTTTCTCACACCTACACAAGTAAAAGCTTATGGTGGAGCTTGGTTAGGATGGTGGCACAAAATTTTATGCAATTGTTAGTGAGCTTCAATAATGTTGGAAAATATTTGCAAGTTTGCAATGCAACAAGTAGACCAAGCAATATACGGTACACAGAAACACACACGTAAAGAGATAAGTGGGGTCATGCAACCAGGGATGAGCCAAAATGTGGAATCCACGAAAATGCTCTTGTTGCACAACACGAGAGAGACGCTAGCATGATTGCACAATAGGCGGATACGAAGACTTGTGCACAACCTACTAAGCAAAAATGCAACGACTTCTATCCCAAGTATGCTCTATGTATGGTGTTTCGATGATATGATCCAAGATGATCTAGTATGACAATCTTAATGTTGTATGATGCTATGGTTCTTGCTTAAAAGCTCTTTGCTTATCATTCCCTTTTGCTTAAAAGCTTGTTTGGCTCTTTGTTGTTTCAGCTCTTTTCTCATGCAATGCTTCATGAACCAAGATAACAATTGTGTATGCGATGACAACCTTGTTACACAAGAGATGATACCAAGATATGCACCAATGATGTATGTATGCTATGATAAGTAAGACCACTAATGTGCACAAGTCACGTTGCCGACAGTACTCAAAGGCTAGTCTCGATGGGTAAGCGACGCAAAGGAGTAAGGCTATGATGGCTATCAATGTAATGGCAAGAATGATGTATCCAATACTGATGTAGGGTGGAACCCTAATCGCCCGATCTTTCACGAAAGGAGCGGATCCCATGAAGAACACGAGGAACACGAGGGGAAAACGAGGGGAATCACAAGGGGAATCACGAGGGGAAACACGAGAGAAACACTAAAACCAACAAGAATGATCACACATGTGCTAGATCCTCGAGTACATAAAGTAAGATCCACGATCCATAATCAACTAGGGACGATACACGGTAACCGGTCTTCTCCGTGAGGAGGTCTTGAAGTTCTTCTCCAAAAGGAGGTCTTGAATCCAAAGGGATCTTCTCCGTAGAGGCCGCGGTCTCTCTGTGGAGTAGAACCGATGTGTATGAGCAATGCTCTATCTCTAAAATGAGCTAAACCAATGCTGACCCTAAAACGTAGGTGGAGGGGAAGTATATATGGTCTAAGGGGCGAAGGGGTACATGGGCCTCGGCCCAGAAGCACTGCACGCGGGCAGGGAGGGCCGGATGTCCGGGCGTCGGGACGGATGTCCGGGGCTTCACGGGGAGCCGGATGTCTGGGCTGGCAGGTCGGATGTCCGGGCTGGCAGGCCGGATGTCCAGGCTGACGGAGCTGGTCACGATGCTCTCTGGAATGGCTTGTCCAGATTTCCGGGGTGAGGCCGGATGTCCGGGTGTTGGCGAGGCGCCAGATGTCTGGGGCTGACGCCGGATGTCCGGGGCCTCTAGCACTTCGGCTGCAGGGCTGCTGTTGTTGTTGACATCTTCAGGGGCCGGATGTCCGGGCCAGGGCCGGATGTTCGGGTCCTGGGAGATGTCTCCGTCTTCTTCTGTTGTTGCTTCCATGCTTCCCTCGCGGATGGTGTAGTTGTTCCTTGGCGCTTGCACTCCTCCTCGTCGTCCGTAGTGTTCTGACAATACCTATGCATGCACATGAGAGGGGTGTCAAGTAGTATACCATCCTCGAAGGGGTCAAGTGGGCACGTGTAAAGGAGATGATTCACCTTTGGGTATGTGAAGTAGATGTCGCACGTTTCACTCGCCAAACGGACTCTTGACATGGTGATGTCCATAGGATGCTCCGCATCATTTCCCCTCCCTTGAGAAAGATCCGACCTCGGATCGAAATCCAAATCACCATGGGAAAGAGATGGTGTCGCCGTGTAGGAGTGGTCGATCACCAAGTTCTCGTCATCTTGAAGCTCGAAATGGGCACTCTCCAATGTCGCACCATCTTGGGATTCCTTCAAAAGGAGAAAAGACAACAAACACTTGGAAAAACAAATGTGGTTAGCGTTAGTGCAAAACCAAGCATTCAAGAGGTGATTCACCAAACAAGTGTCGTCATCATGCAAAGCATATGGTTTGACAAAGGATTGTGACATGGCATATAAGCATATCAATTGAGCATAATCAAGGATATCATGGGGACAAGAATGTAAATGTGAGGTAGTGATGCAAATATGTTGGACAAGTGAACAAGCATCTACCTCAAGCTCATAGTAAACATTCACAAATTGCTCAATGAAAGGTCTATGGTAGGCATAAGAATCATTCACAACACCAAATAAAATGAAGTGTCTAAACACATGGGTTAAGTGCAAGACAATCCAAGCATAATGTGCATAGGGTGTAGTGAATATAGTGTGGCACTCAACACAATAGAAAGAGCAAGTGTTCATCATGTGTGAGGCAATCAAGTCAAGCATGTAGCAATCAATGGGACATGGCATATGTGAAGTGATGACATTGTTGCAACCAAACATGTGATAGGAGCAAGTAATCCAAGAATTGGATGCAACACACAAGGCATATATATCATGATGCATGGAATGGTGGAATGACAAGTCGAAGCAAGATCTCTAACATGTGAGCAATCAAGTGGTCCAATATGAACAAGAAGTCTCATGGTGCAAGCAACACAAGTAGAATGATCCGTCATATCCATGCTCAAGAAAGATGTCACCTTGTAGGCGTGTCCTTGAGCGTCCTTCACAATGCGGAAGTACAAGCAAGTGCGACATAGAATCGTCGTGGTAGAAGGTGGTTCGCTCTCAAGAGCTCGGATTGTCAACTCACGTGACGTGGAAGTTGACACAAAGTTCAAGTATCCTACACATGCACACAACATAAGAAAGAACGTATGCGCATGGTATATAAACACATCATCCATCATGATGGTTCTCTTCTCTTGCACATAAACATTAGAAGCACAAGTGCGTGAATGATATGATGCAACAATGGCAATATTCATGGCACTAGGTATATGGTGCAAAGAGGTAAGACAAACATGCTTCACAAGGAATATGTCAAAATCTCCAAATAGATTTGAGAATGCTATGGGGGCAATCTCATGAGCAAGGTGAAATGCATCGTTGCACTCAATACATGGAAAATCATCTAGCATGAGAGAGGCAACATATGGAGATATATGACAAGAAGCAATAACAATCATGTCGTGCAAACTAGTGGAGCGAAGATGCAACACACTAGAGGAAATCATGGCAATGATGTCATGTGAGTAAATAATTGCCATAGGCAATGCACATGACATGTCGCAAGCACGAACACAAAGCAAGATCATAGTATAATCATAGGCATGGGGCACAAAGCAAACATGGCAATAACAAGCAATATCTCCACCAAGCTTGCAAATACACATACTAGTATGAGAATCAATCATCATGTGTAATGCAAAGCATGGGTCACGAATGCATGGCAAAGGAATATTAATGAACATATCATGCAAATGAACATGGCAAGATGGGCAAAGGATATATAATGGACAATAACCCATAGCCAAGTGAGGGTCATGTAGAAGAAATTCACGAAGTCTTTGCGTGAAGAGAGCGGTGGGAAAGACATTCCATGGGATCCCAAGTCATCGTTGCTCTCTAGAGCTTGTTTTGTCAACTCGTGGTATTGTGAGGTTGACAAGAATTCATGGGTACCTACACAAAAGAGACACAAACGAAAGAAATTGTGTGTGTGGTAAATGTACACATCATCCATCATGATGTGTATGTGTATGTGAAAGTTAGCAGAAGATAAGTGTCGCTCAAAGAAATTTGATGCATGGTATAAGAACATGTCATCCATCATGAAAGAATAGTTATTGTGTATAACACGATGGGGACACAAATTGAGAATGCAAGTATATGGCACATCAATAGCATGTTTATTCATGGGAAGCATATGGTGCACACAAGTATTGGGATCATGCAATGAATGGGATGAATCAAAATCTCCTAAAATGTATGAGGAAACTATGGGGGTCTCCTCATGAGCAATATTGTAAACATCACATGGAGAAAATGGACAACATCCAAAACAATGCATATCCGAAGCTAGGTGGTCATGGCATGGCATATGAGATAAATGATGCAAAGTGAGCATATCAATATCATTACAAGAAAAACAAATGCCAATAACCATGGGCTTGTCATTTATGCCATATGTGCAAATTGGGTTCATTTTAATGGCCAATGCATAGTCACTACGATGAGATTGCAAATATGACATATGATGGATCTCATGCATAGCATATGACAAGTCAAGCGGATTGTCAAACATGATGTGACCTAAAGAATGATCATAAGAAATCCTATGTAACATGGCATCACAACTAATAGACTCCACATGGCAATCATCATACTCATCATAAATGGGTAAATCATCGCATGGGGAAGTCACACTAGCATGAAGCATGGAAATAGGTTGATCAACATCATGCAAGCAAGCAATGTCAAGAATGTCCACTAGTGGGACTAGAGCATCACCGTCACCTATGTTACCGTTTTCATTCCACTCAAGTGGTGTAGGTGAGGTGGGAATGACCAAATGGTGGTCAATATCATCATCTTGATGGAACCATGTGGGGGGTGCATCATATTCCACCATGGCCATCGTCTTGTCCAAAGGGAGGACGAAGTCATCACGAATCGGCGCGTCATCATAGATGGGACCTAGAACCAAATGAGAAGACATAATAGAGGTAGAGGTCAATTCGTTAGTGTTGAAAGTGGCCTCACATGACCTATCAACTATCTCACTCTCTCTACGTGGTGGTTCACTCACTCCCTCAAGGTAGGTGCACTCAATCTCACATATGGTGGAGTCACTCATCTCACTCAAATGATGGGGGTTGTGGCTCTCCTCACATGGGAATTGTGGCAACACATATATGGGGCTAGTGGTGAAGTCACTCTCACTCTCAATATGGTGGCACAAGTCACTCAAGTCATCATATGTCGCCGTGGTCGAAGGGAAAATCCCATGCTCAACCATCTCGTTGTTGTCACCGTGGATGAAGGCCGAAGATGGCACATCATCACTCTCGCCTCCTAAGATGGAAACATCATCCTTGCTCGCCACCTTATCGCTCGCCTCCAAAGCTTGGTCCTTGAGGGTCTCAGTAGTCGTACTCATCGCTGCACCGTCTTGAAAAAGAGTCATGGAGGACTCGGCATCATCAATGCCACAAAGAGGGATGGCGGTGAAGTCGAACTTGGGAGCATCGTCTTGGAGCTCGTCGGGCTTGGACATCTTGGTGGTACTATCCTCATGCTCGTCTTCATGGAGCTTGGTCGTCGCGAAGTGAGCTTGGGGTGGAGAAGCTTTGGCCTTCATGAGTTCTTGTTCTGCCTTGAGAGCACCAATGTAGTTGTCGTCGAGGGACTTGTAGTTCTCGAGGAAGATCATCTTGGGGATGTCGTTGTGCAATACCATCATGAAGTGGAACTTCATCGAAATGGGGTCATCCACGCCGGCTCGTCGCAAGGCAATCTTCATCTCCTTGAAGTACTCGTCGATGGACTTGGATCCTTGGATGGTGTTCTCCAATTGGCGTTGAAGTTGTTCCGTGTAGGTTGGAGGCACAAACTCTCGCCGCAAAGCTCTCTTCGTCTTGGGCCAACTCATGTCGTAGGTCTCCGAAGGTGCGTGAAGCCACCATGTGGACGCGTAGTCGCGGAAGTTCCTTGTGGCGCACTTCACTTGATCTTCAGGAGGAACTTGATGTAGCTTGAGGTAGTCGTCCATCAAACGCTCCCACTCGAGATACTCCTCGGGTTCTAGAGTCCCATAGAAAGGAATCTCATGGTCGGTGTCGAGGTCGTAGTAGCTAGTGGAAGTCACGGACTTGAGCTTGCGGAGCTTCTCTTGAGCGTAGTCTTGAGGTGCTTGTTGGCGGAGATGTCGTATATCCGAAGGCAAACATGCCTTGAAGTCGCTTGGCGAAGATGCCAAGGGAGATGGTGAAGTCATTAAGCGGTTGTTGGTGTTGAGCTCTTGACCTTCACGTTCATGGTGGTGATGGTGTCGATGCCGATGTGACCTTGCCGGAGATGGTAGCTCGGAGACATGTGCTCTTGAGCGTCTTCTCGAAGATGAGGAAGATCGCTTGTAGGACATGATGAGGGCTTTGATCTCCTCCATTTGAGCTTGCATCTTGGCGTCGTTGGAGTTGTTCGTGGCATCGAACTCGTCATTGTTGTTGTAGACCGAAGATGAAATGCCTTGCCTATCCATCACAAGACTCGAGCAAATATGAGTGGGAGAAAGAGAAGAACGAATACCAAATGTACCTTGACCGAAGTTGAAGGTGGATCAATGATCACTCCAATGTGGACAAGGAAATAGCACAATTGGTACCAATTCTTGTCGGTTTCTCACACCTACACAAATAAGGCTTATGGTGGAGCTCGGTGAGGATAGTGGCACAAAAATTTAATGTAAAATGTTAGCAAGAGCCAATAATGTTGAAAGATATTCACAAATTCGCAAGTGTGACAAGTAGACCAATAGCAATGAATGGCACACGGAAACACACACACGGATAGATAAATGGGGTCATGCAACCAAGGAATGAGCATAAAATGTGGAATCCACGGAAAACACTCGTGTTGCACAACTCAAGAGAGACGCTAGCACGATTGCTCTATAGGCGGATACGACACTTGTGCACAACCTATAAGATGCAAAATGTATCGACTTTCTATCCCAAGTATGCTATATATGTATGATGTTCCGGTGGTATGATCCAAGATGATCGGATATGACAATCTTATATGCAATGTGGTATGATGCTATGGCACTTGCTTACAAGCTTCTTTGCTCTTTCTCTTTTGCTTAAAAGCTTTATTCTTTTTTTTGTCTATGGCCACTTTGCGAAATGCACAAACCAAGATAGCGATTGTGTATATGCGGGAACAAACTTGAGGCACAAGGGATGATATGATACCGATATGATATGGTATGTATGCAATGTATGGTGTAGATCACTAATGTGCACAAGTAACGTTGCCAGCAATACTCAAATTGCTAGTCTCGATAGGCAAGTGACGCAAAATGGGCTAGGGGTTATCAATGCAATTGCAAGGGAATATACAATGGAGGGATACCACGATACCAAGATGATATGGAGGTTACCGTCCTTGGCGATGATGAGTGGCGGTGATCTTGATGGAGATACCAAGATGATGGAGACTCGTCCCTAAGTAGCTGAAACACATTAGGAAACGGAAAAACCGCGAACTCAAAATCTCAAACGTCAAATGGTGGTAGCGGGAATGCTGTGGTGGTTTTGTGGAAGTGCGATGATGGGTTATATGAGTAGGCAATGCGGAAGTGGAGGGTAAGGTGGTGTACTATACACGGTGTCGGAGTTGAAAGCACGGTCCCTAAGTAGCCGAAACACCTTAGGAGACACAACTCACAACACTAACAAAATTGGGTTAAGTCGGTATGGAAGAAGTGTATGGTTGGTAAGCCTATGCGGTAGTGGTGGTGGTGGTTGATGAAGAAGCAATCGTCCCTAAGTAGCCTAGACACCTTAGGAGACTCAAATCACTCCTCAAGCAACCACTAATGCGATGGGGAACAAAATTGGTTAGGTTGTGGAAGTCGGTGGTGGTTATGCGGAGGTTGTGGTGGAAGCCCTAAGCAAAGATGCCAAAGTTTCAAAAAATTTATGGATTCAAATGGTTTTGATAGTATTTTTGTGGGAAGGGGGATGTCAAGAGCTTTTCAACGAGCTAAAGAACGTCAAAAACGGACTCCGGATGAATTAGTTATGGATAAAACGGTGAAACGGGGGTGGCTAAGATGTCAGGGGCCGGGCATCCGGGGGTGGGGGCCGGATATCCGGGGGCTGATGTCCAGAACCGTGCGGGTTTTATGCTCCAGGAGCCGGATGTCCGGCTTGGGGCCCGGATGTTCGACCTGAGGCACGGATGTCCGGTCCGACGATTCCAGATCTCGTTTGGGACATCAAAACTCGATTTGGGGGCGGAAATATATGAATTTGGGGGCAAAATTGATGGGATTTCGTTGATGGAAAGTGGGGAAAAATTGGGGATATGCTAGATCCAGTCGAAACCAAACAAATCCATGGATCAAAATCAACAAAACTTCATCAAACCAACAAATCACAAAAAAAATTGGGGCTATTTTTGGTGGGGATTTTCGAATTTAGGACGAAATCAAACAAAAGAAGGCTAGAAAACAATGGGGGAGGCTCCGAAATCGTGATCAACGTGGCTCTGGTACCAAGATGATGTAGGGTGGAACCCTAATCGCCCGATCTTTCACGAAAGGAGCGGATCCCGCGAAGAACACGAGGAACACGAGGGGAATCATGAGGGGAATCACGAGGGAAACACTAAAACCAACAAGAATGATCACACATGTGCTAGATCCTTGAGTACATAAAGTAAGATACACGATCCACAATCAACTAGGGACGATACACGGTAACCGGTCTTCTCCGTGAGGAGGTCTTGAAGTTCTTCTCCAAAAGGAGGTCTTGAATCCAAAGGGATCTTCTCCGTAGAGGCCGTGGTCTCTCTCGCGGAGTAGATCCGATGTGGATGAGCAATGCTCTATCTCTAAAATGAGCTAAACCAATGTTGACCCTAAAACGTAGGTGGAGGGTAAGTATATATAGTCTAAGGGGCGAAGGGGTACATGGGCCTCGGCCTAGAAGCACTGCACGCAGGCAGGGAGGGCCGGATGTCCGGGCGTCGGGTCGGATGTCCGGGGCTTCACGGGGAGCCGGATGTCCGGGCTGGCAGGCCGGATGTCCGGGCTGACGGAGCTGGTCACGATGCTCTCTGGAATGGCTTGTCCGGATTTCCGGGGCGAGGCCGGATGTCCGGGTGTTGGCGAGGCGTCGGATGTCCGGGGCTGACGCCGGATGTTCGGGGCCTGTAGCACTTCGGCTGCAGGGCTGCTGCTGCTGTTGACATCTTTAGGGGCCGGATGTCCGAGCCAGGGCCGGATGTCTGGGTCCTGGGAGATGTCTCCGTCTTCTTCCGTCGTCGCTTGCATACTTACCTCGCGGATGGTGTAGTTGTCCCTTGGCGCTTGCACTCCTCCTCGTCGTCCGTAGTGTTCTGACAATACCTATGCATGCACATGAGAGGGGTGTCAAGTAGTATACCATCCTCGAAGGGGTCAAGTGAGCACGTGTAAAGGAGATGATTCACCTTTGGGTATGTGAAGTAGATGTCGCACGTGTCACTCGCCAAACGGACTCTTGACATGGTGATGTCCATAAGATGCTCCGCATCATCCAAGATGATGTTATGGTTCTCGCTTACGGTATGGTGTCAAAATGGTGTAGCAGTTGTTGTCGATGACGCGTCCGTGGCGAAGATGATCGGCGGTGATGTTGATGTCGAGCCGTACCTAAATAGCCGAAACACAATAGGACACAGAGCCGCAACTCAAATTCTTAAAGCACGATGTTGGAAGACAATACGAAGGGCGAAACGGATAAGCAATGGTGGTGCTATGTGGAAGTGGTGATGGTGTAGAGGTGGTGGGAGTGCGTATGCGGAGGTGTGGCGGTGGTGGAGACCAAACTGAAAAAAATTTAGTTTCGTTAGGGAACGCGGGATGTCCGGGGGTTTACGGTTGTCCGGTCGTCGGACGTCCGGAGGCGGTCGGACGTCCGATGCCTGGGCGAAAATCGGGCATGGGAAGAACAACTAGGGTTCGTGATGGGGAGGACGAAATTCGTCGAATCCGGGTGATTTCATGGATAGAAAAGGTGGAGACGAAGGGGAAAAACTAGATCCACTCAAGGCAAAGCAAATCCACGGATCAAATCCAACAAAATTTCATCACACCAACAAATCACAAAAAAAATTTGGGGCTATTTTGTGGGGATTTTCGAATTAGGAACAAAATCAACAAAAACAAGGCTAGAAACACAACGGGGAGGCTCCGAATCGTGATCAACGTGGCTCTAGATACCAAGATGATGTAGGGTAGGAACCATAGGGGCCAATCTTTCACGAAAGGGAGCGGATCCCGCGATGAACACGAAGAACACGAGGGGAAACACAAGGGGAAACACGAGAGAATCACTAAACCAACAAGAAATAGTCACACATATGCTAGATCCTCGAGTACATAAGAGATCACACGATCCACGGTCAACTAAGGACGATACAAGTAGCACTATCTTCTCCGTGATGAGGTCTTGAGGTTCTTCCCGTAAAGGGGTCTTGAATCCGCTTGGGGGATCTTCTCCGAGGAGGCGCTATCTCCAAGGAGAAGGTAACCAAGTGGATGAGCAAAGCTCTCACACGAAATATGAGCTAATCCTTTGCTAACCCTCGAAAAGAGGAGGAGAAGGTCTATATATAGTCTTAAAGGTCGAAGGGGTACATGGGCTGCGGCCCAACACGCAAACAACACACAGGCATCGGACGTCCGGGAGTTACCGGTTGTCCGGAGGCTCGTGAGGGTCCGGACGCCCGGTGCTCGTCAGACGTCCGTAGATTCGGCTCGGGTGGGCTTCGGTCGGACGTCCGGGGCGTCGCTCGTCCGGAGGGCTTCGGAAATCCGTAGATTCGGCTCGGGTGTGGGTGTGCCGGTCGTCCGGTGCCTGGAGGTCGTTGGGCGTCTGTAGCTCGCCGATCGTCCGGAGCCTAGGAGTTTCGAGCAGTCCTTCTTCTTGTCCATTGAGCTTGGCGTCCTCACCGTCTTGTCCGTTGAGTGTAGTTGATCCGTGGCTTTCCTTCAAGCACATGATCACACATAGGGTTTCCGCTTGAGGTAGTAGTCAAGTCTCATGCATAGAAAGTGGTAGCTGGGAGAGGAGTGAGTTCACCTTATCTTCGATAGCCTTCGCTCGGGTTCTTATCATTGGTTCAAGTGGTGTTGTTGGAGGTGTAGGTGCGTCCATGGGGATGATCGTGGGATGCTTCGCATCACAGAAAAAATAACTGAAGCGACTCGATCATTATTTAAGGCTAACACGTAGAGTTAAGAGGCCGGTTACTTCTCGTAGTGGGCGTGAGTAATCACCATAGTTAACCAAAAACCTTATTCTGATCTCGAGCTCAAATGCACCCAGATGAACAGTAAAACCGAAAAATAGTAAAAAAAAATTAAAAAAGTTTTGAATTTTTTTGTGGTATATACTTTAACATTTTTTTTGTAGGCATACCAAATTTCAGCATGAAATGACATTCGTGGAAGTCGTGGTAAAAAAAAACAGAACTCCAAAATGTTTTAAAACTAGCATCTTTAGAGCATCGATTTTGGTTTTTTGCCATGACTTTCACGAATGTCATTTCGTGCTGAATTTTTGCAAGCATGCAAAACATTTATCAAAGTTTACCAAAAAAATATTTTTTAGTTTTTTAGTTCCACGAATGTTTACAACACGATGAGTACTTTTTTCCTCGTGTCTACCGTGTCACTCAGGTTGCAGGTGGAAGTGGGCATAAGTGGGACTAATTAAGCCCATCCCACTTAATCATCTCAGTGGGCACCCGTTGGACAATAGAAAAAAAATAAGTGGGCTGTCCCATTTAGCCCGCTGGGAACCCACCACACCACTAACCCAGTCTCCTCCGGCTTCCCCTTCGCGCTGAGCTCTCGTGTACGGTTCGAGTTGAGTCGCCGCCCTTCCGACCTAGCAGTCGGCGAACACTGCTCCTCCGACCGCCTATCTTCTCCCTCGTGCTGGAGACCAGCATCTACGTGCTTATGGCCAGGCTCCTCTCGATGGAGAGTGACACCGACGCCTCTCGCGAAGCGCGCAGCCGCCTGCTGGAGATGCTGACGCTGCTCCCGGGGATGGGGCCGGACATTGCCGTCCGGAAACTCAATGACGTGCGCACGGACCTCCAACGCTTCCTCGCCTTGTCATCCGCAACAACACCCTCGGACTCCGCTGCTCTCTTACCCGACCAGTTGTTGGACGTGGTGGTCACCCGGCGGCCTACCCCAACAGCCGACGTTGATGAACACTTGGCGTACGCCATGACGGCGGTGCGCCTCCTCCTGGACCACCTCGAGTGCTGTCGCAACGACTTGCTAAGCTAGAGCTCAATCCCGTCCGCTTGCCTAGGATCTTGGACCAGGAGAGCTACCTCCTCAACAACCGCTATCTAAGTTTGTGGAAAGGAATCAGTTATACATTTGTTCCGTGGAATCTCACTTATGCCGAGCTAAGCCACCTATTTTTTAGTTTTTTTTTGAGCAAAACCTATTTTTCAGTGGGTTGTTAGTTAACACCCGCCAAACCTTGGCGGGACTAAGACCTTGTACAATGAGAGATGCTTAGAGGGGTGCTTAGGAAAATAAATCGAGATTTTCTGAAGCACCGGTGCCTATTTCTACAGGAGTGACGCTTAGTTAAGCGTCTACCCTGTACAAATAAGCACCAGTGCTTAAGGAAAATCTGGTTTATTTTTATAAGCACCTTCCCTAAGCACCTCCCATTATACAAGGCCTAAGTGGGCTGTGGTCGGACTCCCACGTTCAGTCTCACGTGCAGCTGTCAGCGTGTGCCCTTGGGTACCCAACAACACAAATATTAGAGGAAAAAAAAAGAAGCAAATATTGGCCGAGGAAACGCAGACCGTCAGATCCAGATGGATGGCCAAATAGGAAGAGGAGGAACCGCAGACCTGGCCCTGGGTGGAGGCCAAGAGTCTGTGCAAATTGCCACCCTTTTTTCTCCCTTTCCCATCCCCATCTTTCGTCCACCGCTCCCCGCCCCCTCCCCCCTCTCACCGCGGAGCCCATCCGCCGCCCGCCGCCGCCGCCGTTGACACTACCCGCGAATCTCCTTCTTCCGGTACATTCCTCACCGTCGCTTTCCCTCTACCCGATCCGATCTCGCTCCTCTCGATTTCGCGGTTCCTGAATTATCCCCGATTCGATCGGAGACCATCGGGCGTGGCGTTCCGTGCTCTGTTGGTCGATCCATCGATTCGCGATGCATGCGCGCTTATTCTGCCTAGTCTTTGGAAATTAATGCATGCCTGCTTGGTCGAATCGACTCGCCTGCGTAGATATCTGGAGTCATCTGGAGTATAGGTTTGATTGTTGTTTTTGCCTTTCAGAGTGGTGGAGAGGAGACATGGCACTCCGAAGGCTGCTTCAGGGGATTGTCCTACCGCGGACGACGGGCCGGCATGTTGGGGCATCGTTTTCCACGGAGGCTGGGGAGACTATCCGCGCAACCCTGTTTCCCGGTGATGGCATCGGGCCTGAGATCGCCGAGTCGGTCAAGCAGGTAGAGGATTTTGTTTCTCTTGGGTGTCGTATTTGTGTGATAGACTCATGTATGAGTTCTTACCACAACTTGGTCTGCTTTTCTGTTTCCTTATGATGTAGAAATGTCTTTATACTTTATTTGATCAAGGTTTGAAGCTACGCCAACAAGGGCATATCGTTAATGCTGAGCTCTATAGAACTTTTTAGTGGTTGGCCTCCCTGGATGGCTAGTGACATCTCTTGCAATTTCCCTGGCCCCATGCAATTATAAGTTTAGCAAGAAAGGTAGAAGATTTTCCTTATGTTTGATACGATATTAACAGGTGTGAGTTTTATCCTCACACCCAGCATAATTAATACACTCTCTGTTCCTAAATATAAGACGTTTTGGCAGTTCAATTTTAACTGCCAAAACGTCATACATTTAGAAACAGAGGGAGTAGTAACTAGCCCGCGCACGGGACTAAAAATAATTGGAGTTGTGTTGGATTTGTATACAACAATCAATGGACTTGCAACAGTTCAAAGAAAAACTCAAGCAAGCACGCAACACTGCACCTGTAAGTGCGCACGGACCATGGAAACACTGGCTTGTACTTGTAAATACTTTCCAATTCAGAACATGAGTGAGCTGGTTGCTTGCTGGTTTGATTAAGCTGGGTGTAGACGCAGGTGTGTGGTTTGAGGCTCCCCAACAGCATTATTTTTTTGCTGTTTCATCTGTACTATTTTTTTTTGGCGGTGCAACAACGATTGGATTGGGCGGGGAGGGACTGCAGGTGCAGGGTGAGGCTAGGGGATGCACATCATGGATGGTAGGGGGAAGGGGGGGGGGGCAGCGTCAAAGTCACGGTGCAAGGAGTCCATGACGGGTTAAGGTAGAAGTGAGATTGGATGGGGTGGCAGAGGGGTGACTTGAAGTGAGACTTGATAAAATGGCACACTTTTCCTCGTACTTTGATCCAATGACACATCTTTCTTTTTATTGGATTAAACAGCAAACTTTTGATTCATAGCTGGATAAAATGACACAAACTGAGTCTTTTTTCCTTTTTCAAGTCTGGGCACACAAGTCATACTATTTTGGACTATTTTGCCCTTTCTTCTTGGTCAACTGGTTCGGAGCCAAGCACAGCTATGAATCCTCGCCGCTACTGGTTCGGTGTGCTTCTTCCCCACAACTATGAATCCTCGCCGCTACTCCCCGGCACCACCACCTCACCGCGCCGCGCCCGTTCCTGTGGAGGACGCTCTGCTGTCCGCCGCACTCCGACCGCTCCCTTGGCGTGTCGGAGAAGAAGGGCGCCGCCGTCCACCACGCTCCGGCCGCTCCCTCACCCATGCAGGAGAAGAAGGGTGCCGCCACTTCAAGTTCCCTGCAGCGCGTCGTAGTCCAGGTCCCTTGCTGGACATGTTCGAGTCCTGACTGTAGCACGTGTTCGTAGCTGCTTGCTGTTGTAGTTGGCTGTAGCTGCTCGCCGCTGTAGTGCTAGCTTTAGCAGTCTACCTGATGAAACTCATGCCGCTGGCCTGAATTTAGCTTTTAATTTTGATTGCCCGTTCAGCTGTCCAAAAGCTACAGATGCTTTTTCCTGTGAAGAAATTCAGCTTGTATTGATGCCCGGTCCTGAAGAAATTTAGCTTTAATTTACATGCTTATTGAATCGAATTAGAAGGAGAGAGAAAGATATATAATAGAGAGAGAGAGAGAGAGATGAAGGGAGAGACGGGATGGGAGGAAACCTGTGAGTCTCCTCGGGATCGTTCGTCTCTGTTTTGATCGTTCCTCTGGGTCATTCGTCTCCTCTGATCTTTTTTGGCATAGTCTCCTTTCCTCTGTTTCAATCGAACCGGTTGACCAGACAGAAGGGCAAATTCGTCCAAACTATTATGACGTGTGGGCTCAGACTTGGAAAAGGAGGAAAAACTCAGTTTGTGCCATTTTATCCAGCTATGAATGAAAAGTGTGCTATTTAATCTAATAAAAAGAAAGGCGTGCCATTGGATCAAAGTACAAGGAAAAGTGTGTCATTTTATCAAATTGCTCGGTATTTTCACGTTGTGAATCATGGGACAGAGGAAACGTACGGAGAGGAAAGGAGCAAGAGAGCACAAACCGCTCTCAAGGACTGGGGGAGGCGGTGGTATGGAGAAATTGGTGGGAGGGGAGCACATACGAGGGGATGGGGGGTCTAACCATGACGACGACGATGGCAGACTACCCTTCAATAGTAAAGATGATTTAGGGCTCCTTTGATACAAAGGAAATGCATAGGATTTTTACAGGATTTGGATCCTTAGGATTTTTTTCCTGTGATGGTCGTTTGATTTGTAGGATTGAAATCCTTAGGATTTTTCCATAGGATTCATTTATACTACATTTTGGAGGAAACTTTTCATCCACTTCAACTTCTTTGTAGAATTCCTTTGCTTTTCTTGTGCTATCAAACACTTCTCCAAATCCCATAGGATACAAGAGGACATGACACTGTATTCCTACATTTTTCCTATTCCTGCGTTTTGAGAATCCTGAGAATCAAAGAGGCCCTTATTCTTTTGCAGAAAGCCGGACTTCTGGCTGTTCAGAATTTGGGGCACAGTTGAATTTGCTTGTATTTCTGTGAAAACCCTGTTTCACTTTGGAACTTTGTGTCATTTGTGTAACTTGGTTATGCTATTGTTTTGATTTTTGGCTTCTTTTTTTGCAACAGAATGGCTATTGGGATTTCAGTAATATTTCTGAATAATTACCTTGGATGCTCCTGTCATTCTAGAAAGTTCAGAATATGCATCTTTGCCAATTTTGATCTGAAATAACTCGTATACATTGTTCATTCATAAAGTGTGGATATCTACTCCATGTCTACAATGACATTCATTCTGTTGTATCTGTATACTGAACCCAGGATGATCAAAGGTTCAAAGCCAATAGGTGAGAGGTGGTATGTCCTTAGATGCTTAAAAATCATCGTGGACAAGAACATAACAATTATTTTTTCTGTAATATGCAATTGACAAAGATGTCATGCAGAAAAGGAACAAGTGACTGATATCTTGGGGATTGGATCAACTAGAAACTTTTTGAAGGAACCGTATCTGTACTGCATTTATATAGTTTTAGATTTTTTACAAAGATCCGCTAGAACCTTATTTCCTATCAAGGCCTTATTTGCTGGTTGATTTTAGATGGTGGCTGCCTGCTGGATTAGTTGCTATCAGAGTTGTCGGGTCAGGCCAGGCTTGTTGGACTGGTGAAGTCAAAGCCTGAGCTGCCCCGCCTGTCTTTTGCGCCAGGCTGCCCATCTGTTTTTAAATTGCAGTGACATGATCGTCTCTCTCATCTTGAACTTCGATACATGGTTCCAGCTATCTGAAGCTAATTGCTTTACCTGTAAACTGTACTTTTGCAACTGAGTTTCGCAAGAATACTGCTACTAAGATGAGTGATTAAATTCACGCACAAAACTCATTCAAGCATGATTTCTTTGAAGGTAGCTTGTTCTACTTCCGTACTTCTAATCTTTTCTTTTACTGTTTCAGGTATTCAATGTTGCAGGTGTACCTATAGAATGGGAAGAACATTATGTTGGTACGGAAGTTGATCCCAGAACAGAGAGCTTTTTGACATGGGAGAGCCTGGAGTCGGTGCGTAGAAACAAAGTTGGCTTGAAAGGTCCTATGGCTACACCTATTGGAAAAGGCCACCGTTCTTTGAATCTTACATTAAGGAAAGAACTCGGACTCTACGCCAATGTCAGGCCTTGCAACAGCCTCCCAGGCTACAAGACTAGATATGATGATGTGAACCTTGTGACAATCCGTGAAAATACTGAAGGAGAGTATAGTGGCCTTGAGCATCAGGTATTGTGTATTCTTTCCTAAAGATAGTTTTCTTTCCATTGTTCTTGTTAGTCATGAGCTGAGCTGGTTTTGAGATCTTATGGGTTTCAGCTCTAGCCTACCCCAACTTGTTTGGGAGACTAAAGGCTTGGTGGTTGTTGTTCTTGTTCTTGTTAGTCATGGCACAGTTCTTTTTCTTCAGGTTGTGAGGGGTGTTGTGGAAAGTTTGAAAATTATTACCCGCCAAGCAAGTTTGAGAGTGGCAGAGTATGCTTTCCATTATGCCAAAGCCAATGGCAGGGAGAGGGTCTCTGCGATACATAAAGCTAATATCATGAGGAAAACAGACGGACTTTTCCTCAAGGTTTGATGGCTACACCCCTGTTCCTTCTTGTTGATGCTATCTGTTCCCCATTTTCATTTGTCTTGAGAGCTAACTCATGGTTATTTTATATGTACAATTTTAGTGTTGCCGTGAAGTAGCTGAGAAGTACCCTGAAATCACATATGAGGAAGTCATCATTGACAATTGCTGCATGACAGTATGTTGATCTGTCAACACTGAAACTTCACACTTGTTAATTTTACCGTTTGCACACTTGATAATCATGTACACCCTCCTTCCATCTATATAGGGCCTAATGCGTTTTTTAAGAACGCCTTTGACTATTGACAAGATTAATAGTACATAACATGCACAATGTGAAAATTATATCATTGAAAGCTTCTTCCACACACGAATTTAACGGTGTGCTTTGTGTAAGTTGCATGTCATATATTCTTGCTCTAATATTTGGTCAAAGTTAGCCTCGAAAAACGGCTTAGGCCCTATATAGATGGAAGGAGGGAGTACTGAAAGTAGGCCATTTACTTCTATGACATCACTGAGTATGAACTGCATCCTCTTGCAGCTCGTGAAGAATCCTGGTACATTTGATGTATTAGTGATGCCAAATCTGTATGGTGACATTATTAGTGATCTATGTGCTGGTTTGATCGGAGGCTTGGGCTTAACTCCCAGGTAGAGATTTTTATCTTCATGAGTCGATTTACTGTGTTTTTTAGACGATATCAACTAACTATTGTTTATTCCCCAGCTGCAACATTGGTGAAGGTGGCATTTGTCTGGCAGAGGCTGTTCATGGTTCTGCACCTGATATCTCTGGCAAGGTAAAGTGATCTTAAATATCTACCATATGAGATTTCTCAGTATGTACATGTTCATGATGTTTTAATTGATGGCTTTCTGGCTTTTCGTTATGTGTATATGAAACCAAAGTTCTCTCGTGATGTCTAGACAGTCTTTATGATGTCTCTTTGTTGACTGAATGATATTCGATTGCCTGCAGAACCTTGCAAACCCAACTGCTCTTATGTTGAGTGCTGTTATGATGTTGCGCCACTTGCAATTCAATGACCAAGCAGACCGGATCCACAATGCCATCCTCCAGACAATTGCCGAGGGGAAGTACAGAACCGCTGATCTTGGTGGGAAGTCATCAACATCAGACTACACAAAAGCAGTTTGCGATCATATCTGAGCACCAGCTGCTCTTTCTGTCGATTATTTGTCTCCCACCTAATTTTGTTGCATACCAGGAGCTTTAGCCTGAGTAGGTGAAGTGGCAGGCACCTCGATTTCCTTGGGTGTTAAGACACCGTTTAAGGCTCCTGAATAATCCTCGCATTCTTGTCCTTGGAAAAGTTTTACCAGCATTGCAGTCAAGCTGAAGAATCGTCTGTAATAATCATTGGCAGCATCAGCGCATATAATTCGTTTGTTCTAGTTCTTAGAGAACTGGATTTTGATCTTCTTTCTTTTGCTTTTTGTCATGGTATTACCGTCCTCGTTGTGCTCAACAAGGTCAGTTAACATAACTTAAGCGATCTTAACTTTAGATTAAAAAATTAACTAAAACTTGATGCTTATCATCCTACTTGTCACAACATTTGGTACTCGTAGGATGCATGCTTGCCATGTACTGGTACTTGACCACCTTGTCATCCTTGTTGACAAGCTTTAATTGGGCTACATCGTTAACACATAAAACACTATTGGGGTTCGGAGATTTGAGGTAAGAGCCTTTTCTTGAACTTACATTTATGGTATTGGGCAACTTCTTCGGGAATCTTGAATGGTCTTCCCTCTTCTCATACATGCAATCTTCGGGGAAGTGCCCACGTGCTTCTAAGGGCATTCTAACGTTAACATGCAAATTTGTTTTGGCGTCCGCTTGTGGATAGGGTCTGTGGACACTGATGTTGGAGGTCGTCATCCAATGCTATCATGTATATGTCCGAATGTATAGGGTTGGAGGTCGTCATCCAATGCTATCATGTATATGTCCGAATGTATAGGGTAATTTGAAATTCAAATAAAAGTCTGATACATAGCGCGTGCTTGATCACACTAGTGTCAGATCACATGCCCAATCACATAAAAAAAGAGGCAAGTATGCTTAGGTTTTAACATGCCTGATGACAAAAGAATATCTACCCGGTAGTTTGTGCAAAGAAAGGGGAGATGTTTTTTGCCCAGACGGACCGGCAATCTGACCCTCCTCGACGCTCAAGGTGTCGTTGCTGGTGCGTATGCATCCTCCATCTTCGCCGTATCTTCCTTCTCCTTGTTCGGTGCTTCCAACTCCTCATGTTGCTGCTGCAACATCTTGCACCGGACGGCTTGTAGATCATTTTTGCATTGACATCCAAAGACTCCACCTTAAAGGACAACATCTTGGCGTCCTCTGCATCGGTAGTGATCTTCACCTTCTTTTCTTCAAGCTTTGCCTTCTTCCCCTCGAGCATGGTTGATGTGGAGCATCCTTCGGTCATCCCCATGGACACACCATCATCACCCAAGGCACCAAGTAGACCGACGACTAGGGCTCGTGCTAGAGCTATCGAAACCGAGGTGAATTCCCTCCTCGCTCAACTTCCTTCCAAATCACATGAGACATGGCTACTACCTCAAAGGGAGACACTTTGCATACTCAGTTACCAAGGAACTAGCCATGGAGAAGCTAAGGAGCAAGGCCAAATGATGGAGGAAGAAGAACGTGAAGACAGAGAACAAATGGAGCAAGTCAGTGCTCACCTGGATGATCCAGACATCCCTCTGGACGATTCGTACCTCCTCCCGGATGACCTGGCTAATGTGACCAAAGACAACAACATGCTCCCGGACGAAGCCGGATCATCCAGGACCCCACCCAGATCATCCGGACCAAGCCGGACGTCTGGACCAGGTCCTGGACATCCGGGCCAACCACGGCTGAACAGACCCAGCCAGATCATCTGGACGATGCCCGGATCATCCGAGCCATCACCCGGATCATCCGTCCTTTGTGTGTGTGCACGACTCAGGCCGAGGCCCTTGTACCCCTTCCCCCACTTAGACTATTGTAACACCCTCGATGCGGCTATATCTCCCACGTGTCGAAGCACGACTTTGAGGCATAACCGCATTGAAAGCAATGTCGCAAGTGAGGTAATCTTCACACAACCCATGTAATACATAAGGGGAAAAGGATACATAGTTGGCTTACAATCGCCACTTCACACAATTACATGAATAAAGCATTACATCATCCAGATACAATCAAGGTCCGACTACGGAACCAAAATAAAAGAAGACTACCCCAAATGCTACACATATCCCCGATCGACCCCAACTGGGCTCCACTACTGATCAACTAGAACGAAACAATATAAAGGACAAGATCTTCCTTGAGCTCGGTTGCGTCACCTGCTCGGTAACATCGGCACCTGCAAACTGGTTTTGGAAGTATCCATGAGTCACGGGGACTCAGCAATCTCACACCCTCCCGATCAAGACTATTTAAGCTTATGGGTAAAGTAAGGGTATGAGGTGGAGCTGCAGCAAGCGACTAGCATATTTGGTGGCTAACATATACGCAAAAGAGAGCAAGAAGAGAAGGCAAAGCACGGTCGAGAAACTATGATCAAGAAGTGATCCTAGAACAACCTACGTCAAGCATAACTCCAACACCGTGTTCACTTTCTGGACTCCGCGGGAAAGAGGCCATCACGGTTACACATGCGGTTGATGCATTTTAATTAAGGTCAACTTCAGGTTTTCTACAACCGGACATTAACAAATTCCCATCTGCCCATAACCGCGGGCACGGCTTTCGAAAGTTCAAAACCCTGCAGGGGTGTCCCAACTTAGCCCATGACAAGCTCTCACAGTCAACGAAGGATATTCCTTCTAGCGGGAAGACCCGATCAGACTCAGAATCCCGGTTACAAGACATTTCGACAATGGTAAAATAAGTCCAGCAACACCGCCCGAATGTGCTGGCAAATCCCGATAGGAGCTGCACATATCTCGTTCTCAAGGCACTCAGATTGTCCAAACTTCCGGTAGGCCAGCCCAGAGTTGCCCCTGGTGGCCACCGGCGGCTGACAGGTTGGACCAACACTCAGAGGAGCACTGGCCCCGGGGGGGGGGGGGGGGGGTTAAAATAGTGATGACCCTTGAGTCTGCAGAACCCAAGGGAAAGAAAAGACTAGGTGACAAATGGTAAAACCAAGGTTGGGCATAGCTGGAGGAGTTTTATTCAAGGCGAACTGTCAAGGGGTTCCCATTATAACCCAATCGCGTAAGGAACGCAAAATCTGGGAACATAACACCGATATGACGGAAACTAGGGCGGCAAGAGTGGAACAAAACACCAGGCATAAGGCCGAGCCTTCCACCCTTTACCAAGTATATAGATGCATTAATTAAATAAGAGATATTGTGATATCCCAACAAAATAAACATGTTCCAACAAGGAACAACATCTCCATGTTCCAACAAGGAACAAACTTCAATCTTCACCTGCAACTAGCAACGCTATAAGAGGGGCTGAGCAAAGCAGTAACATAGCCAATCAATGGTTTGTTAGGACAAGGTGGGTTAGAGGTTTGGTTCAACAATATGGGAGGCATGATAAGCAAGTGGTAGGTATCGCAGCATAGGCATAGCAAAAGAGCGAGTATCTAGCAAGCAAAGATAGAAGTGATTTCGAGGGTATGATCATCTTGTCTGAAATCCCACAAGGAAGAAGAACGAGTCCACGAAGAGGACAAACGGACGTAGACGAACGGATCCTCACAAACGCGACGTTAACGGAACCAACCCGAAGAAGCAACACCGGAAAGAAGCACACAACATAGTAAACAACCACCACATAACATGGCATGATGCGCAAACAAGTATGATGCATGTCCGGTTTAAATATGCATGGCATGGCAAAGTGCACAAACAATACTACAAATTAAGTGGATCTCAATATGCAACGAGTTGCATATTGGCGGAACACCACATGACTTATTTAGTTCTCTCTCAGTTATGTACGCAACAATATTAAATGTTGTTAAGCATGTCAAGAGGTGAAACATAAAGGAATTATCTATCTAAACAATTTTAAATGGGGTCAGATATAACAAACAACAAATCCGGTAAATCCCCATATGCCTTAGTAATTTATTGCAACAACAATTTAAACATTTTAATTGTTGTTATCATGATGCGGATGACATGAACAAGTTTATGCAATTTTTATTAAAACTTGACAAGAGCATTATGAAGCATTTGTCACCGTGGTGGAAAGGAAAAGGGGTGCCACGGCAACGGTAACGAAAACGGTGCCACAACAACGTTCTGGTTTCGGTAACTCGATTGAGATACCGATACAAAGGAGAAGTGTGCGGATGCGTGCAGAAGATGGTGGGGCGCTCCCGGATTCCGGGTGTCCCACGAGTTGGCGACAAGGAAACGAGTGACAATGGACACGGTGCAGACACGAGCATCTCAAACATCGCAAGCATTCGTTCATGGATGTCGTCTCGAGGTTATACCTTTGAATCGTGTAAGCGGGACAGATTCAAGTTCGTAGAGGAAGTAGGCGTTCTCGCGACGGTAGAGGTTCTCGCGAACTTGGCGACGGTAGTGGTACATGTTTATCGTTGCATGGGTTTCCATAGATGTTCATGTCATCGGTGTCGTGGTACTTGGGGTCTTCGGACTTTCCGGTCCCGTTCTTGCGACGATAGTCATTCACGTTCGTTTTGGAGAGGTACTTGATGACTCCAAACCCTTCGCGGTCGACGGTAGTTGAACTTGATGCTTGCGGTGCACATGTATTCGTCAACGGTAGTGGTACAAGGTCGTCGTGGGAAGTGGTCGTACTCGCGAACTTGTCGGATCCATAGCGACGGTAGTGGAACTTCAGAGATTCGTGGTCTCCGGGCGTAATGGTACTTGGCGAATCCTGCAACATTATTGACGATCCAAAATGGCACAAGTGGGATGCACATCCACGGAGTCTTCCGGCTTGGTCTCCTGGTACACGACTTGACGAACCCAGGGAGACGATGGAGAAAGCCAACATCGTAACATCAACAGCCAACGAGGCCACAGACAAGACTTGGGGCTCCCCGAACCCATGGAAACGGACATCACCAGGAGGCTGCTAGTGGAGGCAGGGCCACGCCGAGGTCGAAGGTGGCCGGGTGAGCTCGCCGGAGGTAGTCCACGGTCGGACGAAGCAGCAGCAAGGCAAGGTAGCGCGCACGAAGCTGCAGGCCAGCATGGTGGCCTCCATGGCCGGCGGCCATGTGGCTCGCGTGAGGCAAGGCGGGAGAGCAAAGGATAGTCGTGGGCAGAGGAATGATGCAGCAGAGGGGAGGCGTCACACGGAGGAGAGTCGACGGGGCGACGCTCGCCGGAGTCGGGGCCGAAGGGGACGGGTCGAGGGGCTCCTCCCCTGGTGACGGAGCTGACGAGTCCGTGGCGCCGGGTAGACGAGGAGGCGACGAGGAGGTCCTGGACCGGCTGCGGGAGGTGAGGCGCTTGATGGCGCGACATGGCTGTCGTGGGAGGCCGGAGAAGAGGTGGAGGAAGGGCTCCGACGAATTGGACGCCGAGGGCGAGCCGGGTCGAGGGCGGCGATGCCATGGCCGTGCGGGCAGACGAGCTCGCGGGACCGCGGGGTGGTTGGCTTGAGCGAGAGGAGAGAGGAGCGATCGATATGAGATGGGATCGGCAAAAGGCATCGGGCGCGGGCACTCCTTCCTGGCGGCGCGAGCAGGGAGACAAGAGGAGAGAGGAGCGGCTCACGTGGGAACGAGAGGGAGATGTGTGCGGTCGGCGCTGGGCTAGCTAGGGTTAGGATGGTGGGCTTAGGAGGGCATATGGGCCTGGGAGGTCGGCGCTGCTAGGAGGCCCAAGTGGCTAGAGGCGGCTGGGCTCTCTCTCCCTAATTAATTTCTTTAACCGAAAAGAATTAGAGAGAAAGGAAAAAGAAGGGGTTTTAGGGAAAAGAATTAGCGCACGAGGGTAAAATTTCTGGACTCACAAAAATGTGAGGAATTTAAATAAAATGACAAGAGGATTTTTGGAGAAAATAGATATGCACATGTTGAATATAATTCGACATGTTTGAATTTTGAAGCCCATTCGAAAAGACTCAAAATGGGCTGAGATTTTTGAAGAGCCTCGATAAAAGGGATGAGAAAAAATATTGGCAAGGTTTGAAGGTCAAACTCGAAGAGGAATAGACATGGAAAATACTTTGCACGTGTGTTATGGTTGATTCCATAAGGATGGAATATTTATTATAGCTCCCTACTAATATTGGGAGGATATATGTTATAAAGAGAAAATCACCATGTGAATTCCCTCGGTTTAAATGGACCGAAGATCCATGCAATTTATTTAGTGAGTTTTAAAACGGGTTGCATGATGACATGATGCAATGCACGTGATGCAAAGATGAAATGCAACGGACCAAAAAAATCACACGACGAAACCCAGAAACCCTGGAAGGCATCTGAAGCTCCGGTCTTGGGGCGTCACAACTATATATACCCATCTCCTACCATCGTTTTAGGGTAAGCAAAGTATATGAGATTATCTAGAGAGAGCTTTGCTCATCTACCCCTCCTCTTGGAGATCAAGACCTCTTAGGAGAAGATCCCCAAGTGAATATGTCTTGGAGAAGACTACCATCAAGACCTCATCTCCTTTGGATTTGAGAAGAACCTTACCTTTGTGCTATTTTCCTTGATTGTTCATGTCATACTTGTGGATCTCATTTATGCTATTCTAGTGGATGTGTGATTTGGTTTTTGTTTGAGTGATTCCTCTTCTTGTTCTCCCCCTTTCCCCCCTCCAAGTGTGAAAAGATCATCAATTAGGGTTCCCCTACATCATCTTGGATCAGAGCAAGGTTGATTCACATCTCGGAGTCCCTACCCCCACTTTCTAGCCTAATTTTTGTGTGTTTTTGCCTAATTAAAAAAATCCCCACAAAAAGAGCCATACCGAAATTTTGTGATTTGTTGGTTTTGATGATGTTTTGTTGAATTTGATCCATTTTTGAAGTTTTACAGGTGGATCTAGCTCCCACACCATATCCCATCACCCCCACCATGAAATCTCCCCCAAAATCGCCAAAAATTTCTTGCTCCCCAAATTTTCGTGTTCACCTCGAGCCAATTTTGCCATGGTTTGACCTGCCGGACAATCGGGATGAGTTCTCGGATGTTGCACGGACAATCCGGAACCCCTCCCGGATCATCTGGCTTCGGCTGTCAAAACTGGAAAATAGCCAACTCCACCACTCTCTTCCGCATACAAAGCCAGATGATCCGGGACTAGTCGTTGACTATTACTGGGCCACGCTACTGGTGCACTTTAGTGATACACATTCCGTATAGCTTTCACTGCATGCATATATCATCATATCATCTCTTGTGTCATCAAATTGTTCCTGCATATACATAATTGCTATCTTTTTTGAGCATTGCGCATAGGGGCCATATCAGAGAGAGAGAGAGAGAGAGAGAGAAGCTTTTAAGCCAAGAGACAAATAAAGAGCTTGTAAGCAATAGCCATAGCATCACGCCACATTGCATAACATATTGACATCATTGATCATCTTCGATCATTGTGTGAAAGTTCGCCGGGAACCATACATACATAGCATACCTGGGATAGGAAGTCTTTTTGTCTCTCATAGGTTGTGCACAAGTTTCATATCTCGCCCTTGTTGAGCAATCGTGGTAGCGTCTCTCTAGAGTTGTGCAACATGAGCATTTTTTGTGGATTTCACATTTTGTGCTCATTCCTTGGTTGCACAATCCCAGTTATCTATCTGTGTGTGTGTTTCTATGTGTCACTCATTGCTATTGGTCTACTTGTTTTACTTGTGAATTTGTGAATCTCTTTTCAAATTATTGCTAACAGTTGCATCATTTTTGTGCCACTTATCCCCACCAAGCTACTCCATAAGCTTTTCTTTTGTAGGTGGGAGAAACAAACCCGGTACCAGTTCTCCTATTATAGCATCACATTGAGTGATACTTGATACATCCACAATCTTTGGAACTAGGCCAAATTTTACAGTAACAAAAACTTTTTTGAGTTGATTAAACGGAAAGAGGGTTTCGAGACGAAACTCCAGGCACTTGAATCGCCTGATTCTGATAAACGAGCGAGAAGAAAAACAGAAATTAAGATCGGATCCGAAATCACGATCAGAAAAATCGCGGAATAAAACCGAGAAAAAGAAAAACGACGAACAGATTAACGAACGAACGTTCGTTATCTGGATCTAAACGAAGAACGCGTTCGTTAAAATGAACGAACGAGCGAACACTCGCTAAATAAATAAACCGGAGAAAAACCGATCTATTTAGAAAAAAAACCGAAAACTAGGGTTTCTAAAAAAACCCGAACGGTTTTTCTTTAGAAAACCAGGGCAGTGCGGCGGCTACCTTGGCTCGGCTCCGGCGGGGCGGCATGGGGTGGCGGGGCTGCGGCGGCGGCGGCGGGAGGTGGCGGGGGCTGCGGTGGCGGCGGCGGCTCCGGGCGGCGGCGCGGGCGGCTGCAGGCGGTGGGGCGAGGGGCTGCGGGTGGCGGCGACTTGGGCTCCAAGGGGGGGGGGGCGGGGAGTCCGGCTCGGACTTGGAGTCCGGGTCGGCGGCAGCGCGCGCGCGCGGGAGGCGGTGTCGGCTCGGGCCGGCCTGGCTCGGCTGGGCCTTCGGCCCAGTCGAGCGTGAGATTTTTTTTAATAATTCCGCCGACAGAAGAAAAATCCTAGAAAATAAATAAAAATCTAAAAATGCCAAAACAAATTTTCACCGTCTAAATAAAATATTTAGGACGACTTGAACATTTTCTTGGCCCTAAAATGCAATTTTGAAAACGTGCAATTTTTCTAATGCAAATAAAATCCGAATAAAACCAAATAAAATCCAATAAATGATTTTAATATTTTTCCTCCAATATTTCAATTATTTCGGAGAAGTCATATTATCTCCACTCATTTGATTAATATGAAATATTTCGGAGAGAAAAATTATTAAAATCAAAATCCTCGTTTCATTATTTGATAAAAATCAAATATGAAAACAGGAAAATCCCCAACTCTCTCTGTGGGTCCTTGAGTTACTTAGGATTTCGAGGATTACGGAACGGAAATGCAATAAATCATGATATGCATGGATGATCTATGTATAACATTCCAAATTGAAAATTTGGGATGTTACAGTGCCAGGCCTGCTGCTGGAGCAACACCAGATGTTATGAACGTCTGGCAGAGCAAAGCTGATGACTACTCGATAGTTCAGTGTGCCATGCTTTACGGCTTAGAATTGGGACTTTAACGACATTTTGAACGTCATGGAGCATATGAGATGTTCCAGGAGTTGAAGTTAATATTTTAAGCAAATGCCCGGATTGAGAGATATGAAGTCTCCAATAAGTTCTATAGCTGCAAGATGGAGGAGAATAGTTCTGTCAGTGAACATATACTCAAAATGTCTGGGTATCACAATCACTTGACTCAACTGGGAGTTAATCTTCCTGTTAATAGTGTCATTGACAGAGTTCTTCAATCACTGCCACCAAGCTACAAGAAGCTTCGTGATGAACTATAACATGCAAGGGATGGATACCACGATTCCCGAGCTCTTCGCAATGCTAAAGGCTGCGGAGGTAGAAATCAAGAAGGAGCATCAAGTGTTGATGGTCAACAAGACCACCAGTTTCAAGAAAAAGGGCAAAGGGAAGAAGAAGGGGAACTTCAAGAAGAACAGCAAGCAAGTTGCTGCTCAGGAGAAGAAACCCAAATCTGGACCTAAGCCTGAAACTGAGTGCTTCTACTGCAAGCAGACTGGTCATTGGAAGCGGCAACTGGCAGGAGCCATATGGTTGTCGCTTTATTGTATGCAATGCAATCGCCCTGTAATGCTTTACTTTATCACTAAGCGGTAGCGATAGTCACAGAAGCATAAGATTGGCGAGATGACAACGATGCTACGATGGAGATCAAGGTGTCGCGCCGGTGACGATGGTGATCATGACGGTGCTTCAGAGATGGAGATCACAAGCACAAGATGATGATGGCCATATCATATCACTTATATTGATTGCATGTGATGTTTATCTTTTATGCATCTTATCTTGCTTTGATTGACGGTAGCATTATAAGATGATCCCTCACTAAATTATCAAAGTATAAGTGTTCTCCCTGAGTATGCACCGTTGCGAAAGTTCTTCGTGCTGAGACACCACGTGATGATCGGGTGTGATAGGCTCTACGTTCAAATACAACGGGTGCAAAACAGTTGCACACGCGGAATACTCAGGTTAAACTTGACGAGCCTAGCATATAATAGATATGGCCTCGGAACACGGAGACCAAAAGGTCGAGCATGAATCATATAGTAGATATGATCAACATAGTGATGTTCACCGTTGAAACTACTCCATCTCGCGTGATTATCAGACATGGTTTAGTTGATATGGATCATGTGATCACTTAGAGGATTAGAGGGATGTCTATCTAAGTGGGAGTTCTTAAGTAATATGATTAATTGAACTTAAATTTATCATGAACTTAGTACCTGATAGTATCTTGCTTGTCTATGTTGACTGTAGATAGATGGCCCGTGCTGTTGTTCCATTGAATTTTAATGCGTTCCTTGAGAAAGCAAAGTTGGAAGATGATGGTAGCAATTACACGGACTGGGTCTGTAACTTGAGGATTATCCTCATTGCTGCACAGAAGATTTACGTCCTGGAAGCACCGCTAGGTGTACCACCTGTGCCAGCAACTGCAGACACTGTGAATGCCTGGCAGTCACGTGTTGATGACTACTCGATAGTTCAGTGTGCCATGCTTTACGGCTTAGAACCGGGACTTCAACAACATTTTGAACGTCATGGAGCATATGAGATGTTCCAGGAGTTGAAGTTAATATTTCAAAAGAATGCCCATATTGAGAGATATGAAGTCTCCAATAAGTTCTATAGCCGCAAGATGGAGGAGAATAGTTCTGCTAGTGAGCATATACTCAAGATGTCTGGGTACTGCAATCACTTGATTCAACTGGGAGTTAATCTTCCGAATGATAGTGTCATTGACATAATTCTTCAATCACTGCCACCAAGCTACAAGAGCTTCGTGATGAACTATAACATGCAAGGGATGGATAAGATGATTCCCGAGCTCTTCGCAATGCTAAAGGCTGCGGAGGTAGAAATCAAAAGGAGCATCAAGTGTTGATGGTCAATAAGACCACCAGTTTCAAGAAAAAGGGCAAAGGGAAGAAGAAGGGGAACTTCAAGAAGAACACCAAGCAAGTTGCTGCTCAGGAGAAGAAACCCAAGTCTGGACCTAAACCTGAGACTGAGTGCTTCTACTTCAAGCAGACTGGTCACTGGAAGCGGAACCGCCCCAAGTATTTGGCGGATAAGAAGGATGGCAAGGTGAACAAAGGTATATGTGATATACATGTTATTGATGTGTACCTTACTAGAGCTCGCAGTAGCACCTGGGTATTTGATACTGGTTCTGTTGCTAATATTTGCAACTCGGAACAGGGACTACGAATTAAGCGAACACTGGCAAAGGGCGAGGTGAAGATGCGCGTGGGAAATGGTTCCAAAGTCGATGTGATCGCAGTCGGCACACTACCTCTACATCTACCTTCGGGGTTAGTATTAGACCTAAATAATTGTTATTTGGTGCCAGCGTTGAGCATGAACATTATATCTGGATCTTGTTTGATGCGAGACGGTTATTCATTTAAATCAAAGAATAATGGTTGTTCTATTTATATGAGTAATATCTTTTATGGTCATGCACCCTTGAAGAGTGGTCTATTTTTGATGAATCTCGATAGTAGTGATACACATATTCATAATGTTGAAGCCAAAAGATGCAGAGTTGATAATGATAGTGCAACTTATTTGTGGCACTGCCGTTTAGGTCATATCGGTGTAAAGCGCATGAAGAAACTCCATACTGATGGACTTTTGGAATCACTTGATTATGAATCACTTGGTACTTGCGAATCGTGCCTCATGGCAAGATGACTAAAACGCCGTTCTCCGGTACTATGGAGAGAGCAACAGATTTATTAGAAATCATACATACAGATGTATGTGGTCCGATGAATGTTGAGGATCGTGGCGGATATCGTTATTTTCTCACCTTCACAGATGATTTAAGCAGATATGGGTATATCTACTTAATGAAGCATAAGTCTGAAACATTTGAAAAGTTCAAAGAATTTCAGAGTAAAGTTGAAAATCATCGTAACAAGAAAATAAAGTTTCTACGATCTGATTGTGGAGGAGAATATTTGAGTTACGAGTTTGGTCTACATTTGAAACAATGCGGAATAGTTTCGCAACTCACACCACCCGGAACAACACAGCGTAATGGTGTGTCCGAACTCGTAATCGTACTTTATTATATATGGTGCGATCTATGATGTCTCTTACTGATTTACCGCTATCATTTTGGGGTTATGCTTTAGAGACAACTGCATTCACGTTAAATAGGGCACCATCGAAATCCGTTGAAACGACGCCTTATGAACTGTGGTTTGGCAAGAAACCAAAGTTGTCATTTCTAAAAGTTTGGGGTTGCGATGCTTATGTGAAAAAGCTTCAACCTGATAAGCTCGAACCCAAATCGGAGAAATGTGTCTTCATAGGATACCCAAAGGAGACTGTTGGGTACACCTTCTATCACAGATCCGAAGGCAAGACATTCATTGCTAAGAATGGATCCTTTCTAGAGAAGGAGTTTCTATCGAAAGAAGTGAGTGGGAGAAAAGTAGAACTTGATGAGGTAACTATACCTGCTCCCTTATTGGAAAGTAGTACATCACAGAAACTGGTTTCTGTGACACCTATACCAATTAGTGAGGAAGCTAATGATAATGATCATGAAACTTCAGATCAAGTTACTACCGAACCTCGTAGATCAACGAGAGTAAGATCCGCACCAGAGTGGTACGGTAATCCTGTTCTAGAAGTCATGCTACTAGATCATGATGAACCTACGAACTATGAAGAAGAGATGGTTAGCCCAGATTCCTCAAAATGGCTAGAAGCCATGAAATCTAAGATGGGATCCATGTGAGAACAAAGTGTGGACTTTGGTTGACTTGCCCGTTGATCGGCAAGCAATTAAGAATAAATGGATCTTCAAGGAGAAGACTGACGCTGATGGTAATGTTACTGTCTACAAAGCTCGACTTGTTGCGAAAGGTTTTCGACAAGTTCAAGGGATTGACTACGATGAGACCTTCTCACCTGTAGCGATGCTTAAGTCTGTCCGAATCATGTTAGCGATTGCCGCATTTTATGATTATGAAATTTGGCAGATGGATGTCAAAACTGCATTCCTGAATGGATTTCTGGAAGAAGAGTTGTATATGATGCAACCAGAAGGTTTTGTCGATCCAAAGGGAGCTAACAAAGTCTGCAAGCTCCAGCGATCCATTTATGGACTGGTGCAAGCCTCTCGGAGTTGGAATAAACGCTTTGATAGTGTGATCAAAGCATTTAGTTTTGTACAGACTTTTGGAGAAGCCTGTATTTACAAGAAAGTGAGTGGGAGCTCTGTAGCATTTCTGATATTATATGTGGATGACATATTACTGATTGGAAATGATATAGAATTTCTGGATAGCATAAAGGGATACTTGAATAAGAGTTTTTCAATGAAAGACCTCGGTGAAGCTGCTTACATATTGGGCATTAAGATCTATAGAGATAGATCAAGACGCTTAATTGGACTTTCACAAAGCACATACCTTGACAAAGTTTTGAAGAAGTTCATAATGGATCAAGCAAAGAAAGGGTTCTTGCCTGTGTTACAAGGTGTGAAGTTGAGTAAGACTCAATGTCCGACCATTGCAGAAGATAGAGAGAGAATGAAAGATGTTCCCTATGCTTCAGCCATAGGCTCTATCATGTATGCAATGCTGTGTACCAGACCTGATGCGTGCCTTGCTATTAGTTTAGCAGGGAGTACCAAAGTAATCCAGGAGTGGATCACTGGACAGCGGTCAAGAACATCCCGAAGTACCTGAAAAGGACTAAGGATATGTTTCTCATATATGGAGGTGACAAAGAGCTCATCGTAAATGGTTACATTGATGCAAGCTTTGACACTGATCCAAACGATTCTAAATCGCAAACCGGATACATGTTTATACTGAACGGTGGAGCTGTCAGTTGGTGCAGTTCTAAACAAAGCGTCGTGGCGGGATCTACATGTGAAGCGGAGTACATAGCTGCTTTGGAAGCAGCAAATGAAGGAGTCTGGATGAAAGAGTTCATATCCGATCTAGGTGTCATACCTAGTGCATCGGGTCCAATGAAAATCTTTTGTGACAATACTGGTGCAATTGCCATGGCAAAGGAATCCAGATTTCACAGGAGAACCAAGCACATCAAGAGACACTTCAATTCCATTTGGGATTTAGTCCAAGTGGGAGAAATAGAAATTTGCAAGATACATACGGATCTGAATGTTGCAGACCCGTTGACTAAGCCTCTTCCACGAGCAAAACATGATCAGCACCAAGGCTCCATGGGTGTTAGAATCATTATTGTGTAATCTAGATTATTGACTCTAGTGCAAGTGGAGACTGAAGGAAATATGCCCTAAAGGCAATAATAAAGTTATTATTTATTTCCTTATATCATGATAAATGTTTATTATTCATGCTAGAATTGTATTAACCGGAAACATAATACATGTGTGAATACATAGACAAACAAAGTGTCACTAGTATGCCTCTACTTGACTAGCTCGTTGATCGAAGATGGTTATGTTTCCTAACCATAGACATGAGTTGTCATTTGATTAACGGGATCACATCATTAGGAGAATGATGTGATTGACTTGACCCATTCCGTTAGCTTAGCACTTGATCGTTTAGTTTGTTGCTATTGCTTTCTTCATAACTTATACATGTTCCTATGACTATGAGATTATGCAACTCCCATTTACCGGAGGAACACTTTGTGTGCTACCAAAACGTCACAACGTAACTGGGTGATTATAAAGGTGCTCTACAGGTGTCTCCGAAGGTACTTGTTGGGTTGGCGTATTTCGAGATTAGGATATGTCACTCCGATTGTCGGAGAGGTATCTCTGGGCCCACTCGGTAATGCACATCACTTAAGCCTTGCAAGCATTGCAACTAATGAGTTAGTTGCGGAATGATGTATTACAGAATGAGTAAAGAGACTTGCCGGTAACGAGATTGAACTAGGTATTGGGATACCGACGATCGAATCTCGGGCAAGTAACATACCGATGACAAAGGGAACAACGTATGTTGTCATGCGGTTTGACCGATAAAGATCTTCGTAGAATATGTAGGAACCAATATGAGCATCTAGGTTCCGCTATTGGTTATTGACCGGAGACATGTCTCGGTCATGTCTACATAGTTCTCGAACCCGTAGGGTCCGCACGCTTAAAGTTCGGTGACGATCGTAATTAGGGTTTTTGTGTTTTGATGTACCGAAGATTGTTCAGAGTCCCAGATGTGATCACGTACATGACGAGGAGTCTCGAAATGGTCGAGACATAAAGATTGATATATTGGAAGCCTATATTTGGATATCGGAATCGTTCCAGGTGAAATCGGGATTTTACCGGAGTACCAGGGGGTTACCGGAACCCCCCCGGGGGTTAATGGGCCTACATGGGCCCTCAGGGAGAAGAGGAGGGCCGGCCAGGGCAGGCCGCGCCCCCCTCCCCCCTAGTCCGAATAGGACAAGGAAGGGGGGGGGGGGCGCCCCCCTTTCCTCTTTCCCCCTTCCCCTTTCCTTCTCCAACAAGGCAAGAGGGGGGAGTCCTACTCCCGGTGGGAGTAGGACTCCTCCAGGCGCACCCCTAGGGGCCGGCCGCACCTCCCCCTCCCTCCTTTATATACGAGGGCAGGGGGGCACCCCATGACACACAAGTTGATCTTCGTGATCGTTCCTTAGCCGTGTGTGGTGCCCCCTTCCACCATATCCCACCTCGGTCATATCGTAGCAGTGCTTAGGCGAAGCCCTACGTCGGTAGAACATCATCACCATTATCACGCCATCGTGCTGACGAAACTCTCCCTCAACACTCGGCTGGATCGGAGCTCGAGGGACATCACCAAGTTGAACGTGTGCAGAACTTGGAGGTGCCGTACGTTCAGTACTTGGATCGGTCGGATCGGGAAGACGTACGACTACTTCCTCTACGTTGTGTCAACGCTTCGGTTGCCGGTCTACGAGGATACATAGACAACACTCTCCCCTCTCGTTGCTATGCATCACCATAATCTTGCGTGCGTAGGAATTCTTTTGAAATTACTACGTTCCCCAACAGTTCATAGTATTGAAGCCAAAAGATATAAGTTTAATAATGATAGTGCAACTTATTTGTGGCACTGCCGTTTAGGTCATATTGGTGTAAAGCGCATGAAGAAACTCCATGCTGATGGACTTTTGGAATCACTTGATGCTTGCGAACCATGCCTCATGGGCAAGATGACCAAAACTCCATTCTCCGGAGCAATGGAGCGAGCAACAGACTTGTTGGCAATAATACATACTGATGTATGCGGTCCGATGAGTGTTGATGCTCGCGGCGGGTATTGTTATTTTCTTACCTTCACAGATGATTTGAGTAGATATGGATATATCTACTTGATGAAACATAAGTCTGAAACATTTGAAAAGTTCAAAGAATTTCAGAGTGAAGTGGAAAATCATCATAACAAGAAAATTAAGTTTCTACGATCTAATTGTGGAGGTGAATATTTGAGTTATGAGTTTGGTCTTCATTTGAAACAATGCAAAATAGTTTCGCAACTCACGCCACGTGGAACACCACAACGTAATGGTGTGTCCGAACATCGTAACCGCACTTTATTAGATATGGTGCGATCTATGATGTCTCTTACTGATTTTCCTCTATCATTTTGGGGTTATGCTTTAGAGACGGCTGCAGTCACGTTAAATAGGGCACCATCTAAATCCATTGAGACAACACCTTATGAACTGTGGTTTGGCAAGAAACCCAAGTTGTCGTTTCTTAAAGTTTGGGGCTGCGATGCTTATGTGAAAAAGCTTCAACCTGATAAGCTCAAACCCAAATCGGAGAAATGTGTCTTCATAGGATACCCAAAGGAGACTGTTGGGTACACCTTCTATCATAGATCCGAAGGCAAGATATTCGTTGCTAAGAATGGATCCTTTCTAGAGAAGGAGTTTCTCTAGAAAGAAGTGAGTGGGAGGAAAGTAGAACTTGATGAGGTAATTGTACCTACGCCCTTATTGGAAAGTAGTTCATCATAGAAATCAGTTCTAGTGATTCCTACACCAGTAAGTGAGGAAGCTAATGATGATGATCATGAAACTTCTGATCAAGTTACTACCGAATCTCGTAGGTTAACCAAAGTAAGATCCGCAGTAGAGTGGTACGATAATCCTGTTCTGGAGGTCATGTTACTTGACCATGACGAACCTACGAACTATGAGGAAGCGATGATGAGCCCAGATTCCGCAAAATGGCTTGAGGCCATGAAAACTGAGATGGGATCCATGTATGAGAACAAAGTATGGACTTTGGTTGACTTGCCCGATGATCGACAGGCCATAGAGAATAAATGGATCTTCAAGAAGAAGACTGACGCTGACGGTAATGTTACTGTCTACAAAGCTCGACTTGTTGCAAAAGGTTTTCGACAAGTTCAAGGAGTTGACTACGATCGGACCTTCTCACCCATAGCGATGCTTAAGTCCATCCGAATCATGTTAGCAATTGCCGCATTTTATGATTATGAAATTTGGCAAATGGATGTCAAAACTGCATTCCTTAATGGATATCTTAAAGAAGAGTTGTATATGATGCAACCAAAAGGTTTTGTCGATCCAAAAGGTGCTAACAAAGTGTGCAAGCTCCAGCGATCCATTTATGGACTGGTGTAAGCCTCTTGGAGTTGGAATATACACTTTAATAGTGTGATCAAAGCATATGGTTTTATACAGACTTTTGAAGAAGTCTGTATTTACAAGAAAGTGAGTGGGAGCTCTGTAGCATTTCTGATATTATGTGTGGATGACATATTGCTGATCGGAAATGATACTGAATTTCTGAATAGCATAAAATGATACTTGAATAAGAATTTTTCAATGAAAGACCTCGGTGAAGCTGCTTATATATTGGGCATCAAGATCTATAGAGATAGATCAAGACGCTTAATTGGACTTCCACAAAGCACATACCTTGATAGAGTTTTGAAGAAGTTCAAAATGGATCAAGCAAAGAAAGGGTTCTTGCCTGTGTTACAAGGTGTGAAGTTGAGTCGGACTCAATGCCCGACCACTACAGAAGATAGAGAGAAAATGAAAGTCATTCCCTATGCTACAGCCATAGGTTCTATCATGTATGCAATATTGTGTACCAGACCAGATGCGTGCCTTGCTATTAGTTTAGCAGGGAGGTACCAAATTAGTCCAGGAGTGGATCACTGGACAGCGGTCAAGAACATCCTGAAATACCTGAAAAGGACTAAGGATATGTTTCTCGTTTATGGAGGTGACAAAGAGCTCGTTGTAAACGGTTACGTTAACGCAAGCTTTGACACTGATCCGGATGACTCTAAGTCACAAACCGGATACGTATTTTTATTGAATTGTGGAGCTGTTAGTTGGTGCAGTTCCAAGCAGAGCATCGTGACGGGATCTACATGTGAAGAGGAGTACATAGCTGCTTCAGAAGCAACAAATGAAGGAGTCTGGATGAAGGAGTTCATATCCGATCTAGGTGTCATACCTAGTGCATCGGGTCCAATGAAAATCTTTTGTGACATTACTGGTCAATTGCCTTTGCAAAGGAATCCAGATTTCACAAAAGAATGAAGCACATCAAGAGGCGCTTCAATTCCATCCGTGATCAAGTCAAGGAGGGAGACATAGAGATTTGCAAGATACATACGGATCTGAATGTTGCTGACCCGTTGACTAAGCCTCTCTCATGAGCAAAACATGATCAACACCAAGACTCCATGGGTGTTAGAATCATTACAATGTAATCTAGATTATTGACTCTAGTGCAAGTGGGAGACCAAAGGAAATATGTCCTAGAGGCAATACTATATTTGTTATTTATATTTCCTTATATCATGATAAATGTTTATTATTCATGCTAGAATTGTATTAACCGGAAACTTAGTACATGTGTGAATACATAGACAAACAGAGTGTCACTAGTATGCCTCTACTAGACTAGCTCGTTAATCAAAGATGGTTATGTTTCCTAACCATATACATAAGTTGTCATTTGATTAATGGGATCACATCATTAGAGAATGATGTGATTGACTTGACCCAACCGTTAGCTTAGCACGATGATCGTTTAGTTTACTGCTATTGCTTTCTCCATAACTTATACATGTTCCTATGACATATCATCCAAATAATTTCACTGTGCCAAAATTCAACTTTACTTGCTTGGCCAAACTTCCTCAGTGGTTTTTTCAAAGTTCCTGTCTGAGGGAAGCCTTTGTGAAGAAAGTGCTAGCTAGGGTTATCCAAATGAGTTGAAATTTTGCACACTCCTTCATGTGCTCATATTATCTCACTCCTACAAATTTCAGCTCCATCCCTTTCTCTATGTGAGCTCAACATCAAATCTTTGATTCTGTCAATATTTTCAGGTTGTGAAGCAAGTATATTGTATATTTTTTCATTTTACCTGAAAATTTACCAGAGAATTCTCCTACCAAAATAACTTCTCTCCACCAAATTTGGCATCAATTCATAAAGCAAATATTTCTCTAGTATTCTTGCAAGTTTCTGGTCAGCAAGGATGTTTGTGAAGCAAGTGCCATTTTGGTAAAACCAATTGGTATGAAATTTTACAGTACCTTTATCTGGCAAAATCACTAAGCCCTGCCAAGTTTTACCTCAAGTGGTTACTCCATGTGAGTGCATCATCCAAATCTTGATTCTAGACCCATAATGTGAGTTACAAAGCAACTATATTAGTTTGTGTTCCATTATGCCTCAAAAACTCCAGGATCATAGTCCTTCCTTAGTTAATCTCCCCAGACAAACTCTTTGGCGCCAGTGAAATCCCTGTTGATCACGAGTGCTCACCCAAGTTTACTGTAGTAAACTTCAGATGGTGATTACCATTTAACCATATCACTTTTCACTGATCTACCATCGCAGTTGTAACCTACCCTGGATGAACTACCCACTAGACAACATGGTCAAGCCCCTCTACCCCACTACAAACCAGTGTGCGCGGTGACCACGACAATGGCGTGCCTGTGCACGTGCTCTGTGTGCAGTGGCCGCGTCTAATGGCTGTTTGTGCTGGACCCCCTCCTGCTCTCGTCGCCTTCGCGCGCGTGAGCGTGTCTAGCAGCTGGCCCGCGGCGTCGCCGTTCCCCTGGACCCCTCTCCCCCTCCATTCGTTTCCTTACCGACACCCACCTACGCTCGCCACCGAACGCCCACGGGGGCACAGTGCCCCGACATGTTTTAATGGCGCTCGGCTTCTTCCTCTGCTTCTCCTTTGGCCTCCTCTTCCCCGTGAGCTTTCTCCCTGTGCCTCCATCATCGCCTACCTCCGAGTTCGCGAGCATGGGCACGCGTCCGCGGTGACGCAAGCTCAACCTCCCTCGCCCTGCCTATATAAGGCCACCCCGTCTTCGTTTCTCCTCACCACTGGCCTCCCCCCGCATCCTAGAAGCCTCCTCGAGCACTCCCCGGAGCTCGAGCGCCTCCCTTCCCTTCCCCATGGCCGCTGTGCCCGCCTCGGCCTCGGCCTAAATTCGCTCAATGCCGAGCTCCTCCCTCCCTATCTACACCACCAGAGACCTCCATCCTCACCCCGGAGCCACCCTAGCACCTCTCCTCCTCCTCCCGTGGTCGTTTGCCACGCACTCACCGGAAGCCGAAGCACTCCTCTGCCGCGGCTCCCCGTTCCGCTTGCTCTACTGCTCTCCGATGTGGCCAAACTCATCAGGCGAGTGCGGCTCCTCGCGCTGGTCACTCTGGTGGTCCGAGCTCCACCGGAGGTGGTCGGAGCTGATCGGGCGAGCGCCGGCGCCGGCGGTCCTCCTTTGTGCAGCGGGCGTGCGTCGGGGGAGAAGAAGGAGAAGGCCAGGAGGAGAGAGACGCCGCGCTATACCCACACGTCGGCGACACAAGGCCCGGCCCGCCCCCTCGCTGACGTGGATAAGTGGACGTGGGATTTGCCCGTGTGCGCTTTCCCCTTCTGAAAGCATACTTTGTTCTTCTTTGGGCCAAAGTACGTTTTCTGCTCTGGAAAACGTATTTCCTGAGAAGACGCCTTCTATTTTTCTGTCCAGGCCCGGTTTGTAAAGATTTTTCTTACAGATGGGTCCCTGGCAGAAAAACCCTTATATCTTTTTACTGCCAACTCCAAATCAGGTGATTCCAAAGCCCACTTCTTCGTTTCGTCGAGCCCGTTCCGATGGAATCATTTTAACCATGTTTTGACATTCTGAAAATGACCATTTTTCCCTTGCGCTTAATCAGCCCCTCCGGGAGAGAACGTTTTCCGGCGATTCTTTCCGTGAGCTTCTCGCACTTCTTCTCGGTGATTTCTTCCACCCCAGGCAAGCCACACCCTCCATTTGCATGATTGCAATGCAGTGACTGGTTCATTCATTTGAACTTATTTAAAACATTGCATTAGCTATGTATGATCTATTCATGGCATGACTCGGAGTACTGTTTTGATGTTGATATTGCCATGATATTGCTTGGAGTTCTAGGACTTATATTTTGATGATTATGTGGATGACATGTGCCTTTGGATTCTTAGTGGCTATTATGATTATGTTTATGATGGTAATATGCTTTGGAGTATTACTTTGGACGACATGTTGCCTTTGGATTCTTAGTGGCTAGTATGATTATTGTCATGATGGTATCTGTTATTATCTTGGAGCACTACTTTGAATATCATGTCGCCTTTGGATTATTAGTGGCTAGTGTTATTTTCATCATGATGCTAGTTGACATTATGTTATGGTATATGATTATGGAGATGATGCTTGCATGTGGATCGTAGCTGGATAGTTATTTGAGTAGTAGTATTGTCGTTCTTGCGTTCATCATGATAGTAGTGTTATACTGTTCTCGGAGTATTTTGGTATGATATTAAGCTTTGGATTATTTGTTGGATATTGGTATGACTTGGATTATAGGTTGATAGATGATATTGGAGTATCAGTCATTACTATTATATTTTGGGGATAAATTCCGTCATTAAGTTGGTCAGGTGCCACCAAACTGGGCTTTTCCAGTGCAACCACATTTGCCTTTATGGGAAGGCCCTAATGCGATCTATTGTCATGCCTCTCGCCGGTGCCTCCAACTAGGGAAGGTTATGGGCACGCACTACCCTGATCAGGTAGGCGGACATAAGCCTTGTGTGCCCGTTGTTGTTGTTATGTGCACGGTCCCCGTGAGGGACGTTGTGGCCACGACAGTGGTTGTTGTGTCTTTGGTAGACAAAGGGCCACCCAGGACTAGCCCAGTTGGGAGTGGGTCAGAGTGACCGGGAGAGTGTCATGGCAGTAGATCGGTTTTGTCGGAACGCCGTTGGTCCACCCGAATGGGAGTGCGAGGCCATGGGTTCCGTGGTGTGGGTACAGTGTGCTGCCTCTGCAGAGTGTGTATTTAAATCTATCGATAGCCGCGTCCTCGGTCATGGGCAAGGGTTTGTACTAGGTCACACCATTCAATCAACACTCACATGACGGAATGACTTATAGGTGATTTATATGTTAATATGTTGAGCAGTACAGATTGGCAGGATGTTGATGATGATGCTGGAGACCAAGTGTTGGTCATGGTAGTGATCGCCGAAAGGATCACCGTTTGAGACCAAGTGTTGGTCATGGTTGTGATCGCCGGTAAGATCACCGTTTGGTTTTGATCACGAGGTGATCGATATGGTATATTGCTTGGCCGGTTAGCTGAGAGAAATATGGTTATGGAGATCCGAGATGGTGATTTATTAGTATTGTATCAGTTTCATACTATGCTTAGTAGTTGTTTCATCATGGTAGTTGTTAAATAATTAACCTGTTAATGCTATTTTATTGTCTTGCCTTGATGTTTGTGGTTATTGTGAGCTTGCAAGTACATTCAATGTACTGACCTGGCGTGTCATGCCAGATTGCAGCTGCTGCCATGATTGCTTGATTGCTTGTCAAGGTTGCCGTGTGTGCGCGATAGATCGTGTCCCAGCCAGAGTCCCTGCGGAGTGGAGTTCACCACCTTCGTCGTTGTTCCGCTGGTAGAAGTATTCCGCTGCTACGAGTTGTTTCGCTGCTAGCATAGAGCAAGTGTAGTATCGCAGGCATAGTGTCGCCGTGCTGATGTGCTTCTTTGTAACATCAGACCCCTGTATTATTATTCTTGTAATAAGAGCTGATTTGTTCTATGTCAAACAGTGTCGTATTCTAGAGACTTCTGCTCGATCTCTGGGCTGGAGTACGAGGCGTTCCGGTTTCTCTGAGCCGGGGTGCCACAGGCTTGCTATCAGAGCTGGTCTGGCTGTAGGATGCCCTAGTCAGTGCGAGCGGTAGAAACCGGTAGAAATCGGTAGTTTGTAGTTTGGCTTGTTTATTGCACTTGGTTGCTGCATTTGTTTGTTGCACAACATGCATATGTCCTTTGTATTTGTTTCTACTAATGATTTATTTGGTGAGTGTAGATGGCATCAGTTCAGGATCCACTACAACTCAGCCTTTGCATTTCTCTAGTTTTCTTTTCTGGCTCGTTCTTCAGTGTTTGGCGTCATCTCTGTCCCAGCAGAGTGATGCCAAGTGATCCCGACAGTGTTGGTAAAAATGGTGCTCAGGTATCGCGCCGAATTCCTTCCTTTCAGCCCCACCTATCGTTTCGGTGATGAACATGCTTCTATCCCGAATTGCTCTTTCATTTTGTCGTGTTGGCAACCCTTAATGATCTGAGCTATCAAGAAAGGGCAATGCCAGTAGGGTCAGTTTCCTCGCTATCCTTATTTCTTGGACGAGTACGGATATTTTCCGTCCGCTTGAAAATAATGTGGTCGCGACAGTTGTGTCCTGCTACATGGTTATCAAGTACATCCTTGCCTCCGAGCTAGTCCAGGTTGCTACGTGGCCAAGCTAGCACTTGGTGTAGCGCTGTTTACACCAATTCCTCCACACATTTATTCGTCCTCGTGCACAACGTCACAGCATGCTAGATCGTAGTACCGGAGATCCCGTGATATTTGTGTGCTTAAGTAGGCATGCATATTGTGTGACTAGTAGTAATATGTGACATTGATTTGTGTGTGAATTGATTGTTGTTGTGTGCTTTTTTTAGTTGAGTTTTCTTTTGCTTCTTTCTTTTGGGCCCCGGTGTTACATTATTTTTTCCCCTATAAAGAGTTGCTCATCAGCTGACACCGGACCCGAGGAATAAGCAAGGAGTTCAAATATTTGGAAGCTCAGCTAAACAGAATGGAATTCTCAGCCAACTGCAGTGAAATGAGGAATATCTGATTTTGAGGCTGATAATCAATTTTGCATTAGTGTGCACTCCTCACAACAGTACTGATAACTGAAGTCTGTAGCAGTATAAAATTCTCACAGCAGTAATGATCAGCAGCAAGATAAGTTAGGTACAAGATCAACGGTATATTCTCAGTCAAAGGTATGGAGCATATACAAAATTTTGGCTCAGTGATGCATGATGCTTGAAATATGTTATCATCCGAAATAAAGTCAAAGTGTGATATGCTCAAGGAAGACTGTTAAACAAATTTTCTCATGCAAATATTCAGCCACAGAATATCATGGGTGTCCGTGTGTGTGGATTTCAGTCTGCATATCAGTATGAAGTTTTGGATATAATGAACTTAGTATTCTTCCACACGTTATCGAAAGAAATTTATGATGCAAGGCTCCTCAGCATGATATGTGAATAATTTCTGGTCCAAGAAATCTGGTCTTTCTCAACAAGATACCTCGGTAAAAGCTTCTGACAGACGGAAATGAATTTTTCTCAACAAGCAAAACTAAGGAGAAGCTTCTCAAGTATGGAACTCAGGATTCTCCTGCACAATACTCATGTCAAGCTTCGTGTGTAAGCTATCGAGGCTTCTTCTGCACGCTACCCAGACAAAAAGCTTCGAGTAGAAGCTAATGAGCCTTCCTCGGCAAGCTACACGAATGGCTTTTCTCTGCAGATCAAGGATCAGAGTTGCAATAATTTTTGTCGGAGGTACAATACAGTCAAAACATATGCCTACTGCAAGAATCAAGTGCTCGGTGGCATATTCTTCTTCTACATATGGTGAGCATGCATCCCCAATCATATCAGTCATTCATACAAGGTACAGCAAGGATCCAATAGATATACCTAAAGGAAAATAAGCAGAGATACATCTCATGAATAATAGGGATCTACAAGAACTGGAGATGACATCACAGAATCCATAGTCTTGACAATGGTCATCAAGGTCATTATTACCGCACCAGACAAGGTGATATCAGGAAACCTTGTCACCTTCTTGTATGATTGGCCTCAGCAATGAGCTCCGTACAGCTACAAGCCCCGAGTATATGTCATATATGTGCGGACACGGGTCAGAAAATAAGCAAAAGGAATAATGTCAACAATATTGCACTAATCACGTCCCTCGCCATACGAAGAATCAAGGACAGGTGTGGCCAAGTTATTCTAGTAAGGTATCCTCACAAAGAAAATCATGACCGTTATAGGGTGAGACTGACAACAAAGGCAAGATGATTTTGCACGACCATCAGGGTCCGGATACCCCAAGTCAGCTGGAGGCCATAATTCCATATGGATCCACAAAGACATACACCTTCAGCGGCCTACTCTGTTTTACAAGGATTTCATATCCCGCTTGGAATGGGTAATATGGAAAATCCAAATAGGTATACCGACAGAATGATAAAGTCAAAAGCCGAACAATCAGCTCAGACCCGGTATACTCGACGATGAAACAAAGTACACGGTTAGTCTGTCAGGAAAAAGCAATTGTCCGTCAGCCCCCTGTCGGGCCAGTCTCAAGATATAAATATTTGAGATATGACACAGCTACAACTCCATACAATGTTATATTGCTCCTGACAAAAGGCAGTCAGATCTTTGGTACATATTTCACGTTCGAGCTAAAGAAATAAATCAAAATCAGTACCACCTATGAGCAGTCAGATCCCGTCAGAAGGTGGCCCTGATTAATTCTCAGCATCTATTGAAACCAGAAGGCCTGCATTTATTTGAAGCAACCCCATGACAGAAGTATTAAGGTGTTCATGACCGAAGGAAAAATTTATGCTCAGATCCATTGGATACCACCACAGGTATGGGGAATCAACGTCAGTAAAAAATACATTGGTATATGAGCAAAAAACCCGTCAGGATTTGGGGAAAGGTGAAGCAAACCACCCCGAGCAAAGATGATCAAATCATATAAAATTCTTGGGGGAACAATAAATAAAGGAAAAAGGATACCCAAGTTGGAAACGGTGTCCTCAAGACACACTTGTTCCCTGAGCAACTAAATCTCGATGACGAGATTTCTTTAAGGGGGTAAGAGTTGTAATAGCCTGGATTTTGGCCCTTTCTTTTTCTTTTTGATTTATTAATTTTTGCTCTGTTTTTCTTTTTGGAGTAGTTCTGTGGCCTTGTCACCTGGGAAATCATCCCCATTTCCCCTCCCAACTGACTCATCATCCTAAAAACTTTGCCAAGATCATGTCACTCCACTGCTTGACCAAACCTCAGTTTCTTTTCTAGGGAAAATTCCTTTTTCTATTAAAGGAATAACCCTGTATGCCCTAGGTTGTGAAGCAACCTATATTTCTGTCCATCCAAAAATCCCCAAATAATTCTTATAAATTGTTTGGGTCATATCTTCATCAAATATGGCAAAATATTTCATTGGCCATATTTTCCATCAGGCTCAATAAATTCATTTCCTATTCTGTCCTAAATGGCACATTATGAAGCAAGTGCTATTTATCCTTTCCCATTTGCCCCCAAACTTTTTGGGCATGATATATCATCCAAATAATTTCCCTGTGCCAAAATTCAACTTTACTTGCTTGGCCAAACTTCCTCAGTGGTTTTTTCAAAGTTCCTGTCTGAGGGAAGCCTTTGTGAAGAAAGTGCTAGCTAGGGTTATCCAAATGAGTTGAAATTTTGCACACTCCTTCATGTGCTCATATTATCTCACTCCTACAAATTTCAGCTCCATCCCTTTCTCTATATGAGCTCAACATCAAATCTTTGATTCTGTCAATATTTTCAGGTTGTGAAGCAAGTATATTGTATATTTTTTCATTTTACCTGAAAATTTACCAGAGAATTCTCCTACCAAAATAACTTCTCTCCACCAAATTTGGCATCAATTCATAAAGCAAATATTTCTCTAGTATTCTTGCAAGTTTCTGGTCAGCAAGGATGTTTGTGAAGCAAGTGCCATTTTGGTAAAACCAATTGGTATGAAATTTTACAGTACCTTTATCTGGCAAAATCACTAAGCCCTGCCAAGTTTTACCTCAAGTGGTTACTCCATGTGAGTGCATCATCCAAATCTTGATTCTAGACCCATAATGTGAGTTACAAAGCAACTATATTAGTTTGTGTTCCATTATGCCTCAAAAACTCCAGGATCATAGTCCTTCCTTAGTTAATCTCCCCAGACAAACTCTTTGGCGCCAGTGAAATCCCTGTTGATCACGAGTGCTCACCCAAGTTTACTGTAGTAAACTTCAGATGGTGATTACCATTTAACCATATCACTTTTCACTGATCTACCATCGCAGTTGTAACCTACCCTGGATGAACTACCCACTAGACAACATGGTCAAGCCCCTCTACCCCACTACAAACCAGTGTGCGTGGTGACCACGACAATGGCGTGCCTGTGCACGTGCTCTGTGTGCAGTGGCCGCGTCTAATGGCTGTTTGTGCTGGACCCCCTCCTCCTCTCGTCGCCTTCGCACGCGTGAGCGTGTCTAGCAGCTGGCCCGCGTCGTCGCCGTTCCCCTGGACCCCTCTCCCCCTCCATTCGTTTCCTCACCGACGCCCACCTACGCTCGCCGTCGAACACCCACGGGGGCACAGTGCCCCGACATGTTTTAATGGCGCTCGGCTTCTTCCTCTGCTTCTCCTTTGGCCTCCTCTTCCCCGTGAGCTTTCTCCCTGTGCCTCCATCATCGCCTAGCTCCGAGTTCGCGAGCATGGGCACGCGTCCGCGGCACCGGACACGCGTCCGCGGTGACGCCAGCTCAACCTCCCTCGCCCTGCCTATATAAGGCCACCCCGTCTTCGTTTCTCCTCACCACTGGCCTCCCCCGCATCCTAGAAGCCTCCCTGAGCACTCCCCGGAGCTCGAGCGCCTCCCTTCCCTTCCCCATGGCTGCCGTGCCCGCCTCGACCTCGGCCTAAATTCGCTCAACGCCGAGCTCCTCCCTCCCTATCTACACCACCAGAGACCTCCATCCTCACCCCAGAGCCACCCCAGCACCTCTCCTCCTCCCGTGGTCGTTTGCCACGCACTCCCCGGAGGCCGAAGCTCTCCTCCGTCGCGGCTCCCTGTTCCGCCTGTTCCGCTACCCTCCGATGTGGGCAGACTCATCAGGCGGGTGCGGCTCCTCGCGCTGGTCACTCTGGTGGTCCGAGCTCCACCGGAGGTGGTCAGAGCTGACCGGGCGAGCGCCGGCGCCGACGGTCCTCCTCTGTGCAGCGGGCGCGCGTCGGGGGGAAGCAGGAGAAGGCCAGGAGGAGAGAGACGCCGCACTGGACCCACACGCCAGCGACACAAGGCCCGGCCCGCCCCCTCGCTGACGTGGATAAGTGGACGCGGGATTTGCCCGTGTGCTCTTTCCCCTTCTGAAAGCATACTTTGTTCTTCTTGGGGCCAAAAGTATGTTTTCCGCTCTGGAAAACGTATTTCTTGAGAAGACGCCTTCTGTTTTTCTGTCCAGGCCCGGTTTGTAAAGATTTTTCTTACAGATGGGTCCCTAGCAGAAAAACCCACGTATCTTTTTACTCCCAACTCCAAATCAGGTGATTCCAAAGCCCACTTCTTCGTTTCGTCGATCCCGTTCTGATGGAATCATTTTCACCATGTTTTGACATTCTTAAAATGACCATTTTGCCCTTGCGCTTAATCAGCCCCTTCGGGAGAGAACATTTTCCGGCGATTCTTTTCGTGAGCTTCTCGCACTTCTTCTCAGTGATTTCTTCCACCCCAGGCAAGCCACACCCTCCATTTGCATGATTGCAATGCAGTGACATGGTTTATTCATTTGAACTTGTTTAAAACATTGCATTAGCTATGTATGATCTGTTCATGGCATGACTCGGAGTATTGTTTTGGTGTTGATATTGCCATGATATTGCTTGGAGTTCTAGGACTTATATTTTGATGATTATGTGGATGGCATATGCCTTTGGATTCTTAGTGGCTATTATGATTATGTTTATGATGGTAATATGCTTTGGAGTATTACTTTGGACGACATGTTGCCTTTGGATTCTTAGTGGCTAGTATGATTATTGTCATGATGGTATATGTTATTATCTTGGAGCACTACTTTGAATATCATGTCGCCTTTGGATTATTAGTGGCTAGTGTTATTTTCATCATGATGCTAGTTGACATTATGTTATGGGATATGATTATGGAGATGATGCTTGCATGTGGATCATAGCTGGATAGTTATTTGAGTAGTAGTATTATCGTTCTTAGGTTCATCATGATAGTAGTGTTATACTATTCTCGAAGTATTTTGGTATGATATTAAGCTTTGGATTATTTGTTGGATATTGGTATGACTTGGATTATAGGTTGACAGATGATATCGGAGTATCAGTCACTACTATTATATTTTGGGGATAAATTCCGTCATTAAGTTGGTCAGGTGCCACCGAACCGGGCTTTTCCAATGCAACCACATTTGCCTTTATGGGAAGGCCCTAATGCGATCTATTGTCGTGCCTCTCGCCGGTGCCTCCAACAAGGGAAGGTTATGGGCATGCAGTACCCTGATCAGGTAGGCGGACATAAGCCTTGTGTGCCTGTTGTTGTTGTTATGTGCACGGTCCCCGTGAGGGAAGTTTTGGCCACGACGGTGGTCGTTGTGTCTTTGGTAGACACATGGCCACGCAGGACTAGCCCAGTTGGAAGTGGGTCAGAGTGGCCGGGAGAGTGTCATGGCAGTAGATTGGTTTTGTCAAAACGTCATTGGTCCACCCGAATGGGAGTGCGAAGCCATGGGTTCCGTGTTGTGGGTACAGTGCACTACCTATGGAGAGTATGTATTTAAATCTATCGATAGCCGCGTTCTCGGTCATGGGCAAGGGTTCGTACTAGGTCACACCATTCGATCAACACTCACATGATGGAATGACTTATAGGTGATTTATATGTTAATATGTTGAGCAGTACAGATTGGCAGGATGTTGACGATGATGTTGGAGACCAAGTGTTGGTCATGGTAGTGATCGCCGGAAGGATCACCGTTTGAGACCAAGTGTTGGTCATGGTTGTGATCGCCGGAAAGATCACTGTTTGGTTTTGATCACGAGGTGATCGATATGGTATATTGCTTGACCGGTTAGCCGAGAGAAATATGGTTATGGAGATCCGAGATGGTGATTTATTAGTATTGTATCACTTTCATACCATGCTTAGTAGTTGTTTCATCATGGTAGTTGTTAAATAATTAACCTGTTAATGCTATGTTATTGTGTTGCCTTGATGTTTGTGGTTGTTGTGTGCTTGCAAGTACATTCAATGTACTGACCTGGCGTGTCATGACAGATTGTAGGTGCTGCCATGATTGCTTGATTGCTTGTCAAGGTTGCCATGCGTGCGCGCTAGATCGTGTCCCAGCCAGAGTCCCTGCGGAGTGGAGTTCACCACCTTCGTCGTTGTTTTGCTGCTAGAAGTATTCTGCTGCTACGAGTTGTTTCGCTGCTAGCATAGAGCAAGTGTAGTATCGCATGCATAGTGTCGCCGTGCTGATGTGCTTCTTTGTAACATCAGACCCTTGTATTATTATTCTTGTAATAAGAGCTGATTTGTTCTATGTCAAGCAGTGCCGTATTCCAGAGACTTCTCCTTGATCTCTGGGCTGGAATACAGGGCGTTCCGATTTCTCTGAGCCGGGGTGCCACAGGTATTTATAGGGAGGGAGCAACTTGGAGGAGGGGGCGGATCGGGGATGCGACCCTGCTACTTCTTGAGCTTGCATTGGTTTTCCCGTTGAAGAGGAAAGGATGATGTAGCACAGTTAAGAACCAAGGTATCAATCTAGTAAGAGAAATGCGCAAGTCCCCAAGAAATGCACATGAACAAACAATTAAACACTTGCACCCAATGTGATAAAGGGGTTGTCAATCCCTTCACGGTCACTTGCAAAGGTGACATCTGATAAAGATAGATAAAACTAAATAAAAGATAAAATAGTTTTGGGTTTTTTGGTTTATAGATCTGAAAATGAAAGATTGCAAAATAGTAGATCGGAAACAAGTATGATGGAAAATAGACCCGGGGGCCATAGGTTTCACTAGAGTCTTTTCTCTTGAAGGAAAATAATACGATGGGTGAACAAATTACTATCGAGCAATTGATAGAAAAGCGCAAGTTTATGACGATATCCAAGGCAATGATTATGCATATAGGCCTCACGTGTGTGTCAAGTAGACCGACTCCTGCCTGCATCTACTACTGTTACTCCACACATCGACCACTATCTAGCATGCATCTATGCCAAGTACCGCTTCGGAGGCCATGGCACGGACCCAACTACTATTGAGATTTCCACCAGCAGCTGATCAGATGGATGAGTGGAGAGCCACCATTCAGAGCCTGATTGTCTTTGCCGAGGCCAGAAGCTCACAGCAAGCTGGCCCGCCATGGCCTCCCTAGACAATGACGACAACCCATGCTGCCGGCCGTGTGGAATGGGCGACCCCACGGTGCAATCCCCATTGTGGCAACCAGCACGAGGGCCACAAGACCAAGAGCTTGATGATGTCTCTATGGCTTCATCCGATCCTCTAGCACATCAAGGCCGACGGCGAGCCCCGGAGGACAGGCCGAGGGAGGGCCCGCGCATCACCATCGAGTGAAACCGCGACAACCACCACCAGTTCGATGGGTGCAATGGCCCCAACATCGACGAGTCCGCGCTCGGCGGAGGCGGGTACCCGCCTTTCGAGGTTGGGTGCCTTGCCTTCACCCGTGAGCGGCAGGTCCATTGGCCGTCCGCTCGCACGTTCAAGCCAGAGATACTAGAGAAGTAGGATGGGAGACTGAACCGAGCATAGTTCTTGAGCATCTACACCATCGCTGTTCAAGTTGCCAGGGGAAGAGATGAGAAGGTTTTTGCCAACTACTTCCCTTTGGCACTCAAGCAAATCGTGAGGTCTTCGCTGATGCACCTGCCGCAGAACTCCATCTCGACCTAGGCTGACCTGTGCCATGAGTTCGTTGGCTCCTTCATGGGCGACCATCAAGAACTAGGGCGGCCTAGTGATTTGCAGCTTCTCCCGTAGAAGGAAGGAGAGACTCTGCGAAAGTACATGCAGATGTTTAGCTGAGTCCACAGAAATATTCCAGACATCCACCCAGCAGCTGTGATAGCTGCATTCCAATCCAACATGCACAATCATCAGGTGTGTTCCAAGATGATTGTTGGCTTGCCCAAGACTGTGAAGGAGCTTTAGTCCTTGGTGGAAAAGTGTGCTTGGGTGGAGGAGGGGAGGAAACTCCTTGGGAAGAAGATGACGTCGACATCGACTCAGAGGATGACAACGAGGCCACCAGTCAGAACAAGAAGAACAAGAAGCGCAACAAGTGGCGCAAGGATAAGGTAGTAATGATCATTGAGGGACCGGGCACACCTAGTACCTGCAAGAAGGCTAAGGCCGAAGCCCCCGACAAGGAAGTTGTCGCATGCACTGATTGCTAGGAGGCTGCAGCTACCGAGAAGGCTGTGAAAGGTGATGGGCCATACTACAAGATTCATTAGACCAAGAGTCACGATCTCCAAGAGTGCCATCAAGTTGAACATCTCATCAAGAAGCAGAGGATAGAGTATGAGAAGTGTGATAAAGGGAAAGGTTAGAATGACACTGGTGGGAAGGGCCGAGGCGGCAAAGCAGGCTGCCCTGACAAGGCTCCTCATAATCAAGGAAAACCTGCCAGAGGTCATGAGGAGAAGATTGAAATGATGAATGTGATAGAGGGGATGAAGAGGAAACCCGCGAGCAGGAATTCCAAAAGGCCACTGACGCCCTGTGCATTGACGGGGGTGCATCTCTGCACTCCACTCACCGCCAGCTTAAATTGTGGGCGCATGAAGTCAATGCCATGGAGCCAGCGGCAGACTCTCGTAAGCCGCTCAAGTGGTCACGCATGCCCATCATATTTGATGAAGAGGACCATCCTGACCGCACCATCGCGGTAGGGTGCTTGCCGTTGTTGGTCTCACCAACAATTTGCAACCTCAAAGTCACAAAGATGTTAGTTGATGGCGGGTTCAGGTTGAATCTGATTTCCCCAAAGGTCATTAGCAAACTTTAGATAGCAGAGGAAGAGCTCAAGGTCACGGGCACATTTCAAGGGATCAACCCCGACAGGAATCATCCTAAGGGAAAGATCATGTTGCCGATGACATTAGGGGGAGAGTTGAATTATCGGATTGAGAAGGTTGTGTTTGACGTGGTCGACCTCCCCTTGCCGTACAAAGGAATCCTTGGATGCCCTGCTCTGGCCAAATTGATGGTGGCATCCCACTATGCTTACAACCCCTTGAAGATGCCAGGGCCAGTGGGCGTCATTTCTGTTCTGTTAGACAAGAAGGATGCAATCATTTGCGTGGACAAGATGTACCAGGATGCAGTCGCGGCAGAGGCCGCTGAGGTCACTGTTGCCACCACGGAAAGCAAGAGAAAGAAGAGAGGTAGCAAGGATGCCAGCAAGGAATCCTGGAAATGTATCTCCTCGGAGAACATTGCGCTTGTTGATGGCTTGCCGGAGAGTTCCAATAGCAAGAGATCCAAGGCTGCTGCACCCCATGTGAAAAAGGTCCTGGCAGGGCTGGCTGGCACTGATGGTACTATCACTATCAGTGCCACCCTTGATGACAAATAGGAAATCACGCTCATTGCCTTCCTGCGGGCGAATATCAATGTGTTTGCCTGGCAACCATCTGATATCCCCGGTGTTCCCAGGGAGGTAATCGAGCACCACCTTGCTGTCTGCCCACATGCCCGACCCATCAAGCAGAAGGTCCGAAAGCAAGCCTTGGAGTGGTAACAGTCCATTGGCTTGGAGATCAAGAAACTTGAGGCAGCTTGTTTGCTCAGAGGGTACTACATCCAATATGGCTAGCAAACCCAGTGGTCGTGTGCAAGGGTATTGGGAAATGGAGGCTTTGCATAGATTTCACGGATCTGAACAAGGCATGCCTGAAGGACCCTTTTCCCTTGTTGCACATCAACCAGATCATGGATTCCACATCTAGATGTGATTTTCTCTCCTTTCTGGATGCATACTCTAGGTATCATCAAATCTTTATGTCCAAGGAAGACGAAGAGAAGACCTCGTTCATCACCCCGTGTCGCACATACTGCTTCATGTGAATGCCTTTTGGGTTGAAGGGCGTTGGGTCCACTTTTGCAAGGGCAGTCCAAATTGGTTTTGGGTCACAATTGCACAGAAACATTGAAGCCTACATGGATGATATTATGGTCAAGACCAAGGACAGATCAACCCTCATCCAGGACTTAGAAGAGATATTTGCTAATTTGCGCAAGATCAACTTGAAGCTGAACCCGGAGAAGTGTGTTTTTGGCATTCCCTCCGGCAAGCTACTTGGTTTCTTTGTGTCCCATCATGGGATAGAGGCCAACCCCTATAAGATCAAGGATATTGAGCAGATTCATGCACCTAAGACAGTTAAGGATGTGAGGCATTTGATAGGGTGTGTTGCCGCGCTTAGTTGATTCATCTCCAAGTCTGTCAAGCATGCCTAGCCGTTCTTAAAAATCTTGAAGAAGGTAGGACCCATGAAGTGGACTCCAGAAGCAGATGCAACATTGGAAGATTTGAAGACCTACTTATCTTCTGTGCCCACTTTGGTTGCTCCCAAACTACAAGAGCCGTTGCTGCTATACCTGGCGGCAACTAGTCAAGTGGTTAGTGCAGCACTAGTGGCGCAGCGGGAAGTGTAGGAAGCAGTAGCCTCAGCCAATGTCCTTCCCAGTGGAGAGAATGAGCACAACCCGACAAGGCCAGATGTAGATCAAGATAGAGAAGAGCACGACATCAGAGGAAACCCCAAGGACGCGGCAAGGAAGAAAGTGGTGCAGCACCCAGTGTACTTCGTCAGCTCCCTATTGCAGGGGCTAGATCCAGGTACTCTGGCATGCAAAAGTTGATTTTTGTCCTTGTCATGGCCTCAAGGAAACCACGCCACTACTTACAAGCTCACGAGATCACGGTTGTCACCCGCTTCCCTTTGCAAAGGATACTCCGAAACCCTGAGGCTACCGGCAGAATAGTGGAGTGGGCATTGGAGTTATCTAGCTTTGGCTTAAAGTTCGAAAGCACATCAACCATTCAGAGCAGAGCATTGGCAGAGTTTATTGCAGAATGGACGCCAACCCCTAATGAAGAGGTACTAGAGACAGTTGCCCCGACAAGGAAGCACCCCAAGAATGGATCATGTATTTCGATGGTGTCTTCTCCCTACAAGGTGCAGGGGCTGGCGTGCTTCTCGTTGCTCCCACTAGAGAGCACATGAAGTACATCGTACAGATGCATTTTCCTCGGGAGGAGGCGACCAACAATACTACAGAGTATGAAGGGCTCCTTGCCAGGCTCAGGATTGCAACAGAATTGGGGATCAAGAAGCTAATCATTCAAGGAGATTCACAACTTGTTGTGAGACAAGTCAACAAGGATTACCGAAGTCCATTGATGGAGGCATACGTTGATGAAGTGAGAAGGCTGGAGGAGCACTTCGATGGATTGCAAACAGAGCACGTACCCCGTGTGGAAAACAGCATTGCTGATCATCTATCAAAGTGCACTGCCAGAAGCTTCCTATGGAACCAGGAACTTTTGTTCTCCATCTTACTCAGCCCTCTGTATCCCCGGCAACGATGGCCCGGAAGAGGTGGAAACTGGACTCTGGCAAGCCTCTCCCGGTAGAGCCTCTCGAGGCTCCCATCAGAAAGCTTGACGGGAACAACTCCCCTTTAGCTACTGAGCTACCGCCTCCCACCAGACCACTGGTCCTCGTGGTCAAAGGGTGTGCTCCCACGAAGGAGGATGTGTTGTTGGTCCTCGTTGTTGAGCCCCAGGCTCCAACTTGCGCGCAGCACATAGTTCATTTCCTCCAAACTGGAGAACTTCCCGAAGAGCAAGAAGAAGCTGAAAGAGTAGCCCAGAGGTCCAGTATTTATCAGTTCGTCGATGACACACTATACAGAAGAAGGCCCAGCGATGTGAAATTAAAGTGCATTTGCCGGGAAGAAGGAAAGGAACTGCTGGCAGAAATACACAAAGGCATGTGCGGCTCCCACGTTGTATCAAGGGCTTTGGTTGGGAAAGCATTCCGACAAGGATTCTATTGGCCCACAGCCCTCCAAGATGCGGTCAAGCTAGTCACCAAATGTGAAGCCTACCAGTTCCATTCCAAGAATATCCATCCGCCCGCCCAAGCTCTTCAAACAATCCCTTTGTCATGGCCGTTTTCGGTCTGGGGGCTCGATATCCTCGGCCCTTTCCCTCGTACCGCCGGGGGCTTTGAATTCTTGTTCGTTGCAATCGAAAAGTTTAAAAAGTGGCCAGAAGTAGAAGCGTGAGAAAGGTGTCTGCTTAGTCAGCTATCAAGTTCTTTAAAAGGATTGGTGTGCCACTCCGGGGTCCCTGCCTGAATCATCACTGACAACGACACCCAATTCACGAGCCGCACCTTCATGCAATATGTTCATGCCCTCAAAAGCAAGATCTCATTTTCCTCTGTTGCACATCCCAAGAGCAATGGGCAAGCTGAAAGGGCAAACGCTGAAGTGTTGCGAGGACTGAAGACAAGAACATTTGATAAGCTGCAGAAGTGCGGCAAGCGATGGATCGACGAGCTGCCGATGGTTCTTTGGTCCCTCAGAACGACACTGATACATCTCCAACGTATCTACTTTTCCAAACACTTTTGCCCTTGTTTTGGCTCTAACTTGCATGATTTGAATGGAACTAACCCGGACTGACGCTGTTTTCAGCAGAATTGCCATGGTGTTATTTTTGTGCAGAAATAGAAGTTCTCAGAATGACCTGAAACTTCACGGAGAATATTTTTGGAATTTATAAAAAATACTGGCGAAAGAATCAACGCCAGGGGGCCCACACCCTATCCACGAGGGTGGGGGCGTGCCCACCCCATGGGGCGCCCCCCTGAGGCTCCACTGGCCTCAATTCCAACTCTATATATTCACGTTTGGGGAGAAAAAAAATCAGAGGGAAGGATTCATCACGTTTTACGATACGGAGCCGCCACCAAGCCCTAATCTCTCTCGGGAGGGCTGATCTGGAGTTCGTTCGGGGCTCCGGAGAGGGGAATCCGTCGCCATCGTCATCATCAACCTTCCTCCATCACCAATTTCATGATGCTCACCACCATGCGTGAGTAATTCCATTGTAGGCTTGCTGGACGGTGATGGGTTGGATAAGATTTATCATGTAATTGAGTTAGTTTTGTTAGGGTTTGATCCCTAGTATCCATTATGTTCTAAGATTGATGTTGCTATGACTTTGCTATGCTCAATGCTTGTCACTAGAGCCCGTGTGCCATGATTTCAGATCTGAACCTATTATGTTTTCATGAATATATGTGATTTCTTGATCCTATCTTACAAGTCAATAGTCACCTACTATGTGTTATGATCCGTAACCCCAAAGTGACCAATAATCGGGACAATTACCGGTGATGACTATAGTTTGAGGAGTTCATGTATTCACTAAGTGTTAATGCTTTGTTCCGGTACTCTATTAAAAGGAGGCCTTAATATCCCTTAGTTTCCGATAGGACCCCGCTGCCACGGGAGGGTAGGACAAAAGATGTCATGCAAGTTCTTTTCCATAAGCACGTATGACTATATTCGGAATATATGTCTACATTACATTGATGAACTGGAGCTAGTTCTGTGTCACCCTATGTTATAACTATTGCATGAGGAATCGCATCCGACATAATTATCCATCACTGATCCATTGCCTACGAGCTTTTCACATATGATCTTTTCTTAGTTACTTTTCCGTGGCCACTGTCACAATCACTACAAAACCAATACTATTACTTTTGCCACCATTATCATTACTTCCATATTACTTTGCTACTAAATACTCTGCTGCAGATATTAAGTCTTTCAGGTGCGGTTGAATTGACAACTCAACTGTTAATACTTGAGAATATTCTTTGGCTCCCCTTGTGTCGAATCAATAAATTTGGGTTGAATACTCTACCCTCAAAAACTGTTGCGATCCCCTATACTTGTGGGTTATCAAGACTATTTTCTGGCGCCGTTGCCGGGGAGCATAGATCTATTCTTTGAGTCACTTGGGATTTATATATGTTGATCACTATGAGGAACTTGAAAGATGAAAGAACCAAGATTTTCCCTCAAATATGAGGGGAGGTAAGGAACTGCCATCTAGCTCTACACTTGATTCACCTTCTGTTTTGAGTAACCTTGCGACACCTACTCCTGCTATCTATTCTGATATGTTGCATGTTATTGATGATGCCACTTCTGCTTTGCATGATGCTTATGATGAAACTACTTCTATGCTTGATAATACTATGCCATTAGGTGAATTTCTGGATGAACAAATTGCTAGGTTTAGAGAGAATGAAATTGCTCAAACTGATAATATTGATGAAAGTGATGATGAAGATTCTCCACCTAGATATGCATTGCCTGTTGTGCCTGAGGGTTATGTTATGGATGAAGAAACTACTAGAGACTTTTTAGCTTGCAATGATAGATATGATCTTAAGAAACTGTCAGCTAAGTTGAAAGAAAAATCTTTGAATGCTAGAATGAAGAATGACCCTGCTTTTGCTACTTCACCTATCTGTATTTCCGATAAGGATTACAATTTCTTTGTCGACCCTGAGTTAATTACTTTGGTTGAATCCGATCCTTTTTATGGCCATGAATCTGAAACTGTTGTGGCACATCTTACTAAATTGAATGATATAGCCACCATGTTCACTAATGAGGAGAAAATTCGTTACCACTATATCCTTAAGTTATTTCCGTTCTCATTAAAGGGTGATGCTAAAACATAGTTTAATTCTCTTGATCCTGGCTATGTGCGTAGTCCCCAGGATATGATTTATTACTTCTCTGCTAAATATTTCCCCAGTCATAAGAAACAAGCTGCCTTAAGGGAAATATATAATTTGTGCAAATTGAAGAGGAGAGTCTCCCACAAGCTTGGGGGAGGCTTCTCCGATTACTTAATGCTTTGCCTAATCATCCTCTCAAGAAAAATGAAATACTTGATATCTTTTATAATGGAGTAACCGATGCTTCCAAACACCACATGGATAGTTGTGTTGGTTGTGTTTTCAGGGATAGAACTATTGATCAAGCTGAATTGCTATTGAATAATATGTTGAGTAATGAAAATGATTGGACACTTCCCGAACCAACTCCTAAGCCAACTCCAAAGAAAAGGGGTATACTATTTCTCAGTCCTGAAGATATGCAAGAGGCAAAGAAATCTATGAAAGAAAAAGGTATTAAAGCTGAAGATGTTAAGAATTTACTACCCATTGAAGAAATACATGGTCTTGATAACCCGACACAGGTAGTAAATGTAAATTCTCTCTATAGATTTGATAAGGGTGAAATCCCATCTACTAAATTTTCCAGCCAATGCTTGGATGAGTTTGATAATTTTATGGTTAAACAAGAAGACTTCAATGCTTATGTTGGTAGGCAATTGAAACGTAATGCTTATATGATTGAACACTTGAGTGATTATATTTCTAGAGTTAAAGGGGAACTTAAACTTATTAGTAAACATGCTTCCATGGTTACCACTCAAGTAGAACAAGTACTTAAAGCTCAGAATGATTTGCTCAATAAATTGAATAATAATAAAATGAAAATGTTGTTAGAGTTATGACTAGAGGAGGTAAAATGACTCAGGAACCTTTGTATCCTGAGGGCCACCCTAAGAGAGTTGAGCAAGATTCTCAGAGAACTAATGTTGATGCACCTAGTCCTTCTAAAAGGAAGAAAAGGAAAAATGATAGGACTTTGCATGCTTCTAGTGAACCTGTTGTTGACACACCTGAGAATCCCAATGATATTTCTATTTCTGATGTCGAAACACAATTTGGTAATGAACATGAACCTAGTGATAATGTTAATGATGATGTTCATATTGATGCTCAACCTAGCAATGATAATGATGTAGAGATTGAACCTGCTGTTGATCTTGATAACCCACAATCAAATAATCAATGTTATGATAAGAGAGACTTCGTTGCTAGGAAGCACAGTAAATAAAGAGAACCATGGGTTCAGAAACCCATGCCTTTTCCTCCTAAACAATCCAAGAAAAAGGATGATGAGGATTTTGAGCGCTTTGCTAAAATGATTAGACCTATCTTTTTGCGTATGCGTTTAACTGATATGCTTAAAATGAATCCTTATGCTAAGTACATGAAAGATATTGTTATAAATAAAACAAAGATACCGGAAGCTGAAATTTCCACCATGCTTGCTAATTATACTTTTAAGGGTGGAATACCAAAGAAACTTGGAGATCCAGGAGTACCAACTATACCATGCTCCATTAAAAGAAACCATGTTGAAACTGCTTTATGTGATCTTGGAGCCAGTTTTAGTGTTATTCCTCTCTCTTTATATCATGGACTTGATTTGAATAAGTTCACACCTACTGAAATATCTTTGCAAATGGCTGATAAATCAGCTGCTATACCTGTCGGTATTTGTGAGGATGTGCCTGTTGCGGTTGCAAACGTTACTATTTTAATGGACTTTGTTATTCTTGATATCCCCGAGGACGATAGTATGTCTATTATTATTGGTAGACCCTTTTTGAATACTGCAGGGGCTGTTATTGATTGCAAGAAAGGCAATGTCACTTTTCATGTTAATGGTAATGAGCATACGGTACACTTTCCGAGGAAACAACCTCAAGTCCACAGTATTAATTCTATTGGAAAAATTCCAACAATTACTATTGGAGGTTTTGAATCCCCTCTTCCTACTGTCAAGAAGAAATATGATATTCTTATTGTTGGGGATGTGCATATCCCTGTTGAGGTAACTTAGTGTTATTCAAAAATTCTCCGGTTTCATGCGATTCGGAAATAGTTTGTTAACAAGACTTGATCAACCTTGTTAGTGGATTCACTTTGATGAGCATGAGATGGATGTAGTTAGAAAGCACAACTCCAGAGCCTGAGCGGAGCCACCCATTGACCCTTATCGACAGACTGTTTATGTAACGCCCTCGATGCGGCTATATCTCCCACGTGTCGAAGCACGACTTAGAGGCATAACCGCATTGAAAGCAATGTCGCAAGTGAGGTAATCTTCGCAAACAACCCATGTAATACATAAGGGAAAAGATATATAGTTGGCTTACAATCGCCACTTCACACAATTACATGAATAAAGCATTACAACATCCAAATACAATCAAGGTCCGACTACGGAACCAAAATAAAAGAAGAACCCCAAATGCGACAAAGGTCCCCGATCGACCCCAACTAGGCTCCACTACTGATCAGCTAGAACGAAATGACACAAAGGACAAGATCTTCATCGAGCTCCTCCTGAGCTTGGTTGCGTCATCTACACGGACTCAACGGCACCTGCAAGCTGGTTTTTGAAGTATCTGTGAGTCATGGGGACTCAGCAATCTCGCACCCTCGCAATCAAGACTATTTAAGCTTTTGGGTAAGGTAAAGTTATGAGGTGGAGCTGCAGCAAGCGACTAGCATATATGGGGGCTAACATACGCAAATGAGAGCGAGAAGAGAAGGAAAAGCACGGTCGAGAAAGTATCATCAATAAGTGATCCTATAGCAACCTACGTCAAGCATAACTCCAACACCGTGTTCACTTCCCAGACTCCGCCAGAAAGAGACCATCACGGTTACACACGCAATTGATTCATTTTAATTAAGTTAAGGTTCAAGTTATCTACAACCGGACATTATCAAATTCCCATCTGCCCATAACCGCAGGCACGGCTTTCGAAAGTTCAAATCCCTGCAGGGGTGTCCCAACTTAGCCCATGACAAGCTCTCACGGTCAACGAAGGAATAGACCTCCTCCCGAGACATTCCGATCAGACTCGGTATCCCGGTTCTACAAGACATTTCGACAGGGTAAAACTAAACCAACAACACCGCCCGAATGTGCCGACAAATCCCGATAGGATCTGCACATATCTCTTTCTCAGGGCACACCGGATTGTCTAAACTTCTGGTAGGCCAGCCCAGAGTTGCCCCTGGTGGCCACCGGTGGCTGACAAGTTGGACCAACACTCAGAGGAGCACTGGCCCGGGGGGGGGGGGGTAAAATAATGATGACCCTCAGGAGCGCGACTCCCAAGGGAAAAGAAAAGGCTAGGTGGCAAAAGGTAAAACCAATGTTGGGCATTGCTGGAGGAGCTTTACTTAAGGCGTACTATCAAGGGGTTCCCATAATAGTCCAACCGCGTAAGGAACACAAAATCCAGGAACATAACACCGATATGACGGAAACTAGGGCGGTAAGAGTGGAACAAAACACCAGGCATAAGGCCGAGCCTTCCACCCTTTACCAAGTATATAGATGCATTTATTAAATAAGAAATATTGTGATATCCCAACAAGTAAACATGTTCCAACAAGGAACAACATCTCCATGTTCCAACAAGGAACAAACTTCAATCTTTACCTGCAACTAACAATGCTATAAGAGGGGCTGAGCAAAGCGGTAACATAGCCAATCAACGGTTTGCTAGGACAAGGTGGGTTAGAGGCTTGGTTCAACAATATAGGAGGCATGATAAGCAAGTGGTAGGTATCGCAGCATAGGCATAGCAAAAGAGGGAGCAACTAGCAAGCAAAGATAGAAGTGATTTCGAGGGTATGGTCATCTTGCCTGAAATCCCGCAAGGAAGAAGAACGAGTCCATGAAGAAGATAAACAGACGTAGAAGAACGGGTCCTCACAAATGCGACGTTACCAGAACCAACCCGAAGAAGCAAACACCGGAAAGAAGCACACAACATAGTAAACAAACCACACATGAACATGGTATGATATGCGGGATGCGGTATGCGATGCATATGCATGATTTGACAAGGAATGCATGAACCTGGCTTCAACTTGGAAATCCAAGTGTGCCACTGGAAATATGAGATGAAATCCCTTGAAAACGATATAAAGAACACCGGAGTCGTAGTTACGGTTTGGAAATGGCAAGCGATTCAAATATGACACCGGTCTGAGATTTACAGCAAGTAGCCATCTAAATGCAATGAGATGAACATGCTACAGCACTTAAACATGACAACAAAATACATGGCAGGGATCCACTCATGAAGCTTAACAAAAGATGAACACTGAGCTACGGCTAATTCATCCATTAACAGGTTCAAACAAGCATGTCAAAAATGCATATGGTAAACAGATCCCAGACTTGGTGAAATTAACACTTGTCTGGAATTTCAGATCAGGTAGCAATCTTCGGAGCATGAAAACAATATGCTACAGGACCTGAACATGGCAAAGTAAAGCATGTCATGGAGCTACTCAAAGAGCTTAACAAAAGTCCCTTAGTGACCTTGAGCCAAAAGGGATCAGAAAATACAATTGCAAGCATGTGAACATGGCAAAAACATAATCAGTTCTCAGACTTAGTGAAAACTGGAGCATGCTGAAAACAGATATCAAGTAGGCATGTTTACGAGCTCGATGCACTCACTACAGAGCAAGTCATGATAATCTAAGCACACACCCATCAAGGATACACAAAATGCAAGCTAGACATGGCAAGAACAATAGCATAGCATGCACGGATCAACTACAACATCATCGGCAAAATCGCTAACAAGTAGACAATCTGCCCAGATTCATGAAATAGCAAAAGTAGAGCTCGATTGACTCAAGCTAGGGTGCTCCATAATTGCAAACAAGACATGGATGGATAGAGCACTACAAGATTAACAAAACATCCTTACTGATCATCCTCAAAAGAGGCACGAATCACTAGGAAACAACATGAACATATGGCATCATGAGATAAACAGACCAAGGACTTAGTGGAAATGCTAAGTCCCTGAAATCAGCATTAACAAGTGCACCACTTCGCAAGCTTGTGCTAGTCACCACACACATCACAAAAATACATGGGTTGCACATCTGGAAAGATGGCAAAACCCTTAACAAAACATATGTAGAGCTCAAGGGCATAACATGCACACAATAATCATGGTAAAAATGACAAATATCTAAATGGAGCAGCAGATCTGACAATTATCTCAAGTAGCACTCTTCTAACAGCATTTCGGGCATCAAGATGAGCTCAAATGAAAATGATGCAATGAGATGAAATGATGTTCTCTCCGAGACGAACATTTTGATGTGCTATATGCCCAAAACGGAGTAGTAGGCTAGGAGATACAACATGTCAAACATGCATACATAATGACATGAAACAGGGACTTGGCCGTTTTATGAAAAAAAAATAGAACGGACGCAGGTGATCTAAAAGACGCCTGGGGAGGGGTTTACTGGGACCTCACCATGGGCCTTGGCCCAGAGCGCGGAGAGGAGCAGGCCAGCTGCTGGCCTTGGTGCTTCGGCCCATGCGGGGAGGAGGCGGAGGCGCCCGTCGTCCTCCTCGAGCACCCGCTCAAGCAGGACAGCGGGACGGCGGCGTAGCGGCGACTCCGGAAGGCGGGCATGGCGGGGGTCTGCAGGAATGGACGGATCTAGAGGCGGGGGCGCCGGATCCGTGCCTGATGGAACTCCAAACGGCGGCGGAAGCAGATCACGGCGGCGGTGCGGTTCCTATCGAACGGGAGAGAGAGAGATGAGGACGGGAGAGATCGGGCCAGAGGAGGAGGAGCGAGACGGGGATGGGCGCGGTGACCGGTGGCCTGGTGCAGACGGCGGACGGCAAGGCAGGCGAGGTGGAGGACGGGCGACGGCGTGCTCCGGTCGCCGGAGTTGGTCGCCGGCGACGGCGCGAAGGCGGCGGCGAAGATCCGGCAAGGCGGGTGCGGGCAGCGAGGTTACGGGCTCCCTCGGGCCTGGCGCGGCCCGGGGCGGGTCCGATCTGGGCTCCGAGGCCCGCGGCGGGAGGCGCGGTGGCGGAGGCCACGTGGCGCGGATGATAGGGTGCGGGAGGCGGCTCGGCTGACATGGCATCGCCTTATTCGTCGGAGTGAGGTGGCTGAGGGCGGCGGACATGTCCGGCCGGTGGCGGAGATGCGTCCGGTGGCGCGAGGTAGAGGAAGACTAGGGTTTCGTCCGCGAATTTGGAAGGGTTGCACATATATATAGGTAGATAGCTAGGAGAGTCCAAATGAGGTGCGGTTTTCGGCCACGCGATCGTGATCGAACGCTCTAGATGATGGAGAGGGTTTTGGTGGGTTTTTGGCCAAATTGGAAGGTTGTTGGGCTGCAACACACACGAGGCCTTCTCGGTCCCTCGGTTAACCGTTGGAGTATCAAACGAAGTCCAAATGGTACGGAACTTGACAGGCGGTCTATCGGTAGTAAACCAAGGTCGCTTGGCAAGTCTTGGTCCAATCTGGAAATGTTTAATCCCCACACATGAAAAGAAGGTAGAAATGACCACCGGAGGAGAACGACGCGCCGGAAGGCAAAACGGGCAACGGGGAAAATGCTCGAATGCATGAGATGAACACGTATGCAAATGCAATGCACATGATGACATGATATGAGATGCATGACAACGATAACAACACACGGAGACAAAGACCCGAACCCGAGAAAATAAAATAACTTAACGCCGGAAACGGCAAGAGTTGGAATACAAATTGGGAAAGTCATATCCGGGGTGTTACAGTTTTCAGTGGGATCCAGAGAAGATCGCCAACCAGTGGCACCCAGAGGACACTCCTCCGTACACCGGAGAGGGCAGCTTTGAGCCGTGGCCATAGACCAACTTAGGCCAAAAGCCTAAGCTTGGGGGAGTACGTATTTCTCACCGACATTATATTCATGTTCACACACTCATGCCAGTTATCGCTGCTCATACTTTTTCATTGTACTATCCATGCTAGTTTAATTTCTTTTTAAGCCTTCTTCTTGTGTGTTTGAAAAACCTTAATAAAAAACAAAAAAATAATTGTAGCTTTTAGCTAGTTTACTTTTCATGCCTGTAGTAGTAGTAATTAAAAAGAAAACCCACAAAGATTTCTCGTTCTTATTTTGCTTGTTTGGAGCTTTCCCATGTAAATAGTTTTGTTTCTTTTCTTTTCTTTGGGGGTCCAGAGGAGAAGACCATGATGAAAATGTTGAGTGGCTCTCATATGCATTATTGTTGATTTAACCAAGAGCCATATTACCTTGGCTTCTCCTACGTATTGAATGCTTGTAGATTCCAACTTAGTCCAATGCACGTGCACTATTATTATTATCCACACCATTCGGTTGTGCAAGTGAAAGGCAATAACGACGATATATGATGGACTGATTGAGATGAGAGAAGCTGGTATGAACTCGACCTATCTTGTTTTTGCAAATATGATTAGTTCATCGTTCCCGATTCAGCCTATTATGAATGAACCATATTTGCAATGATAATTAGATATTATAGTTGCTCATGCCATGCTTAATTAGCTAGGAGTTTATAATGGTTTACCTTGCGTGCCAACATGCTATTAAAATGATTGCGATGTGGTACGATAGGGTGGCATCCTCCTTTGAACGATTCGAGTGGCTTGACTTGGCACATGTTCACGCATGTAGTTGAAACAAAATCAACATAACCTCCACGATATTTATGTTCATGGTGAATTATATCCTACTCATGCTTGCACTCAGTGTTGATTAATTTTAATGTATGTTCATGACTGTTGTCGCTCTCTAGCTGGTCGCTTCCCAGTCTCTTTCTAGCCTTCACTTGTACTAAGCGGGAATATTGCTTGTGCATCCACTTCCATAAACCCCAAAAGTTATTCCATATGAGTTCACCATACCTTCCTATATGCGGTATCTACCTGCCGTTCCAAGTAAATTTGTATGTGCCAAACTCTAAACCTTCAAATGAAATTCTGTTTTGTATGCTCGAATAGCTCATGTATCAACTAGGGATGTCTATATCTTCCATGCTAGGTGGGTTATTCTCAAGAGGAGTGGACTCCACTCCTCATTCATGAGAAAATGGCTGGTAACCGGGGTGCCCAGTCCCATGCTTAAATTAAAATAATTGCAAACAAAACTCCCCCAGGATTGTTGTTAGTTGGAGGCACCCGTTGTTTCGGACAAGCCATGGATTGATGTTTGTTGATGGTGGGGGAGTATAAACTTTACCATTCTGTTTGAGAACCGCCTATAATGTGTGTAGCATGGAAGATATCGAGATCTCTCGGTTGTTATGTTGACAATGAAAGTATGCCACTCAAAATATTATTTATCTCTATTTCAAAAATCAAGCTCTGTCACCTCTACAAATCCCTGCTTCCCTCTGCAGAGGGCCTATCTATTTACTTTTATGTTGAGTCATCATCCTCTTATTAAAAAGCACCAGTTGGGGAGCACCACTGTCATTTGCATGCATTGCTATTAGTTTACATGAAGCATGACTAGATCTCTTTTACCATGAATTACAATGTTTAGTCAGTCCTTGATCTTCAGAGGTGCTCTGCATTTATGTTTTGCGGTCTCAGAAAGGGCTAGCGAGATACCATCTTGTTATATCATATTATGATTGTTTTGAGAAAGTGTTGTCATCCGAGATTTACTATTATTGCTCGCCAGTTGATTATGCCATTGAGATGAGTAAACATGAGACCTAAATGTTATTGTGAATATGGTTAGTTCATAATCTTTGCTGAAAACTTGAATGCTGGCTTTACATATTTACAACAACAAGAGCAAACAAAGTTTGTAAAAGTTTTTCTTTATCACTTTTAGTTTGTCAACTGAATTGCTTGAGGACAAGCAAAGGTTTAAGCTTGGGGGAGTTGATATGTCTCCAATGTATCTACTTTTCCAAACACTTTTGCCCTTGTTTTGGACTCTAACTTGCATGATTTGAATGGAACTAACCCATACTGACATGGTTTTTAGCAGAATTGCCATGAGGTTATTGTTGTGCAGAAATAAAAGTTCTCGGAATGACCTGAAACTTCATGGAGAATATTTTTGGAATTTATAAAAAAACTGGCGAAAGAATCAACACCAGGGGGCCTACACCCTTTCCACGAGGGTGGGGGGCGCGCCCACCCCCCTGGGGCGCCCCCTGAGGCTCCACCAACCTGAAGTCCAACTCTATATATTCACGTTCGGGGAGAAAAAATCAGAGAGAAGGATTCATCACGTTTTACGATACAGAGCCGCCTTCAAGCCCTAATCTCTCTCGGGAGGGCTGATCCGGAGTCTGTTCGGGGCTCCGGAGAGGGGAATCCATCGCCATCGTCACCATCAACCTTCCTCCATCACCAATTTCATGATGCTCACCGCCGTGCATGAGTAATTCCATTGTAGGCTTGCTGGACAGTGATGGGTTGGATGAGATTTATCATGTAATTGAGTTAGTTTTGTTAGGGTTTGATCCCTAGTATCCATTATGTTCTGAGATTGATGTTGCTATGACTTTGCTATGCTTAATGCTTGTCACTAGGGATCGAGTGCCATGATTTCAGATCCGAACCTATTATGTTTCCATGAATATATTTGAGTTCTTGATCCTATCTTGCAAGTCAATAGTCACCTACTATGTGTTATGATCCGTTGAACCCGAAGTGACAATAATCGGGACAATTACTGGTGATGACTATAGTTTGAGGAGTTCATGTATTCACCAAGTGTTAATGCTTTGTTCCGGTACTCTATTAAAAGGAGGCCTTAATATCCCTTAGTTTCCGATAGGACCCCTCTGCCATGGGAGGGTAGGAAAAAAGATGTCACGCAAGTTCTTTTCCATAAGCATGTATGACTATATTCAGAATACATGCCTACATTACATTGATGAACTGGAGCTAGTTCTGTGTCACCCTATGTTATAACTGTTGCATGAGGAATCACATCCGACATAATTATCCATCACTGATCCATTGCCTATGAGCTTTTCCCATATTGATCTTTGCTTAGTTACTTTTCCGTTGCCACTGTCACAATCACTACAAAACCAATACTGTTACTTTTGCCACTGTTACCGTTACTTCCATATTACTTTGCTACTAAATACTTTGTTGCTGATATTAAGTCTTTCAGGTGCGGTTGAATTGACAACTCAACTGTTAATACTTGAGAATATTCTTTGGCTCCCCTAGTGTTGAATCAATAAATTTGGGTTGAACAATCTACCCTTGAAAACTGTTGCGATCCCCTATACTTGTGGGTTATCAGACACCAAATCGAGCTACCGAGAAGACTCCCTTCTCCCTAGTTTATGGGGCATAAGTAGGGATCCCCACGGAACTCATATATGGGTCACCTCGAGTGCTTGACTACGATGAAGTAGCGCAGGAACAACACCGACGTGACGACGCTGCGCTTGTCAAGGAGAACCGTCACCGGGCTGCTACGCGTGTTGCACGCTACCAGCAAGCCATGCGTCGCTATCACAGCCGCAGGGTTCATGCCCGGTGTTTTGAGGAAGGTGACCTTGTCCTTAAGCATGTTCAGTCCGCCAAGGGTACAAACAAGTTGATGTCGAAGTGGGAAGGCCCTTACCGGGTAGTACGAGTCACCAGACCTGGCGCAGTCCGTCTGGAGACCGGAGATGGCATTCAATTGCAAAACTCATGGAATACTGAGCATCTTCGCAAGTTCTACCCGTAAGGCGCGGTTGCCGAGCCCTGCCCCGGCAGCCAGCCTTTTGTACAAGCCTTGCTGATGTTGCATGTAACCCCTTGTATAAAGCCAGGCGCAGACCCTGAGCAACATAGAATTAAATGAAGTGTTGGGGGCCCTCGACAAGTTGCATGCATGCATAAGCATGTCATGAGCACCGCATGTTCATGTAGATAAGATCACATCTGGCATAATTTTCATCTGCATAAACTGTAGGATCCTGTTGTGGACTTGGTCCCAAAGAGGAGATGAGGAGACGAGCCTACGCCGCGATCCCCGGCAAGCCAAAATAGATAAGTTCTTTCTCTTATCCATATGTGTTCTGTAAGTAAGGACTTGTACGTAAGAAAACCTCGCTGTCTTTTGAAACTTAGGTGCTCGCATCCTTTGACTCGAACGTTGCTTCGATCAGGATGGTCGTAGTGGCCTTTGGCAAAAAGGACTGGCGCGGGGGGGGGGCTGGTCCCTCTTCATGATTTGTGCCTTGTAGGCCTAACTCCGCGGCAACAAAACTGAGGGTACCGGCAAGATAGCCTATTGGGGGAAACTTGTTTACTTAAAAGTATAGAGGCATTCCACCTCTGCATGGACATATTACATGGACGAGTCCCCAACAAGGTTCATCTTTTTCATTAATATGCTGGTCAAACAAGTACAGACCTTACATGGCACAAACATGGATTAAAGAGATTACATATTTTGAACTAAAGTTAGGCAAGCGCCTACAGATTTAAGATTGAAAAAGTAAGTGCCCTGTAATCTCCTCTTTTCGCTCTTTCTCCACGAGGTATTGCTGTGGGAAGAGTGCAGGGCTAAAGGAATGCTGATATTTGAGCCAAACCAAGAAGAGAATCCTCTACTAGCAAAAATCAACAGAGTAGGATAAATGTTGGTGTCGAGGCTCCTAGGTTCCTCCAAGGCAACTCCAAGGTGATTTGCGCTGGTGGCCACTCTGGCCCCAGTGGCCACCCACCCTCCTCCTGCCGGTGACCCCTCCGGGCCCGGCAGCCACTCCTCCTGTCGGTTGCCACTCTGGCCCCGGCAGCCACAAGATGGCACCCTTTGCTCTCAACTTTCATCGTGGCAAGAAGTTCCAAGCGGACATGAGGTCCAAGCTTGGGCATCCGTTGGTCTTCATCGGGATTTCATCAACGTGAATTCACATTGGTGGTTTCCTTCTGTAGAGCCTCTTTCAAGCTTGATCCTCATACGGTTAGTGTTTCTCTACATGCTATGTTTGGAGGTTATGTCCAAGGCTTTAGGGTTCGTCACCACAAGGATAGATCTTTCAAGTTTTCGATAGCTTCCAAGTCCGTGGGTTTTGAGATCTACAATGCGGGCAAAATAGTAGAAAAAGAGTTCCAGATTGTTTTTAGTCTTTGACATTTTGGTGGCCCAAATTGGCGTAGAGAAGAGCTTGCTTTCTACGCAGAGCAAGACAAAGAATGGAAGTTGGTTGGTAGGAATGGAAAAGCCTTGATTCCCAACTCCGGCGATCGCTGGAATGGTGCACCAGCTAGCCGCGCAAAGAGATCAGTTTTCGAACGGTTATCTGGTCACATTCAAGATAGGAGTGATCAGAGGGGTGACTTGATTGCCTCTAATGCTTTTGATTTCAACAGGCTACTTACTAAGCTCCAAGTCATTACGCGGAATCAACTGATAAGTCTCCAACGTATCTATATTTTTTGATTATTCCATGCTATTATATTATCCATCTTGAATGTTTTATATGCATTTATATGCTATTTTATATGATTTTTGGGACTAGCCTATTAACCTAGAGCCCTGTGCCAGTTTTTGTTTTTTCCTCTTGTTTTTGAGTTTCACAGAAAAGGAATATCAAACGTAGTCCAAATGAGCTGAAAATTTATGGTGATTTTTTATGGACCAGAAGAAGCCCCCGAAGCAAAAGAGTTGGGCCAGAAGAGCCACGAGGCCTCCAGAAGGGTGAAGGGCGTGCCATACCCCCTAGGGGTGCCCTCCGGTCTTGTGGGATCCTCATGGACCCCTGACTTGTTCCTGATGTCAAAAAGTCCTATACATATAGAAACCCCCAGAAATAAACTTAGATCAGGAGTTCCACGACGCAAGCCTCTGTTGCCACGAAAAACCTATTGGGAGCCTGTTCCGGCACCCTGCTAGAGGGGGAAACCATCACCGGTGGACATCTTCATCATCCCGACGCTCTCCATGACGAGGAGGGAGTAGTTTACCCTCGGGGCCAAGGGTATGTACTAGTAGCAATGTGTTTGACCTCTCTCTCTCTCTCTCTCTCTCGTGTTCTTGACTTGGCACGATCTTGATGTACCGCGAGCTTTGCTATTATAGTTGGATAATATGGTGTTTCTCCCCCTCTACCTTCTTGTGATGAATTGAGTCTTGCTCTCTGAGGTTTCGTTATGTTGGATTGAGTATTGGATTTGAGAACACTTGATGTATGTCTTGCGATGGGATATCTGAGGTGACAATGGGATGTTCTATTGATTCACTTGATGTATGTTTTGGCAGTCAACTTGCGGATTCCTGTGGTGACATCGGGGTAATCTATGCATAGGGGTTGATGCACATTTTTGTCCTACGTTCTCCGATAGGAACTTTGGAGTGATTCTTTGTTGCACGTTGAGGGATTGTTATACGATCTAATTATGTTATCATTGTTGTGAGAACTTGCACTAGTGAAAGTATGAACCCTAGGCCTTGTTTCTAATCATTGCAATACCATTTTTGCTCACTTTTGTTACTAGTTACCTTGCTGTTTTTACATTTTCAGATTACAAAAACCTATATCTACCATCCATATTGCACTTGTATCACCATCTCTTCGCCGAACTAGTGCCCCTTTACAATTTACCATTGTATGGGGTGTGCTAGGGACACAAGATACTCTTTGTTATTTGGTTGCAGGGTTGTTTGAGAGAGACCATCTTCATCCTATGCCTCCCAGGGATTGATAAACCTTAGGTCATCCACTTGAGAGAAATTTCCTACCGTCCTACAAAACTCTGTTCTTGGAGGCCAACACGAGTCTACAAGAAGAAGGTTGCGTAGTAGACATCAAGCTCTTTTCTGGTGCCGTTATCGGGGAGGCTAGGTAAGTGACACTCACACCCCGTGAACTAAGCTCTTTTCTGGTGCTGTTGCCGGGGAGGTGAGTGCTTGAAGGTATATCTTTAGATCTTGAAATTGAATCTTTTAGTTTCTTGTTTTATCACTAGTTTAGTCTATAAAAGAAAACTACAAAAAATGGAATTGAGGTTGCCTCATATGCTTCATCTTTTTAATGTTTTTCGTGAAAATGATGGAAATGAAAATTGTGCTCAAGTTTTAGAAGAAGAAGTCTATAAAATGTTTGGTACTAAATTTTTGAATGATGAGCATGATTGTAATGTTGTTAGTACGAATTCTTTGAATATCCATGATGCTAATGATACGCAAAGCCATAAATTTGGGGATGTTATGTTTGATGAAGATGATATTTTTAGTCCCGCAAGTTTTGATCCTATTTATGATGATTATGTTGATTAAAGTGGGTTTGGAAGAGTGCCAACTCTAGGTAATGATCCCACTATTTTGAAGGATGTTGAATCTTATAATATTTATGAAAGTGGATTTGGAGAGGTCATGACTTTATTTAGTGATGAATCCAGTATTTCGGAAGAGGTTTCAATTGATTATGAGAACAAAGTTGCTATCTATGATGATTATTGTGATGACATGTATGCTATAAAGAATAATTATAACCATGAAACTTGTCATCATGATTTTAATTTTCAATTGGATTATGCCTCACATGATAGTAATTTTGTTGAGTTTGCTCCCACTATTCCAAATGAGAAGAATTTTGCTTATGTGGTGAGTAGTAAAATTTATATGCTTGTGCATCATGAAAATAATGCTTCATGTGATAGTTATATTATTGAATTTATTCATGATGCTACTGAAAATTATTATGAGAGAGGAACATATTCTTTTACATATTGCAATAATATCAAGTTTCCTCTCTATGTGTTGAAAGTTTTGAAGTTTTGCTTGTTTTACCTTCCTATGCTAGTTGATTCTTGTTCCCATACATTGTTTGCTCACAAAATCCCTATGCATAGGAAGTGGGTTGGGCATAAATGTGCTAGTAATATTCTTCATGATGCTCTCTTTATGTTTCAATTCTTATCTTTTATGTGAGCATCATTGAAATCATCATGCCTATCTAAAAGGCATTAGAGAAAAGCGTTTGTTGGGAGACAACCCAATATTTAACCCTACTGTTTTTGTGTGTTCACATGATTAATCTACTATATTAATCATGTCTTATAGATTTTGTTTCAATAAAGTGCCAAGTAAAGCCTTTGGGATAGTATGTATGATAGTTGACTTGATTCTGTGCAAAAACAGAAACTTTTGCCCCCAGTCCAGGAATTTTGAAAATTCACTGGAACGTGCTTTTGATATGAATGTTTTACACAAGATTGATATACAAATTGTCTATATTGTCCTAATATTTTAGAATTTTTGCAGTTACAGAAGTATGGAAAATTTCCAGATTACTACAGACTGTTCTATTTTTAACATATTCTGTTTTTTATGTGTTGTTTGCTCATTTTGATGAATCTATGAGTAATATCGGAGGGTATGAACCATGGAGAAGTTGGAATAAAGTAGATATGACACCAATATAAATTTAGAATGTGTTAACAAGAGTACCCAAGTGGTGATTTGCTTTATTATAGTAACGGAGCTTATGAGTTTTCTATTGAGTTTTGTGTTGTTAAGTTTTCAAGTTTTGGGTAAATTTTTGATGGATTATGGAATAAGGAGTGGCAAGAGACTAAGCTTGGGGATGCCCAAGCCACCCCAAGGTAATATTCAGGGACAACCAAGATCCTAAGCTTGGGGATGCCATGGATGGCATCCCCTCTTTCGTCTTCGTTCATCGGTAAGCTTACTTCGAGTTATATTTTTATCACCACATGATATGTGTTTTGCTTGGAGCATCATTTTATTTTATGTTGTTTTGTTTGCTATTTGAATAAAGTACTTAAGATTTGAAATTCCTAAATGTTAGAGAGTCTTCACATAGTTGCATAATTATTCGACTACTCATTGTGCTTCGCTTATATCTTTTGGAGTAGTTTGTCATTTGCTCTAGTGCTTCACTTATATCTTTTTAGAGCACAATAGTAGTTTTATTTTGAAGAAATTGATGAACTCCCATGCTTCACTTATATTATTTTGAGTGTATCTAAACAGCATGGTAATTTGCTTTGATTATGTAGTCCTAATATGATAGGCAACCAAGAGGGAGATAATAAAAACATTCATATAAAGTGCATTGGATACTAGGAGAAGTTTGATTCCTTATGATTGTTTTGAGATATGAAGATGGTGATATTAGAGGCATGCTAGTGAGTAATTGTGGATTGTAGAAATACTTGTGTTAAAGTTTTTGATTCTCATAGCATGCACGTATGGTGAACCGTTATGTGATGAAGTCGGAGCATGATTTATTTATCGATTGTCTTCCTTATGAGTGGCGGTCGGGGATGAGCGATGGTCTTTTCCTACCAATCTATCCCCCTAGGAGCATGCACGTAGTACTTCGTATCGATAACTAATAGATTTTTTGCAATAAGTATGTGAGTTCTTTATGACTAATGTTGAGTACATGGATTATACACACTCTCACCCTTCCACCATTGCTAGCCTCTCTAGTACCGCACAACTTTCACCGGTACTATACACCCACCATATACCTTCATCAAAACAGCCACCATACCTACCTATTATGGCATTTCCATAGCCATTCCGAGATATATTGCCATGCAACTTTCCACCGTTCTGTTTATTATGACATGTTCCATCATTGTTATATTGCTTTGCATGATCATATAGTTGACATCGTATTTGTGGAAAGCCATCGTTCATAATTCTTTCATACATGTCACTCTTGATCCATTGCACATCCTGGTACACCGCCGGAGGCATTCATATAGAGTCATATTTTGTTCTAAGTATCGAGTTATAATTCTTGAGTTGTAAGTAAATAAAAGTGTGATGATCTTCATTATTATAGCATTGTCCCATGTGAGGAAAGGATGATGGAGACTATTATTCCCCCACAAGTCGGGATGAGACTCCGAACGAAAAAAAGAGGACAAAAAAAATGAGAGAATGCCCAAATAAAAAAATGATAGAAAAAGAGAGAAGGGGCAATGCTACTATCCTTTTAACACACTTGTGCTTCAAAGTAGCACCATGATCTTCATGATAGAGAGTCTCCTATTTTGTCACTCATATACTAGTGGGAATTTTTCATTATAGAACTTGTCTTGTATATTCCAATGATGGGCTTCCTCAAATTGCCCTAGGTCTTCGTGAGCAAGCAAGTTGGATGCACACCCACTTAGTTTCTTTTTGAGCTTTCATAAACTTATAGCTCTAGTGCATCCGTTGCATGGCAATCCCTACTCACTCACATTGATATCTATTGATGGTCATCTCCATAGCCCGTTGATACACCTAGTTGATGTGAGACTATCACTACAGGAATTAGGCACTTTGCCGTCCGCCATGGCGGACGACAAAAGCATACCTGGCGGACGGCAAAGGCCTTTACCGTCCGTCAGCAGACAGCAACATGTCTGGCTGAATAGGCTACAGCGAAGGCTTCTTTGCCGTCCGCTGGCGGACGGCAAAGATGAAATGGTCTTTGCCATCAGCCGGCTGGCAGCAAAGGTCCTGGAGGGCACACGTGGCAGCTTATGGCCGTTAGGAGGCTAACGGTGCGCTTTGCCGTCCGTTGGCAGACGGCAAAGACCATTGCACCTTTGCCATCAGCCAGCAGATGGCAAAGTAACCAAATAGGCCAGCCCCCAGGTTGCACAGGTAGCTGCCACATGGCATCTTTGCCGTCTGCTGGCTTATGGCATATCTATTTGCCGTCTGCCAGCGGACGACAAAGATCCTGTATAGCCCCTATTTTTTTCTTCTATTTTTTCTTAAATTCATTCAATTTGAACACACAAGTTTCAACACATAAATTTCAACACACAAATTTCATAGAAGACATATCCAACACACAAGTTTCATCATATATACATACATAACCAACACATAGTTCCATCCATACATATTACAAAAGTTTCACATTGTTCATCCAACACCGTTATCCATCCATATAACAAGTTCCATCCATGCAAGTTCATCGATACAAAATAAAAGCAGAAAGGGAGAAGAAGCACTCCATCCATGCAAGCTTCCGTGAATTAAATGAAATCTGCAAAATGGGAAACAAGAAAGTTAGAAGAAGAAGACTAGAAGAAGAAGAAGAAAATGAAGAAGAAGAAGACTAGAAGAAGAAGTAAGCATACTTAGGTAAAATGGAGCTAACCTAGCTAATTATGCCATCTTTGAGTGAACTAAGCATATTATGCCATTTTTGATATAAAGCATCTAAGTATAGGTCTTTATTGAGCTAACCTAGGTAACTAAGCATATTAGAGCTAACTTAGAGCTAACTTAGGTCATTTTGGAGAAGAAGAAGAAGAAGATTAAGAAGAAGAAGACTAGAAAAAGAAGAAGAAGACTAGAAGAAGAAGAAGAAGATTTTCACCCTTTTCCTTCTCATTCTTCTTCTTTTATTATTTCTTTTTCTTCTCTTTCTTCTTCTATTCTTTCTTTTTCTCCTCTTCCTTGTTTTTCTTCTTCTTATTCCTTATTTGTGTCATTTTAGAGCTTACATATGTAATTATACCATTTTGTAGCTAACTAAGCTTATTATCTCAGTAATTTTGGAGCTAACCTAGCTAAAATGGATCATATTGGAGCTAACCTAGGTAAACTTGGTCATTTTGGAGCTAACCTAGGTAAAATGGATCATATTGGAGCTAACCTAGGTTAAATGGGTCATTTTGGAGCTAACTTAACTAATTATGCCATTTTTGAGTTAACTAAGCATAATTATGCCATTTTTTCACAAGTAAGCCAAGTGTATGTCATTATTGAGCAAACATAGGAAACTAAGAATATTAGAGATAACTTATCATATTAGAGCTAACTTATGTCATTTCGGAGGAAACAAAGCTAAGTATAGATCATTTTGGAGATCTGACATACCTGACATAGTTCACTCCTCCTTCTTATTCTCCTTCTACTTCCTCATCCTGATGCGGCAAGAGCGGCGAGGCGGCGGAGGCAGTGGGATGTAGTCTTCTACCACAATTGGCATGGTCAAGTCGCCCGGCTATGGGATTGCCGGCGCCACCACCATCACGGGGTCATTGTCAGGCACCACCACCATTGCGAGGCCATCTTCAGGAAGCACCATCGCTAGGTCATCCCCAGCCACCACCATCTCTTCCCCATTGCCAGCCACCACCATCGCTAGGTCATCCTCAGCCACCACCATCTGTTGCCCATCGTCAACCTGCACCTCCTCATCCCCACTATGCTCCTCTTCTTCCTCACTCCATTCCGGATCATCCTCGCTGCTGGTTTTGCAGCAGCCAAAGTCACTGCTGCTTTGGCTATAGCCAGAGTCACTGCTGCTGCTCCCATTGCCTGACCAAATGCAACAATGACCGTTAAGAATCGATGTGAGATAAAGACAAATGTAGAGGAAGAAGAGGCATAACATACTGGCATCATCTCCGTCCTGGTAGCGCATGCGACACATAGTCGTGTTGAACACCTTCACAGTGAGCATGGCATCACTGTCATATCTAAAGAGAAGGAAGTACCTGTGCCGCAGGTCGTAGGCACGGTAGAACTGCTCCCAGCCACGACACAGGTACATGTGGCCGTACCTGATCACCAACTCCATGTCCCAATGCCTGCGAAGCCCGCTGCCAGCCTGTCGCAGCTTCACATTCTTTGGCCAATGGCGGTCCAGCATCTTCATAAAAGTGTCAGGCAGCCTCTGCAGTTTGGGACAAGGAGTGATGTAGCAAACAACAAAGTTAGCATAATGAGATGGGTGAAGGGGAGATTCTCATTTTATATACCTGCCTCCTGGAGGAAGTCCCAAGTATGACACTGAAGAACTCGAAAGCATCCAACTCGTACTCCTGTGTGGCAAAGCGGAGCCTGCGGTGGCGGCTTCCCCCCCATCTCTGATAAGCAGCAGAAGAGACCAATTACTACCCTTACAACATTATCATACAACATTATAGCAGCAGAAGTTTTGAGCAGAAGATAATCAAATACATGAAGTTATCATTTCACATTCAAAAAGCAATGCACTTGTGGACATATGATGGCAATAGCTTGAACCAAATCATACCAAAACTATTCCGGGCCGCCTAGAGAGGCAGAGACTACCTCAAGGTTACACATTTATTTACGCTAGTGCAGAACTAGTGAGTGGAATGTAAGAAATTTACAACAATTCTGCATTGAAGAAACTTTAGCGGCCATCACTCGCTTGCTCCTGTTGTGCATTTAGACAACTGCAAGTACTCCCTCTTTTCTGGCTTTTCATTAGGCATGTATAGTACTTTCTAGATCATCAATTGGACAATTGAAATATGGCCTACATCTCCCAAAGAGTATATCAGTGGATCCTCTTTCGAATACACATTCAGTTTAGTGGCATATTTTTGTGACATGTAATACATACTCGAATCAAATTGTATCATCTAGAAATGTGCACTTGTCTTACAAACTGAGCTTGAAGATTAGGATGACATAACCAGGTACGCCAAGTCAATTATTCGATCCTTAATTAGAAGGAAACGGAACACAATGCAAAACAATATCTACTCCTGCCAAACAATTCTATCTAGAAGATTACATGTGTATGAATTACGATAAGGGGTCTCTAACAAGGACTAGAGATGCTTGAAGGTCAGGTCTCAGCAGATTAAGAAATAGTTTGTTTCTCTGCCTCCATGTGAACACCTAATGTAAAGGAGAACAAGAGCACTTGGAGGAATATTACCAGTGGGAGGCTTGAGCAGGGCCAGAGAGGGGGTCGCCGGGGTGGTGCAGCAATGTGGGTGGCGCCGGGAGGCGGCGGCACAGGGGCGGGGCAGCCGGCGATGGGGGTAGCACGGGGCGTCGGCGGTGGTGGCGCAGGGCGGTCGACGACTGGGGTGGCGCGGGGCAACGGCGGCTCGGGCACTGGGTGGAGAGAGGGGACAGAGAGAGAGAGCGAGGGGTCGGGCGCGGGCGTGTTTGATTTTTAGTTAGGGCACGGTTCTTTTCCATCTACTAGTAGACGACAAAGAGCCCAGCTAACGGACGTTAGTTTGTGCACTTTCTTTGCCGTCAGCTAGCGGACGACAAAGAAAGTGGCCATTAGGTGGCTGTCGCTAGTGGGCCACCCTCCCTCTTTGTTAGCTAGCGCACGGCAAAGAGCCGGCTAATGGCAAACATTATCTTTGCCCCCAGCTTAGTCTTTGCCGTCAGTTTCATTTAACCTTATGGCAAAGACCTTCTTTGCCATCAGCTAGCTGACGGCAAAGAGCCAGCTGATAGCAAAGATCCTGATTCCACTAGTGTATCTCCTTCTTTTTGTCTTCTCCACAACCACCATATTCTATTCCACCTATAGTGCTATGTCCATGGATCACGCTCATGTATTGCGTGAAAGTTGAAAAGGTTTGAGAACAAAAAAGTATGAAACAATTGCTTGGCTTGTCATTAGGGTTGTGCATGATTTGAATATTTTGTGTGATGAAGATGGAGCATAGCCACACTATATGATTTTGTAGGGATAGCTTTCTTTGGCCATGTTATTTTGAGAAGACATAATTTCCTTGTTAGTATGCTTGAAGTATTATTTCTTTTTATGTCAATATTTAACCTTTTGTTTTGATTCTTATGGATCTAAATATTCTTGCCACAATAGATAAGATTACATGGATAAATATGTTAGGTAGCATTCCACATCAAAAATTATGTTTTGAACATTCACCTACTCGAGGACAAGCAGGAATTAAGCTTGGGGATGCTTGATACGTCTCCAACGTATCTATAATTTTTTATGTTCCATGCTATTATATTATCCATCTAGGATGTTTTATATGCATTTATATGCTATTTTATATGATTTTTTGGGACTATCCTATTAACCCAGAGCCTAGTGCCAGTTTTTTTTTTCATTGTTTTTGAGTTTCACAGAAAAGGAATATCAAACGGAGTCCACATGAGGTAAAAAATTACGGTGATTTTTGATGGACTAGAAGAATCCCTCGAAGCAAAATAGTTGGGCCAGAAGAGCCACGAGGCCTCCACAAGGGTGGAGGGCGCGCCCTACCCCCCTAGGGGCACCCTCCAGTCTTGTGGGCTCCTAGTGGACCCCCTGACTTGTTCCTGACGCCAAAAATTACTATAAATATAGAAACCCCCAGAAATAAACTTAGATTGGGAGTTCCGCCACCGCAAGCCTCTATAGCCACGAAAAACCAATCGGGAGCCCATTCTGGCACCGTATCGGAGAGGGAAACCATCGGTGGTGGCCATCTTCATCATCCCGATGCTCTCCATGACGAGGAGGGAGTAGTTCACCCTCGGGGCTGAGGGTATGTACCAGTGGCTATGTGTTTGATCTCTCTCTCTCTCTCTCTCGCGCGCGCGCGCGCGCGCGAACGTTCTTGATTTGGCACGATCTTGATGTACTGCGAGCTTTGCTATTATAGTTGGATCACATGGTGTTTCTCCCCCTCTACCTTCTTGTGATGAATTGAGCCTTGCTCTTTGAGGTTTTTTTATGTTGGATCGAGTATTGGATTTGAGAACACTTGATGTATGTCTTGCGATGGTATATCTGTGGTGACAATGGGATGTTCTATTGATTCACTTGATGTATGTTTTGGCACACAACTTGCAGATTCCCGTGATGATATTGGGGTAATCTATGCATAGGGGTTGATGCATGTTTTCATCCTACGTTCTCCGATAGAAACTTTGGAGTGATTCTTTGTTGCACGTTGAGGGATTGTTATACGATCTAATTATGTTATCATTGTTGTGAGAACTTGCACTAGTGAAAGTATGAACCCTAGGCCTTGTTTCTAATCATTGCAATACCATTTTTCTTCTAGTCTTCTTCTTCTTCATTTTCTTCTTCTTCTTCTAGTCTTCTTCTAGGCCTTGTTTCTAATCATTGCAATACCACAGATTGATAAACCTTAGGTCATCAACTTGAGGGAAATTTGCTACTGTCCTACAAAACTCTGCACTTGGAGGCCCAACACGAGTCTACAAGAAGAAGGTTGCATAGTAGATATCATCAACGTGCCATCACGTACGTAATTTTCTATGCATGCGGGGAACAGGGTCATTACACGCGCATCTGCCCTATTCCAAATCTTCCTAGGCTTCTGCCTTTTGTCTCTTTTTATACTTTCCGGAGCCCACCTGAGCAGGCCTGGGCCAAGGGCGAGGTGGAGTCCTAGTTCTGTTGTGCTGAGCCAGTGCGCCCGTTAAGGCAAGTCTCGACATTTAAGGAGCAGGTCAATGATCTTCTCCCAAACTTCCAGCCGAGACCTCGGCTTACCTCCTCGCGTTCCACTTCACCTACCAACTCCGCTTCCACTCCGTCGAGCTCGCCAACTTCGTCATCATCTCCGATGAGAGCAGTGGTGCTCTGCTCGCTGGAAGTGCCATCAATGGCCAACATTCCCATCAACCCCCTCCCGTTTGTCCCCCATGAATTTTAGATACAGCAAGTCGAGGGGTGAACTGGGGTTTCCAGAGTCATCTTGCCGCATCACCCTCGTAGGCATGAGGACTGGGCGATTGCGTCCATTCATCCGCACCCAAATGAGGTATTTTTTCCCAATGTTCATGAAGTGCAGAAGAGTTTCTGCAAGGGGTTGAAGTGTGGGGTTTAGGGAGATTCAGCCATGTCTGTTTGGGGAAGCCTACATACAGTTCATGCATGTGCATGATAGGGACAGATTAATTAGGCAGAGCCCTCATCCTTTTGGTGATGTTTTCATTTCATTCACCAAACTCAATAAGGGAAGAAACTGGCACATGATTCACTTCAATAGAACTTGCTGGCTGTTGTTTGTTGGAGTGCCTTTCGATTATTGCAATACAGAGGACATTGCTGCTGCTATCTCAAAATGGGGCAGACTTATTAGTTGGGAAAGAGAGGATGCCCTAAGAGGGAAGATTTTGGTTAAAGCTCGAGTCACTGAGCTCATTGAAATATTAGGTTATACGAAGGAGAAATCTTTGAGGAAGAGTCATGGACTTGCTCTATTGAGGTATTGTGGGAGGAGATGCTAGGTGGTGGCCCTGCTGATGAGGACCCAATTCCACCTCCCGGGGTGCACCCACATCCAGTTCCCCAACATGCAAATGATTTTCCTAGGTTGCAACTTGTGCCTATGAACAATAGTCAAGCCAACAATGATGACTGGGATGAGTGGGATGAACAGGAGGAAAATGAGCACTGGGCTTTTCCACAGCCAAACCCTCCTGCTCCTGTGCAGCAACAGATGGAGATTCCTATGATTCCAGAAGATGGTGCTCCCAATAGTAGCATCACCACTACTGTTTCCTTGTCTGATGGCCTTTACTCTATCACTGTGACGCCCCGAGACCGATGTGCCAGGTGTCTTCCAGTTATTCGCTAACATTGTCATGTAATTTTCTTGCGTGTTGCATCTTATCATGTCATCATGTGCATTGCATCATCATGTTTTAAAACTTGCATCCGTCCCGGCCTCCCCGTTCCTTCCGTTGTCCGTTCTGAGTCCAGACACACTTGCACGCGCCTGTGGCATGTCCGAAATAGTATTTTATAAGTGGCCGGGAAATGTTCTCGGAAAGGGATGAGAGTTGATGTGTGGTCTTATTATAGTGTAGATAGACCGCTTGTCAAGTTTCATCGCATTCGGAGATCGTTTGATGCCCCAACGGATAACTATAGCGGCAGTATAACCGGTCTAACGTCGGACGTTTTTGGTATCCGGAAATAGTCGCCGGGCCTCCCTCTCTTCTATTCTCTCAGCTCGAGACCGTCTACACAGCCCACTACCTACCGCCAGGTCCAACCTAATCTCTCTCGTCAGCCCGCGGCCCTCCTTGCGTGCACGTCCGAAACTTCCCCGGACCCGACCCGGACAGTTGTTACCGTTGTGTCCGAATCATCCCCTAACATCCCGAAAACATCTCCGTTTTCTTGTTTGGTTTCCCTATCTATTTTTCCCGTCCGTCTGATCACGATCGGACGGACTGAATACCCCTATCCAAAAACCCACTTAACTTATATAAGTCCAACCCTAGATCCTAGGTGCTTTGTCCCATCGATTCCATCGCGCCGCCGCCACTCCACCTACTCCCCTCTCCCTCGGGATCCCCTCCTCGATTTCAGCTACCAACCAACCATCGCTCTCTTCTGCCTCCTCTCATCCCAGAGAAGAGGACCTTCTCTTGGAGCCCCTCCCGTGCTCTCCTCCTGCAGCTCGCCTCGCCGGAGTTCACCGCCACCAGAGCACCACCACCAAGGACCTCAACCATCAGGCCGCTCCCCTGGCCCGTTCCCTTCTTCTCCTTCCCTTTCAATCTCTCTATTTTTCTCTCATGTTCGTCGCCCTTTGTTCTCTTTCTTCACAGCACTCGAGGTCATGGCCGATGCCCTTGTGCAGTCTCTACCATCACCATGAACACCTCCCCGTCGTCTGCCTCTCTTCCGGCAGTGCCGCCGCGCCTGCACCCCACTTGTCATGCGGGACGGCCCCGTCTTTGCGCCACCGCTCCCCTGCAAGTGCAGCCACGCGCCTCCTCTGTGCCAAGACCGCGGCCTCGCCTCGCGTCTTCCCGCTGCTGTCCGACCTCGCCAGCGAGCATCCCGCCAGGTCAGTCCGCTCCGTCCGGCCGCCTCCTACTATTTAGGTCGCCCCATCGCGTCCTTGCCATCTCCCCTGTTGCCTCTCTCCTTCCCTTCCCATGTATCTGTCTTAACCTTGTCTTTTCTTCAGTCAACAGCAGCTTCGATGGTCGTGTAGCTCGTCGCCGGCTTCCACAAGTCGAGCGCCATCGGATCTGGAGGATCCGGGCCTCCCTTGCTTCCCCGTGCCCAATCCCCGTCGCGCCACGCCTGTCCAACCTCTGCTTCGTGCAGAGGAGGATGATGCCCCTCTCGTACCCGTTGACCACGCTGCGGCTGCGAGCGACCGCCAGTGGGCTTCCCAGATCCAGCCGACCCAGTGCCTCCTTGCCAGCCCCTCTCCTCACCGACTGGGCTTGGCCCATGGTGAGAAGACCCCTGGCGCCCCACCCTTTTTTTCCTGTTGTTGGGCCAGCAGATCCGGCCCAGTATCTATTTTTTTGAGGCTCTGCGAATTTAGCTATTATCCCAGGTTTTGCAGTTTTACAGAAAACTCCTTTCACAACATGCATACAATAACTCACAAATGGTGCATCATTTTATAACAAACTTTATATGAAAGATGCTTAGAATTTTGTGTAGTTTCATAATATGTCATTTCCATCCATGTTCAAAATGTTTAAAATGTTGTTTGTTTAAATTTGCTTAAATAACTTGCTAAAATGCTTTAATTCATAACTAAATAACCGTAGCTCCAAACCTAACAAAATTTATATGTATATGGGGTAGAATTTCTCCTAGTTTAACATGGTGGCGTCATCTTGCATGTTTAATAACTATAAAATATGGTTTAGGACATAACAGTACCAAACCTAATATATGCATATGAGGATTTTCCGGAATTATTGTTTATTGTCTCCGGCCTCATTTAAACTTGACTAGATAGGTAGTTTTCATTTGCTTCACCCCTTGCCATGCTAACAAACATTTAATGTTGTTGAGTACATAAACGGGAGAAAACTAAATAAGTCATGTGGTGTTCCGTCAACATGCAACTGGTTGCATATTGAGCTCCACTTAATTTGTAGGATTGTTTGTGCATATTGCCATGACATGCCTCATTAAACCGGACATGCATCATACTTGGTTGTGCATCATGCCATGTTCATGTGTTGGTTGTTTACTATGTTGTTTGCTCCTTTCCGGTATTGCTTCTTCGGGTTGGTTCCGATAATGTCGTGTTTTGAGGATTCGTTCGACTACGTCTGTTTGTCTTCATGGACTTGTTCTTCTTCCTTGCGGGATCTTAGGCAAGATGACCATACCCTCGAAATCACTTCTATCTTTGCATGCTAGTTGCTCGCTCTATTGATATGCCTATGCCGTGATACCTACCACTTGCTATATCATGCCTCCCATATTGCTAAGCCAAGCCTCTAACCCTCCTTGTCCTAGCAAACCGTTGTTTGGCTATGTTACCGCTTTGCTTAGCCCCTCTTATAGCGTTGTTAGTTGCAGGTGAAGATTGGAGTTGGTTCCTTGTTGGAACATGGATATTTTGTTGGGATATCACAATATCTCTTATTTAATTAATGCATCTATATACTTGGTAAAGGGTGGAAGGCTCAGCCTTATGCCTGGTGTTTTGTTCCACTCTTGCCGCCCTAGTTTCCGTCATATCGGTGTTATGTTCCCGGATTTTGCGTTCCTTACACGGTTGGGTTATAATGGGAACCCCTTGACAGTTCTCCTTGAATAAAACTCCTCCAGCAATGCCCAACATTGGTTTTACCATTCGCCACCTTGCCTTTTCTTTCCCTTGGGTTCTGCAGACTCAAGGGTCATCTTTATTTAAACCCCCCTGGGCCAGTGCTCCTCTGAGTGTTGGTCCGACCGAGTAGACTGCGGGGCCACCTCGGGGCAACTTGAGGGTTGGTTTTACTTGTAGGATGTCTCATCTGAGTGTGCCCTAAGAACGAGATATGTGCAGCTCCTATTGGGATTTGTCGGCACATTCGGGCGGTGTTGCTGGACTTGTTTTACCATTGTCAAGGATGTCTTGTAACCGGGATGCCGAGTCTGATCGGATTGTCTTGGGAGAAGGAATATCCTTCGTTGACCGTGAGAGCTTGTGATGGGCTAAGTTGGGACACCCCTGCAGGGATTGAACTTTCAAAAGCCGTGCCCGCGGTTATGGGCAGATGGGAATTTGTTAATGTCCGGTTGTAGAAAACCTAGAACTTAACTTAATTAAAATGCATCAACCGCGTGTGTAACTGTGATGGTCTTTTCTCGGCGGAGTCCGGGAAGTGAACACGGTGTTGGAGTAATGCTTGACGTAGGTTGTTCTAGGATCACTTCTTGATCATAGTTTCTCGACCGTGCTTTGCCTTCTCTTCTCGCTCTCATTTGCGTATGTTAGCCACCATATATGCTAGTCGCTTGTTGCAGATCCACCTCATACCTTTTACCCTTCCTATAAGATTAAATAGTCTTGATCGCGAGGGTGTGAGATTGCTGAGTCCCCGTGACTCACAGATACCTACAAAACCAGTTTGCAAGTGCCGATGAAACCGTGCAGGTGGCGCAACCGAGCTCATGGAGGAGCTTGATGAAGACCTTATTTGTTTTGATGTTTTGCTTCCTTTTGATCAGTAGTGGAGCCCAGTTGGGTCGATCGGGGATCTGTGTAGCATTTGAGGTAGTCTTCTTTTCTTTTGGTTCCGTAGTCAGACCTTGATTGTATCTGGATGATGTAATGCTTTATTCATGTAATTGTGTGAAGTGGCAATTGTAAGCCAGCCATGTTTCTCTTTCCCTTTATATATTACATGGGTTGTGTGAAGATTACCTCACTTGTGACATTGCTTTCAATGCGGTTATGCCTCTAAGTCGTGCTTCGACACGTGGGAGATATAGCCGCATCGAGGGCGTTACAATCACTCATACTGCTAGTGAGGAAGTCAACCAGGGAGCTCCAGCTCTACCTATGGGACTGGGTCTGCACAACATTGCACTAGCATATCAGGCAGAACCAGAGGAAGCAGACCAAGCTGTTGCACCGAACTTGGTGGGGGCCTTAGAACAACATGGGCCAGTTGCTCCGCCACCTGTGGATTTGGCTCAACCACCGGTTTAGCATGAACGGGCACCTATAGATTTGGAAACCACATGTGGAGTTACCACACATTCCTCACATTTCTGATGCTGTTGAGAACCTCAGGGAGGAAAACTCTGGAAAAAACACTGCAATTGTTGGATGTTCTGCGACTCATGATTTTGCTCTAGATGGGGCTGCTGACAGTGAAAAAGACAGTATCTCAGAGAAGAACACAGAGATGACCTCAGAAACTAAGGTTGCTGCTACTAGGGAAGAGGTGGATAGATCTGCCCTAAAAGGGAAAGAGAATGTTCCCATAGAGCCTGCCCTCATGATTGGTTAATATTCAATTGGAAACAAGAAAGGTACTTATGGACCACACTCCTTATATTATACACCAAATTCCTTTGATTTCCCAAAAAATGTTGAATCACATGCTATGGATATTATTGATATATCTCATTTAATCTCTGAAGAAGGATTGGACCTTTGGATTCAGCATTTTGCTCCAGCTACTCAGGGTGCAGTCAATACTTTTAAGATTGAGATCCCAGTAAGTTGGTTCAATTTCATAATCCATCTCTTGTTAACTCCTGATAAGTTTGGCTAGGTCATGCACTTATGGAAATCTGATCTGTGGACATTGTTGACTGCTAATTGTACTGCTAAAGAGTCTATCTCATTCCACATACCTGATAACTACTCTACCTCTCAGGCTCCATGCTGTAAAGAAATAGTGCAAGGAAATGGTAAGGAGAAGGAGGGCATTAGCCCAGCTACACATTCTTCAAGTGGTACTGGGAGTCCACTAAAATATGTGTCCCCAAATAAGGTGATCATTTTACCCCTGGGTGAAGCAGTGTAAGGAAAAGAAGGGAAAAGAGCCTTTAGTTGAAACTGAGGTAAGAAGAAGTGATTGAATTAAAAAAGATAATAATGGGTATAGGAGAAAATCTTGTGATGCGAAATCTTGTTTGCCTTGCAATGCTATACCACCAGTAATTCATAATAAAGTGGTAAAGAATCTACAAAGAGTTTCTGCAAGGTATTTGAGGAGGAAGCTCATGAGAAGCTGTCAAAGAAACTCAAGAAGAAGGGATAGGAGGAGGTGGCCAAGGTGTCCAAAGCCACATGAGCTACCGAGCATCCTAAAGTTGTGTAATAATGAAGACACAACACATTTCCAATATCACAAGAGGACTACTTCACCTCCCTAGTTTGGACAATAAGATTTGTAGGCTGGCTGAGGCCATCTGTGTCAAATTGAGTAATAGGAATGGCTATGGTCCTATTTGGCATCTTTTGTTATATATTAGGTGGACATGCTTATGCTATGTGTGTACTGATGACTGTAGTATGTTGGCTAAGATTGACAAGCTTATTTTGCTATCTATGGAAAGAGCTTATGTCCATGATTGTTGTTGGATGTTTCACCATGATATGAGTATGAGGGAAGTAACTTATGAGAGTGCACAACATTTCAACACAGAGCAGAATACCAAGGGATGGTACTTGATGCTTCACATAAATCAGATCATATTTGTTAATGAATAACAACCGGTCATGGAATATCTAGAATTGGAATGTCAGAGGTATTAATGCTTCAGATAAATGGTTAGCTATTAGGCAAAAAATTGAAGAAAGTGCAGCTGGTATTGTTTGAATTCAGGAAACTAAAAGAGAAATATTTGATCTTACATATATCCACAAATCATGCCCACAAAGAGTTAGCAAATTTTAATTTCTTCCCTCAATTGGGGCCTCTGGAGGTATTTTGACTACATGGAATGGGGCTCTTTTCAATGGTGAAATGATTTTCAAAAATAAATATCCTATCTCAGTCCAGTTTACTTGTAACACCACTAAACATTCCTGGATTCTCACTAATATTTATGGTCCTTGCAATCCTGAAGAAAAAATGGAATTCATAGACTGGTTCAGCTCAATTCAAATGCCTAATGAGACATAATGGATCATCATGGGGGATTTCAATTTTATCAGATCACCTGAGGACAGAAATAAATGTGGAGGGGATGTCAATCAAATGCTTATTTTCAATGAGGCTATTAGTAATCTGGGTTTGGTGGAACTACCTTGAAAAGGCAGGCAATTCGGCTAGAGTAATATGCAGGAAAGTCCTATTCTTGAAAAGTTAGATTGGTTTTTTACTTCTGCAGCATGGATGACATCGTTCCCTGACACCACTGCCCTTCCTTTGGCCAAACCAATCTCTGATCATCTTCCATGTATGATCAAAATTGGAACAAAAATTCCCAAGTCAAAGGTTTTCAGATTTGAAAATTATTGTTTGAAACATAGCTCTTTCAAGGACATTGTTCCGGGAGCCTAGAATATACCTGTGGGCTTCACAGACCCTACAAAGAAAATTAATACAAAATTTAAGAATTTAAGGAGGGCTATCAAATTGTGGACCAAGATTCTTTCATGTCTTAAAAAGCAGATTGAAGAGCTAAATGCTTGTATATTTCTTTGGGATATGATTGAGGAATACAAAGATCTCACAATGTTTGAAGCAAACTATAGGTCCCTGTTGAAAGAATTCTTGTTGGTGGTGCTAAATAATCAGAAGATTTATTGGAAGCAAATGGGGAAAATAAAAGGAGTCAAGTTTGGTGATGAGAATACCAAGTTCTTCCACACTAAATCATCTATCAATCACAGAGACAACAAAATTGCAATGCTTCTAAATGAAGATCAAGTGGAAATTACTAACCATGAAGGAAAGGCTGCTATTCTATGGGAAGCTTTTAAAAAAAGACTAGGACAATCCAATGGTCACACAATGCATTTTTATTTGAATGATCTATATGAACATAGAGTTGATCCTCAGATATTCCAAGACCTTGAGAAACCTTTTACCCAAGGGGAAATTGATGAAGTAGTGAAAAATCTTTCAAATGACAAATCTCTAGGACCAGATGGTTTCAATAATGAATTTATCAAAGCTTGTTGGGACATTATTAAGGGGGATATTACTAAAATTAATTATCATGGCTTTCCATGCTGGTAATGTCAATCTTGAGAGCATTAATACCTCATTCATTACCTTGATCCCAAAAAAGGAAGTGCCCCTCTCACCAAATGATTTCAGACCAATTTGTTTACTTAATGGAGTTCTTAAAATTATCACCAAGTTGTTAGCAAATAGACTACAAATAGTGATCCTACAGATGGTTCATCTTAATCAATATGGTTTTCTCAAAAATAGAATGATCCAGGATTTTCTTGGTTGGGATTATGAATATATCCATCAGTGTCACAAATCAAGAGAGGAAATGTTGGTGATTAAATTAGACTTTGAAAAAGCTTTTGACACTATTGAGCATTAGGCAATAATTGATATACTCAGAGCAAAAGGATTTGGGGGGAAATGGATTTCCTGGATGAATCTCATCTTCACATCTGCCTCATCTATAGTTATGTTAAATGGAGTCCCTTGGAAAAAATTCTACTGCAAAAGAGGAGTAAGCCAGGGTGATCCATATTCACCCTTGATTTTTGTTCTGGCTATTGGCTTACTTCATTCCATTCTTAATAAGGCTATGCGATTGGGGATTGTGACTCCTCCATTACAAGTCAATTCATGCCCTGATTTCCCAATAATTCAATATGCTGATGACACTTTGGTCCTTACGCAAGCAAATGCCAGAAAACTCATATGTCTCAAAGCATTACTAAATACTTTTGCATCAGCCACATGGTTAAAAGTTAATTATGGGAAGTCAATCATGGTGCCCATTAACATTGCAGAGGACAGAGTTAGTATCTTCACAAACACCTTGCAATGTACTAGAGGTCAATTCCCTTTTACATACTTGGGATTGCCTCTTGGAATTTACAAACCAACTATGGAGCAATGTTTGCCCTTGGTCCAAAGAATTGCTAAAAGATTAGCTGTGATTTCTACTTTTATGACTTAGGAAGGAAGATTACTTCTGGTAAAGTCAGTACTTGCATCCTTCCCAATTTTTTTGATGTGCTGCCTGGATGTACCTATCACCATCAAGAAACAAATCATCAAATATGCGAGGCACTGTTCGTGGAGGAGCCCTGATTGGGAAGATCATAGACCAGCTCCAGTAGCATGGCAAACTGTTTGCAGACCAAAAAGCCAAGGAGGACTAGGTGTTATGGATTTTTTCACACAAAACAAGACCTTGCTTATGAAAAATCTTCACAAGTTTTTTAACAGACATGATATCACTACAAAAAATACACTTCCATGATGATATGTGTTTGTCACAGTAGGTCACGTTTTTTGTCATGCATGTACATCCACGACGATTTTATGACAGAACCAAGATAGTCATACCTGTGCTGTCGTAGAAGTGTTCCATGACATTACCAAAATTATCATCACGGAAGTGTCCACTTCCATGACGATAAATTGTGCGTCATAGAAGTGCTTTTGTCAATGGTGACCGACACATGGCATCCACCATAACGGGTCGCCATTAAGCTATCGGGTTCCAGTTTGGACCCGATAACCCGTTAACAGCCCCGACCAATGGGGATTTTCCACATGCAAAATTCTCATTCGTCGGATAATGCACGTGTCAACTCATCGATGGGACAAATGTCATACCTACAATGGACGGAAGACAACTATGATATGTCGTGTCACACCCTAGCTAGTTCAAGCATTAGAGTGTGCATCATGTTTAAATTCCTTCTAAATTTGAAATGGGGAAGGCAGAAACCCCCAACACCCCCTGGAAACAACTAGGGTTTACTAAAATTATTTTCAATGAACCTGAAATGCCCTTCTAAAAAGTTCACCCTCTTTGTCTTGGGTTAGAATCTCTGGCAAAATTGGTGCACAATTTTCTAGGTCAACAGAAGGTCATTGAATTAAATCACAAGTATTTGAATTTGGGCATTTAAATGCTATAAAATAATTTAAATGCTCAAATAATTCTGGAAATAAATGTTTGCTATTGGAAATATTCTAAACAGAGCCCACAATTATTTTCAGGATTTTTGGAAAGGTTTTAGTATTTTTAATAAAGCCCAACAGTTGCAGTTAAATAGAAAAACAGAAACAAATCAAAAGAAAGAGAGAGAGAGGAAGCCCACCTGGGCCTTACCTGTGCTGGCCCAGCCCACCTGCCTCATCCCAGCCGACTGGCTTTGCCAGTTGTCGTCCTCCTCCCGCCAGAAGGACGAGGAGCGCGTGGCCGGCGCCCGCGGCCACACGCCGGCCACCTCCTACTTCTGCCGACGCCCTGGAGACGTCCAGGGATGCCACGCGACCCCCACATCCCCCTCTCATCCTCCCTCACTCTCCCCCTCGTCTCCCTCACTCTCCCCCGCGATGGCCGAGCGCGTTCCTCGCCGCCGTTCGCCGTAGACGCCACCAGAGCCACCCCCTCGCCCCTCCGACGAGCCTAATAGCTCCGCCTCGTCACCCTGGACCTCTCCGCTGACCCACGCGACTCCAAACGCCGCCGAACGCCGTCTTCGCCCTCGTCTTCAACCTCGGGCACCCGAGCCATCTCCGATCGATTCGTCGCCGCCAGGACCTCCCCGAGCTCGCTGACCCCCTCTCCGGCCCTGCTGTGAGCTCCTCTTCCTCTTCCCCTAGCTCCCGTGCTCGTTTGGCCTCTGTAGTCGCCACTTCCACCGCACCCGAGAGCTCCCCGCCGCTGGCCATGGCGCCGTCGTGGCCAGAGCCACAGTGGCTCGAAGCCAAGCTCGCCGTTGTGCTCAGCGCAGCACCAGGAACCCGTAGCCACCACCAGCTCCTTCTCCCGTGCACCATAGCGTCGAACCCAACCCCGCCCGAACTCCGGCCGCCGCCACAAGCTCGATTCCGGCGAGCTCGCTCCACCCCAGCTCCTCCCACTTGCCCCACTAGATGCGCGCGAGCCCCAGCTACGCGTAGGACCAAACCACGGTCGATTTGGTCGCCTGTGGGCGATTTCCGAAGCCCTCCGCCGTCCCGGCCTCGCCGGCGACTCAACGTCGGCGGGATTAGCCCCGCTGACCAGGGGTTTGACCCCAGTTTGACTCCCCTGAGTCAATGACAAGTGGGCCCCCCCTACTAACTAAATCAAATTCGTTTTAACTAAAAATAATTAGTTTAATTAACTACTGACACGCGGGACCCACCAGTCAGGTTTGACCTGGACGTCCCCGTTGACCACTGACGTCACCCTGACGCAATGTTGACGCAGTAATTAAATTACTGGAATTATTCTTATACAGGAAATTCCAGAAAATAGTCAAAACTTCTAAAAATCATAGAAAATCAACAATAGCTCCAAATGCAAAGATTTATATATGAAAAATTATCAGAAAAATTCAATCTGTCCATCTGTAATGGTTTCATGCATGACAAAACAAGTTTACCTTTCTGTTTAAGCAGAATGAGGTAATGCACTAATAAAGCCATGTTTAATAAGCTAATAATTGAATCTTTGACTCAAATGAGTTCATTCCTTTCTGATATAGCTTGCATTAGGCCAAGACAAATTCATATTGCCATGTCATAGCATGCATCATATTGTTGCATATCGTCATGTGTTGATTGTGTTCCGATGTGTTCTTCGTGGTAGGTTCCGCCTCCGAGGATATTCACGAGTATCCAACTGAAGGGCAGTATCCCACTACCACTCCATCAGGCAAGCAACCCATTGATCATTCCGATACAAACCCATGTTCTCGCTTTTGTTCTTGTTTACTGCATTAAGACAACGCGATTCAAACTGCTGTGTGCTACGGTAGTTGAACCCTTATACTCTGCATGACCTGTCATTGCCACAGTAACTAGATGAAACCCACTAGCATGTGTAGGAGTTGATTGAGCCATGTATGTGATTCCTACCTTGCTATGCCTGCTATGCTTAGAGTTGTGTCAGGTCTGGTTCATCTGGGTGATGGGCTAGAGTGAAATGCTTATGTCGGTAATATGAGGGATGTGTTGAACATGTTTTGGTAAAGGAATCGATGAGAGGCCATGTAGGAGTACATGGTGGGTTGTTTCATTGAGGCCGTCCCTAAGAACTGAGATCTGTATGTGTGATTTAAGATTCAGCTACTACCATGCATTGGGATCCTTAATTGACCCTCTCGGCTTCTTAATCACCCTAGTACTCTGTCCAGGAGTTGCAAATAGTTTCTGGTGTTTGTAGGTTATGTGTTGGCGGCCGTGCGTAGCGCTGACCCTAGGGGTGGGATATGTTGCGGTAGATACACCGTGGCACGGTGTATCGAGTCACCCGTTTGGTGTCTCGGGAACCCTGTTCACATCGTTCGGGGCCGTAAGTGGAAACCTCGGCCGGACTCCCTACGGATGGAACCTGGATAGGCGATAAACCTGGACTAGAGACTTAAGTGTTTAGGTAGGCCATGGCCGACACTCTCGCTGGGCTTCCGCTTGAAGGTTGCCGAGTACATGTCGTGTAAACGGCGGTAAGTGGTGAAAGCGTGTGTGAAGAAGTACACCCCTGCAGGGTATAAAATTATTCGAATAGCCGCGTCCGCAGTAAAGGACTACTTGGTTGCCTATACAGTTCATAGACAAGTTAATGGATACTACTAAAAGACTCAAGATAAGTGTGAGTACCGAGGATGGCCCTCCCGTAGGATGACGAGGGAGGATCGACAGTGGAGTATTGTGTTGGTGAGTAGTGGACTCGTGTGCGAAAACTATTTTACTAGTGAAGTTCCATAGGATAGCTTAGCCAAGAGTCAAAGCTGGCTTGCTGCAATAACCCCACCACCTTCTTGAGAATAAGCATGTATAGTAGGTTCTGATGTAAGACTTGCTGAGTACCTTTGTACTCATGTTTGCTTAATTACTGTTTTCAGACGACAACACCGCCCCCTCCGGTGGGTTCTACGTAGACCTTGACATCGACGAGTGACTAGCCACCCAGGTGGTGATCCTGGCCATGGAGGGCCCTATGTAGATAGACAGGCTTCGAGAAGCCTTCTTTCTTTCTAGAGTCTGTACTCAGACTAGTTGCTTCCACATGTGCTTGTATGATTGTATGACTTGAGTGTTGGGTCATGTGACCCCTATCTGTATGAACATGTTATGTATGGCTCTCTAGAGCCTTTAAATAAAGTACTTGAGTTGTAGAGTTTTGTTGTGATGCCATGTTGTATGTACTCATATCGGGCATATTGTGTGTATGATTGAAATGCTTGGTATGAGTGGGATCCGACAATCTAGTTATTTATCCTTTGCAGCCTTTCTTATGGGGAAATGTAGTCTAGTGTTCCTCGAGCCATAGTGGTCCGCTACAGCCCGGTTCACCGGAGTCCTGCTAGCCCAGCACTACTGTTCAGGACACTTGACTGGCCGGCATGTGTTTCACTTCGTTCCTATGTCTGTTCCTTTGGGGAAATGTCACGCGGTGATATCCGGAGTCCTGCCTAGCCTGCTACAGCCCGGGTTCCCCGGAGTCCTGTTAGCCCAGTGCTACAGCCCGGAATCACTCGCTGATGACCGACATGCTCGATGTGATTCATGTATGCCTGTCTCCATAGGTCTGTGCCGCTTTGGGTTCACGACTAGCCATGTCGGCCCGGGTTCTCTGTCATATGGATGCTAGCGACACTATCATATACGTGAGCCAATAGGCGCAAACGGTCCCAGCCCATGGTAAGGCGACACCCGTGGGATACCATGCGTGAGGCCGCAAAGTGATATGAGGTTTTACCGGCTAGATCGATGTGGCTTGGAATCGGGGTCCTGATAGCGTTGGCATCAGAGCCGGACTGCCTGTAGGTTCGTTGAACCAAACTGGTCGATGTTGAGTCTAGAAATGCTTTAGTTATATGTAGGGGAATTGATTGTGGGAGGGAACGTAAGGCTCTTTTACACCTTTACCCTATGCCTCTGATCTGAGTCATTCTCTTCTCATTCAACGTGGGTTAAGACCTAGGCTCTCTTCTTCTATCAGGTTCACGTGTTACTAATCCGTAGTAGCTTATAGGATTGTTGTTCAAGTCCTAGTTCAGTTTCTACTATTCTTAGTATGTTGCTAATTGGATCAGAACCTTGATATGATGTTGTTGAGTGGTATTGCCAACTGTTGTGGATGTCTCAAATCTTTTTCTGAGCATTTACAGCTGTTATGCTGTCCAATTTTCCCTAGAAATTCCGATGTCTTTGCATTGTGGTTGTGCTTTCAGATGGCCAACCGTGTTCAAAACCAAGTGGTTCGCCTGACCCGGTGTCTCGACGTGCCCGGTCATACTGCTATGTTAGTCCGGGTAATGATCGAGACGGGTTACCGTTGGTATCCCGAATACACCGTCGAAGAGCAATTCCGAGACTTTAATCAAAGCCAATATTCTGCACCGTCAGGATATTTCCTTCTTATCCTGGATCTATCGAGCCCCTTCACTGTTCCTATGGACTCGGGGTTACTGTTGAGATGGCTGTGCAGGATGCTGCCTATTCCATGATGACCATCATGCGAGTTCGGACTGGCCTGCTTCGGAACACCGACTTCCGTTACATGCCAGCTTCACTTCCGGGAGCGCAAGGGTATCTTCAGGCTATCTATGCTGACTCCACTCAGGAGGACTCATTAACTCGTACCACTACCGAGATGCTCGAAGATAAGGACCGAGAGAATCGGGCCTTGAGGCTGGAGCTTTTCAATACCTGTGCTGATCATTGGGCCACATTGACTCGGTTTGCACCTGCGGTGCAAGCTGGATGTATGGATACAAGGGATCTGTATCCTGTGAGATCTGCTTTGCCAGACATGGTGGATTGGCGTGATGTGGGAGGCATCACCCCACCCCGTGGTCCCCGCAGGCCACCGTTTGTTGGTCCAAGACCTCATCCTAGCCCCTATGGTCCACAGGCTCCTCAGGACCGTCTGTTCCCAGATGGTCACGTTGAACTTCCAGGCTATGGAGGTGACTTCTATGAGGACTACTACGGAGCTGTCTGAGTTAGTAGTAGTATCACTAGTATTGTAATAGTTGTATCTCCACTGTCCTGCGTGACTTGTGGAATATGACTTGGCGTGTAATCAATCCCGGAGGTGTAGACAAATAATGTATAGGAGCTTGGAATGCCTCCGATGAGATGTAACATCTTTCATCATAGTTGTACTGTAGCTTGGGCTTGTACTAAACTATGTATGATGTGTATGACCGTTGGTATATATATGGCAGTCTTATATTACCATGACATATAGATGAAAATCTCTACATTCCGTGTTATCCATTACATTCTGCACTTCCTTGCTAAGTTTGAGCCATCCTTATCTAAACCGTTGTCTTGTTTTTTCCTAGGATGGTCAACACCCGCAGCAACCCTGCTGCCTCGGAGCAGGGGGAAGCCAGTGCAGCTAGGGGTGAAAATCTGCCTCACCTGCCTTCTCTGGCCGAAGTAATGCTGGAGGCGGAAAGAAACAAGCGTGAGACTAACCGCCTGCTAGAGCGGATTGAGTAGAACACTGCATGCCATCCACGAAATGACTTGGTGTCAATCAATGACTTTATCAAGCTGTACCCACCAAAGTTTAACCATTCCGTCGAGCCCCTCGACGCGGATGACTGGCTTCGCAGCATCACCCACAAGCTACGTTCTGCCAACGTAGCCGAAGCCGACAAGGTTACTTACGCTGCCTACCATCTCAAAGGCCCTGCTAGCCTCTGGTGGGAGAATTTTGAAGCTATGCGCCCGGGCGGCCAAATCACTACTTGGGCTGAATTCAGTGAGGCTTTCGTGAGCATCACATTCCGGAAGGTCTCATGGATCGCAAGAGGGAGGAGTTCTGCAACTTCACCCAAGGAAGACTGACTGTGGATGCTTATAGTCGTGAATTTGGGAATCTGGCACGTTATGCCCCTGAAGAGGTATCTACTGACGCTAAGAAGCAGGCAAGGTTCCGCAAGGGACTTAGCCCTGAGCTTCGCCGCGATCTTCGTCTGCACGAGTGCACCTCCTTTCAGAAGTTGGTCAATAAAGCCATCAGTGCTGAGACAGGCCAGACTGATTATGACGCTTCATGCAAGCACTCCCGTGATTTTGGCTCTTCAGCCGGCTCTGGAGCTCAGAAGCGCCGGGTGTGGATTCCAAGCACGTCACTGCCACCCAGGTTCATCCCGAGGCCATCCTTTGAGGCGCCTCATCCCAACCAGCAATTTGCACCGCCCAAGCCCTATGGTGGCCCCGCTGCTAATGCCGCTCCACGCCCCAATGTGGTGACATGCTTTAAGTGTGGAGAGCCGGGTCACTATAGCTGAGAGTGTCCCCAGAACAACAACCCCATTCAAACTGGAAAGTCCGTTGGCCGTGGTAAGCCCGTGGGAAAGACATTCTACGCCAAGCCGGTCACCACTGCCCGTGGCCATGTCAACTATGTTTCAGCCGAGGAGGCTCATGAGGATCCTAAAGTCGTCCTTGGTACGCTCCTTGTTAACTGCCATCCGACATCTGTTCTTTTTGATACTGGAGCATCTCATTCATTCATATCCGAGAACTATGCTCGATTGCATAACACGACATTCTATGACATGCCCACTTCCATGGTAATTCAAACTCTGGGTTCCAAATGGCAAACTTCTAGAGTAAGCCATGGGAACGAAATTCTTGTCGATAGACTTGTCTTCCTTGCATCCTTAATAGCTCTCAAGTCCTCGGACATAAACATCATCTTGGGTATGGACTGGATGTCAGCTCATTATGCTAAGATCGATTGTGTCACTAGAACCGTTCAACTTACTCACCCATCAGGCAAGACAATCAATGTCTTAACTCGAGTGGCCAAGCGCCAGCTTTACTCCTTAAATGCCAACCCCCTTCCAGACCTTGAAGATGTTCCGGTAGTTCGAGACTTTCCAGATGTCTTTCCAGAAGAACTGCCAGGTGTTCCACCTGACAGGGGTGTTGAGTTTGTGATAGACCTTGTTCCAGGAACCGTTCCAATTTCTAGAAGACCCTACAAGATGGCACCCTTAGAACTAGCCGAGCTTAAGAACCAACTCGATGAGTCCTTGAAAAAGGGTTTCATCCGTCCTAGTTCCTCTCCTTGGGCTTGCCCCGTCCTCTTCGTCAAGAAGAAGGATGGAACGGATCGAATGGTTGTAGATTACCGACCTGTCAACTTGGTCACCATCAAGAACAAATACCCGCTTCCCAGGATCAATGATCTGTATGATCAGCTCGCTGGATCCTCAGTCTTTTCCAAGATGGATTTGAGGTTGGGCTACCATCAAATCAAAATCAGAAACAGGGACATTCCCAAAAACGGCCTTTGTTACTCGTTATGGCCAATACGAGTATACCGTTATGTCCTTAGGTTTAACCAATGCCCCAGCCACCTTCTCCCGGTTAATGAACTCGGTTTTCATGGAGTACTTGGATAAATTCGTCGTAGTATACCTTTATGACATACTCATCTACTCCAAGAATGAAGAGGAACATGCCGAACATCTAAGGCTGGTATTGATGAAACTTCGAGAGCATCGCCTTTATGCCAAATTCTCCAAGTGTGAATTTTGGTTGCCAGAAGTGACCTATCTAGGCCATGTAATCTCTGGTAAGGGTATTGCTATCAATCCTGAGCGAGCTCAAGCTGTCCTTGATTGGACTCTACCTGAGACGGTCAAGCAAGTTCGGAGCTTCCTTGGCTTAGCGAGCTATTGCCGCCGCTTCGTCGAGAATTTCTCCAAGGTTGCTAAACCTCTAACTGAACTCCTCAAGAAAGTTAAAAAGCTCGAGTGGACTCCACAGTGCGAGTTCAGTTTTCAGGAGCTGAAAATACGCCTGACATCTGCTCCCGTACTGGTACCACCAGACTTCTCCAAGGACTTTATTATCTATTGCGATGCCTCGCGACAAGGACTAGGTTGCATACTCATGCAGGATCGTCAGGTAATTGCCTATGCTTCACGGCAATTACACCCACATGAGGAAAATTATCCCACACATGATCTAGAGCTTGCAGCTGTAGTCCATGCACTTAAAACTTGGCAACATTACCTTCTCGGTAATCGTTGCGAGATCTTCACCGATCACCAAAGTTTGAAATATATCTTCACCCAACCAGATTTGAATCTCAGGCAAAGACGTTGGGTTGAGTTGATCTCGGATTACGATTTAGGAATAACTTACACCCCGGGCAAAGCCAATGTCATGGCTGATGCACTAAGCCGTAAGTCCTATTGTAACAACCTGATGTTACAACAAAGTCAACCACTTCTCCATGAGGAATTTCATAAGCTAAATCTTCACATTGTTCCTCGAGGATTCCTATCCACCCTGGTGGCGAAACCTACCCTTACGGATCAGATCATCAAAGCACAGAAGGTAGATCCGGGAATCTCCCGTATTAAGAGAAACATTAAGAAAGGGGTTGCGAATTGTTTCTCCATTGATGATCAAGGTGTCGTATACTTTGGAAATTGCCTAGTGGTTCCAAAGGCACGAAACCTGAGGCGGCTGATCCTTAAGGAAGCTCATGAATCCCCTCTCACCATTCATCCCGGTAGTACTAAAATGTATCAAGACCTACGCCAGAGGTTTTGGTGGACTAGGATGAAGAGAGAAATCGCTCAATACATTGCTAATTGCGACGTTTGTCGTCGTGTTAAAGCAGAGCACCAACGGCCTGCTGGCACCCTTCAACCTTTGGCTATTCCCGAGTGGAAATGGGATAAAATCAGTATGGATTTCATCACTGGGTTTCCCAGGACCAAGAGAGGGAATAATGCCATCTTCGTCGTGATCGACCAACTTTCCAAAGTAGCCCATTTCCTACCTGTTCGTGAGAGTATCACCGCTAGCCAACTAGCCGATTTATACATCTCCCGAATAGTGTCTCTTCATGGTGTCCCATTGGAAATTAACTCACACCGTGGGAGTCTCTTCACCTCTCAATTTTGGGAAAGTTTCCAAAATGCTATGGGAACTCGTCTCTCTTTTAGTACTGCCTTCCATCCTCAATCAAGTGGTCAAGTAGAGAGAGTCAATCAAATTCTGGAAGATATGCTCCGAGCTTCTGTCATCTCGTTGGGAATGAGTTGGGAGAAATGCCTTCCATTCGCGGAGTTTGCTTATAACAATAGTTATCAAGCCAGCTTGGGCAAGGATCCTTTCGAAGTTCTCTATGGACGAAAATGTCGAACGCCTCTTAACTGGTCAGAAACCGGGGAAATACAACTCTTTGGCACGTATATGATTCAGGAAGCAGAAGAGCAGGTTCGCGTTATTCGTGAGAAATTGAAAACAGCCCAATCTCGTCAAAAGAGTCAATATGATCGTAAACATAAGCCTATGACTTATGAAGTCGGCGAGAAGGCTTACCTTTGGGTTACTCCGTTAAAGGGAACCCATCGTTTCGGTATCAAAGGCAAATTGGCTCCTCGTTACATTGGACCCTTTCGCATTCTTGCCAAACGAGGAGAAGTTGCCTACCAATTGGAACTACCTTTGCATCTTTCCAGAGTTCACGATGTCTTTCACGTTTCTCAACTTAGGCGTTGCTTCGCGGATCCTATCCGTGGAGTGGACCACGAAATGCTTGATCTACAAGATAACCTCTCATATCAGGAATATCCCGTTCGTATCCTTGATCAAGCCGAGCGTACCACTCGACGTCGTAATATCAAGTTTCTCAAGGTTCAATGGTCACACCATTCCGAGAAAGAAGCCACTTGGGAAAGGGAGGATCGTCTTCGACTCGAGTACCCCACCTTCTTCCCGAAGGATCCTAAATCTCAGGACGAGATTCTTTTGAGTGGGGGTGAGTTGTCACACCATAGCTAGTTCAAGCATTAGAGTGTGCATCATGTTTAAATTCCTTTTAAATTTGAAATGGGGAAGGCAGAAACCCCCAACACCCCCTGGAAACAACTAGGGTTTACTAAAATTATTTTCAATGAACCTGAAATGCCCTTCTAAAAAGTTCACCCTCTTTGTCTTGGGTTAGAACCTCTGGCAAAATTGGTGCACAATTTTCTAGGTCAACAGAAGGTCATTGAATTAAATCATAAGTATTTGAATTTGGGCATTTAAATGCTATAAAATAATTTAAATGCTCAAATAATTCTAGAAATAAATGTTTGCTGTTGGAAATATTCTAAACAGAGCCCACAATTATTTTCAGGATTTTTGGAAACGTTTTAGTATTTTTAATAAAGCCCAACAATTGCAGTTAAATAGAAAAACAGAAACAAATCAAAAAAAAGAGAGAGAGGAAGCCCATCTGGGCCTTACCTGTGCTGGCCCAGCCGACTGGCTTTGCCAGTCGTCGTCCTCCTCCCGCTAGAAGGACGAGGAGCGCATGGCCGGCGCCCGCGGCCACATGCCGGCCACCTCCTGCTTCTGCCGACACCCTGGAGACGTCCAGGGATTCCACGCGACCCCCACGTCCCCCTCTCATCCTCCCTCACTCTCCCCCTCGTCTCCCTCACTCTCCCCTGCGATGGCCGAGCGCGTTCCTCGCCGCCATTCACCGTAGACACCACCAGAGCCACCCCCTCGCCCCTCCAACGAGCCTAATAGCTCCGCCTCGTCGCCCTGGACCTCTTCGCTGACCCACGTGACTCCAAACGCCACCGAACACCGTCTTCGCCCTCATCTTCAACCTCGGGCACCCGAGCCATCATTGGTCGATTCGCCGCCGCCAGGACCTCCCCGAGCTCGCTGACCCCCTCTCCGACCCCGCTGTGAGCTCCTCTTCCTCTTCCCCTAGCTCTTGTGCTCGTTTGGCCTCTGTAGTCGCCACTTCCACCGCACCCGAGAGCTCCCCGCCGCTGGCCATGGCGCCGTCGTGGCCATAGCCATAGTGGCTCGAAGCCAAGCTCGCCGTTGTGCTCAGCGCAGCACCAGGAACCCGTAGCCACCACCAGCTCCTTCTCCCATGCACCATAGCGTCGAACCCAACCTCGCCCGAACTCCGGCCGCCGCCACGAGCTCGATTCCGGCGAGCTCGCTCCACCCCAGCTCCTCCCACTTGCCCCACTAGATGCGCGCGAGCCCCAGCTACGCGTAGGACCAAACCACGGTCGATTTGGTCGCCTGTGGGCGATTTCCGAAGCCCTCCGCCGTCCCGGCCTCGCCGGCGACTCAACGCCGGCGGGATTAGCCCCGCTGACCAGGGGTTTGACCCCAGTTTGACTCCCCTGAGTCAATGACAAGTGGGCCCTCCTGCTAACTAAATCAAATTAGTTTTAACTAAAAATAATTAGTTTAATTAACTACTGACACGCGGGACCCACCAGTCAGGTTTGACCTGGACGTCCCCGTTGACCACTGACGTCACCCTGACGTAATGCTGACGCAGTAATTAAATTACTGGAATTATTCTTATACAGGAAATTCCAGAAAATAGTCAAAACTTCTAAAAATCATAGAAAATCAACCATAGCTCCAAATGCAAAGATTTATATATGAAAAATGATCAAAAAAATTCAATCTATCCATCTGTAATGGTTTCATGCATGACGAAACAAGTTTACCTTGCTGTTTAAGCAGAATGAGGTAATGCACTAATAAAGCCATGTTTAATAAGCTAATAATTGAATCTTTGACTCAAATGAGTTCATTCCTTTCTGATATAGCTTGCATTAGGCCAAGACACATTCATATTGCCATGTCATAGCATGCATCATATTGTTGCATATAGTCATGTGTTGATTGTGTTCCGATGTGTTCTTCGTGGTAGGTTCTGCCTCCGAGGATATTCACGAGTATCCAACTGAAGGGCAGTATCCCACTACCACTCCATCAGGCAAGCAACCCATTGATCATTACGATACAAACCCATGTTCTCGCTTCTGCTCTTGTTTACTGCGTTAAGACAACGCGATTCAAACTGCTGTGTGCTATGGTAGTTGAACCCTTATCCTCTGCATGACCTGTCATTGCCAAAGTAACTAGATGAAACCCACTAGCATGTGTAGGAGTTGATTGAGCCATGTATGTGATTCCTACCTTGCTATGCCTGCTATGCTTAGAGTTGTGTCAGGTCTGGTTCATCTGGGTGATGGGCTAGAGTGAAATGCTTATGTCGGTAATATAAGGGATGTGTTGAACATGTTTTGGTAAAGGAATCAATGAGAGGCCATGTAGGAGTACATGGTGGGTTGTTTCATTGAGGCCGTCCCTAAGAACTGAGATCTGTATGTGTGATTTAAGATTCAGCTACTACCATGCATTGGGATCCTTAATTGACCATCTCGGCTTCTTAATCACCCTAGTACTCTGTCCAGGAGTTGCAAATAGTTTTTGGTGTTTGTAGGTTATGTGTTGGCGGCCGTGCGTAGCACTGACCCTAGGGATGGGCTATGTTGCGGTAGATACACCGTGGCACAGAGTACCGAGTCACCCGTTTGGTGTCTCGGGAACCCTGTTCACATCGTTCGGGGCCGTAAGTGGAAACCTCGGCCGGACCCCTGCGGATGGAACCTGGATAGGCGATAAACCTGGACTAGAGACTTAAGTGTTTAGGTAGGCCATGGCTGACACCCTCGCCGGGCTTCCGCTTGAAGGTTGCCGAGTACATGTCATGTAAACGGCGGTAAGTGGTGAAAGCGTGTGTGAAGAAGTACACCCCTGCAGGGTATAAAACTATTCGAATAGCCGCGTCCGCGGTAAAGGACTACTTGGTTGCCTATACAGTTCGTAGACAAGTTAATGGATACTACTAAAAGACTCAAGATAAGTGTGAGTACCGAGGAATGCCCTCTCGTAGGATGACGAGGGAGGATCGACGGTGGAGTATTGTGTTGGTGAGTAGTGGACTCGTGTGCAAAAACTATTTTACTAGTGAAGTTCCGTAGGATAGCTTAGCCAAGAGTCAAAGCTGGCTTGCTGCAATAACCCCACCACCTTCTTGGGAATAAGCATGTATAGTAGGTTCTGATGTAAGACTTGCTGAGTACCTTTGTACTCATGTTTGCTTAATTACTGTTTTCAGACGACAACACCGCCCCCTCCGATGGGTTCTACGTAGACCTTGACGTCGACGAGTGACTAGCCACCCAAGTGGTGATCCTGGCCATGGAGGGCCCTATGTAGATAGACAGGCTTCGAGAAGCCTTCTTTCTTTCTAGAGTCTGTACTCAGACTAGTTGCTTCCGCATGTGCTTGTATGATTGTATGACTTGAGTGTAGGGTCATGTGACCCCTATCTATATGAACATGTTATGTATGGCTCTCTAGAGCCTTTAAATAAAGTACTTGAGTTGTAGAGTTTTGTTGTGATGCCATGTTGTATGTACTCATATCGGGCATATTGTGTGTATGATTGAAATGCTTGGTATGAGTGGGATCTGACAATCTAGTTATTTATCCTTGGCAGCCTTTCTTATGGGGAAATATAGTCTAGTGTTCCTCGAGCCATAGTAGTCCGCTACAGCCCGGTTCACCGGAGTCCTGCTAGCCCAGCACTACTGTTCAGGACACTTGACTGGCCGGCATGTGTTTCACTTTGTTCCTATGTCTGTTCCTTCGGGGAAATGTCACGCGGTGATATCCGGAGTCCTGCCTAGCCTGCTACAGCCCGGGTTCCCCGGAGTCCTGTTAGCCCAGTGCTACAGCCCGGAATCACTCGCTGATGACCGACATGCTCGATGTGATTCATGTATGCCTGTCTCCATAGGTCTGTGCCGCTTTGGGTTCACGACTAGCCATGTCGGCCCGGGTTCTCTGTCATATGGATGCTAGCGACACTATCATATACGTGAGCCAATAGGCGCAAACGGTCCCGAGGCATGGTAAGGCGACACCCGTGGGATACCGTGCGTGAGGCCGCAAAGTGATACGAGGTGTTACCAGCTAGATCGATGTGGCTTGGAATCGGGGTCCTGACATGTCGACACGTGGCACAACCCAACAGTGGCCAGTTTAAGGTAAAAAGGCTGGCCTAGCTAAAGGCCCGCCATATTTTCTCAGACACTAGTGGGCTGGCCCATTAACAGCCTGTCATGTTTTGGGTCAAATTGAGGCCCATATCAGATCAGGCCCGTTCATAGCTTGTTGTGTTTTGGGCCAAATTACAGCCCATATCGGATCAGGCCCGTTAACATGCCACTGTTCTTTTTGGCCCATTCCAAGCCAGGTTTGTATTTAAGCCTGTTAAATGCCCGTTTACCAGTTCGGCCCCATAATAGTTTCATCCTGTTAGCGGCCTGTGGTGAATCTGGGACGTTGTCGGCCCGGTTTAACTTTAGTCCATTTAACGACCCATGCAGAAACTGGGCTATTCTTGTTCGAAGTAACTTTAGGCCTCTTAACGACCCATAGTCTTCGTGGATAAATTTCAGCCCAACTGGCCTATCGGCTTGTTAATGGCATGTGTAATAGTTGGGCCTAATTACAACCCGCGTTGAATCCGGCCTGCTTACAGTCCATCTGATAATGGCCCGTGACACTTTTGGGCCTACGGCCCGCGTGGATACCGACCTGCTTAAAGCCCATAATTTTATTGGGCCAAACAAGGCCCAGATATATTTTGGCCTGTTAACGTCTCGTCCTATTTGGGCGAAACATGGGCCTTAGGAAGTTTTGGCATGTATTGGCCCGTGAATTTTTTGGCTCAACGCTAGCCGAATCTAGTTTTTAGCCTGTTAAAAGCCCATGGTATTCTCTGGCCAAGCTAGCTAGAACTTTACTCGGCCTATTAAAGGCGGAAAACTACTATAGGTTTAGACCTGCTAACGGCCCAAGATGATTATAGGCCCATGTTTTGGCCCATATGAGTAACGAATACCCACAACACTGAGATCCATTGAACCTTCCGGCCTAAATTATAGCATACCGACCAAGAATAAACCTAGACTATATAATAAAGAAATTATGGCATATTACATCCACTAGGAATCAAAGTTCACCACCGGTGATAATAAAGCGCAACGTGAACGCGGATTACATACACTGGGCATCAAAGGTCGCCACCAGTGCATATAAACGCGCCGACAAAAGAATATACAAAACTAAGAGCACTTTAGAAGGCATTATGCTTGGCCAGGACGGGTACCGCAAGTTGCCGAACAAGCTGATGAGACCTCAGTTGTGTCAATGATATATGCTCCATCCCTAGCTTTATAGGACCATGAGTGCAAGGCAGTCCTCTGAGATCTTCATTGCATCATTGACATCAAGTCGGAGCTAAGCTGAGGCAAGCCTTTCTGCTTTAAGTTGAGACTAAATAAGTTGAACTGATTTAGGCAGCGACTGCACAGAGGTTGTCTCACAGCTGCTGGTGAGTAGCTTCAACTCATTGTCTTCATCAAGACAAGACCTTGGGGTCATCTCGCTCTCTTCAAGATGGTTTGGCTCACTATCTTCCCTAAAGTTCTACCTGGCATAAGAGATACAAATCTGAAAGAGAAACAAGGAGACACGTAACAGGTTTCACAATTATATAAGCAAATAAATGGATCTGTTCTACATAAGGAACATGCTTTTACAACTACAATTTAAAACTGGTAGTTGTTGCAAACATCCAATCAGATGTAAATAGCAAAGTAAACAACAGTGGAGGAAATGATGCCTATCCAAATCTATACTAGAACAAAGTGTGAAGGCTTGAGAAGGATGAACTTACATTACATGGTAACACGAGCTAGACAAAGCCCTTCTCCATGTCGATGGTAGAATAATTCAATAAATTCCCTGAAGAAACTTCTTTATAAGCGTTGCCATTATTCTACGTTTTGCAAAGAGTAAATATAGGTCAAATAATATTGTAAGAAATAGAGGATAATTAAGCTCAGGTGCAGACTGATGATACATAGTCAAATAGAAATTAATTAAGTACAACGTTACAAGGCAAAAGGTACTCATAAGAGGAATGCAGACATCAATATGTGCAGTGGCATTGGCTTTATTCAACATTTTGGTAAGACTAAATGTAGATCTAATAATTTGGAGAAAGTGGAGGGCAGGGCAGATAAGATGCAGAGTAATGCTAGACAGTCAACTATCTCGCGATGCAAGTACACTAATACCACCACCGTCCATTATTACTGGTCGCTCAAATGGATGTATCTAGCACTATTAAGTTCTAAATACATCCAATTGATCAACAATTAATTCGATACAGAGGGAGTACATGACAACAGGTAATTACATGAGCAATCCAAACATTCATAACCATTGTGTTAAATCCACATTTATCCAATAGTAAATATATATCTTATAATTTTGAGCAAAGGGAGGATAAAGAAGCAAACATTTATAGTGATGCTACATAATCAAACAGAATGAGTGCCCAGTATTGTTGTGAGATCCTATGATACTTTGAGCAAGGAGATTCATCTGAAATTAGTTTTCATACAAGAGAGAAGGAAAGGCACATGCAAAAATTCAGGAGTTCAAATTTTGAATTGATATCATAGACAGTACCTGACGCTGGGCTCTCAGCAGTTCTAATAGGGGTTTGGCCAATGGAGTAGGGGTAAAGCGTGGTAAAGTTGGGCCTGTGTTTTTTGTGGCCGCTGATCTATCTGATTTAACAGGTATTACAAAAGAACAACATTTGACTAGAAAAACATAGTATGATGGCACATGGAATAGGTACAGAAAATGGATAGGTATGTCATATACTCATATATGATGCTTAAACTAAGCAGATGGTCACTACTGCAGGATGCTGCTAACGCGACACTACGATCAGAGACCCTTTGACAAAACTGTGTGCCATGCATTAATCACAAACGGGGATGTCAAAAAACCATCAAAAAATGTGCAAAACATTTGCGATGGATGATGCATCAAACACGGTTCAGATTTTAGTTGCGTGTGCGATGCAGGGCACACAGTTAACCCGTTCGAACTGTTTGCGATGAGGCAGAACAACAGAAATGGGTAGCCATATCAATGTGTGTGCGATATATGGCATATAGTTCACTTCGATGATCCATTTGCTCTTAGGGAGTGCAATATAAACGGTTAGCCAGATCAAGGTGTGTGTGATATAGGGCATACGGTTCACTCGGATGAACTGTTTTCGATTAGCGGACGCACCAGAAATGGTTCAACTTAATAAGATGTGTGTGATACGTGGCCAACAGCCGACTCAGATGAACTGTCTGTGATGAGAATTTACAACACAGACAGTTAATATAGTTAGTTCGTGTGCCATTCTGTGTGTAAAAAAACTTTGAAAAATGCAAACTAGTTGCTTGTGGTAGCTAGGAGTATCGCACACGATCCGTCTGCGAGTACTCATGTGCGATGATTAGTAAGTTACACATGCATTTCCTTATGTTAAAAATTGTGTGATAAGTAACATGTGGCAACTACATGGTCAACCTTCTACCATCAATAAATTTTGACCTTGTTTCTCGTCACATTGATGATTACAACACAATAAGTAATTGCAAATATGTTCACACCTATCAAACTAATATGTGTTCACACTTAGCACCTGGCTATAAAAACTACCCACTCGAAAATTACTTCACAGTTCCTCTCCTCATCACCCACAAACTGGTTTTTCTGTCAAGTCATTCCGCCATGACCGGTAGGAGGAGTTTAGGGTGGACATATAACCAAGTAGCAAAGACCAAGGCCGTGGAACCACTAGAGAGGTCCCGCCGCGAAGCCGCAGCTGCAACAGAGATGTCCCGGCGCACCGCGGAGCCCTCGAATGAGCTCTCACGGGCACGCGAGGTCTCTCACAAGCGCATTCGCGGCGGCGTCCATCGCGACGAGCCGGCGTTCCTGAAGTCCTTGGCCGGTGATGACAACATTCTCGCTGGCGTCACTATGTAGCAGGAGCTAGTCGATGGCTTGATGAAGCTGCTCAAGATCAGCGATGCCTCGGTTGACAAGGCGACCGTCCTCGTCGAGCAACTCATGGGTGACAATGCGAAGCTCCTCAAGTTGGTCACCAAGAAGGAGGAGGAGGAGGCCGATAGGAAGATGCTGCATGAGCAGAGTAGTGCCTCGGAGATGACGCTGAAAGCGGTCATCGAGGAACTGATGGGTGCCTTGAGGAAGCTCCGGATCGAGCGCGAGGAGGAGGTGGAGGAATCCATGACTGCTTTCAAGCAAAGTCATGAGGAATTGAAGAAGGAGCTGGAGGATTTCGCCGCCCGGCGATCCATCGACGAGTAGAGACAGTACCAACCCAGATCATTGTCTGCAATTTCCTTCTTCTCTTGCCCTCGTGTCTTCCGAGCTTTGCCGCATGTGCCATTTGAAAGTGCGTTATATCGACTAGAGGGGGGTGAATAGGCGATTTTTATGAAAGTCTTCAAAACGTGGAAGTTATGAAGACAAACGATAGAAATAAACCTATTACCCTGCAGCGGAAGGTAGACTACACTAGGCAAGCCATAGTCAAGTATTCAATGGAGTGAAAGCACAATGACTAATAGCAGCAATGTAGTAAGGATCAGGTAGGAAGATATTATGAAGCCAAACAGAAAACGCAGTCACTCAGTGAAGATAAAAGATAGTGCAATCATACAATGACTTCACAAGGAGTAACAGTAAGTAAAGGGAAGGGAAGATGAAACCAGTGACTCGTTGAAGACAATGATTTGTTGGACCAGTTCCAGTTGCTGTGACAACTGTACGTTTGGTTAGGGCGGCTAGGTATTTAAACCTTAGGACACACAGTCCCGGACACCCAGTCCTGAACACGCAGCTCAGGACACCCAGTCCTCACCGTATTCCCCTTGAGCTAAGGTCACACAGACCTCGCCCAATCACTCTGGTAAGTCTTCAAGGTAGACTCCCAAACCTTCACATACTTCATTCATCGGCAATCCACAATGTCTCTTGGATGCTCAGAATGCAACGCCTAACCGGCTGGGGGATGCACAGTCCTCAAGTGTAATAAGTCTTCAGATCACACAGACAAGAAGACTTAAGTGATGCCTAATTCTCTTTGGCTCTGGGTGGTTAGGGCTTTATCCTCGCAAGGAATTCTCTCTCAAAGGCTTCGAGGTGGGTTGCTCTCAAACGACAAAAGCCGTACTCTGAATCTGAGCAGCCAACCGTTTATGGTTGTAGGGGGTGGGCTATTTATAGCCACTTGGCAACCCGACCTGATTTGTCCGAAATGACCCTTGGTCACTAAGGAACTGACACGTGTTCCAACGGTTAGATTTCAAACTCACATGGCAACTTTACTTGGGCTACAAGCAAAGCTGACTTGTCCGACTCTGGACAAGATTCACTCTCAAAGTCTTCACTCGAAGACATAGGTTTTGTTTAAGCATCACTTCAGTCATTCTGACTGGTTATCTTGGACCCCACTTAAAAGTACGGTGGTTCCTATGACTCAACAAAGAGGAAGAAAAAGAACTACGAAAGATCTAAGTCTTTGAGCTCCATAGGCTTCATGCGATGTCTTCTCTTGTCATAGTCTTCAATGTGAATATCTTCATATACCACCTTTGACTTCAATGTCTTCATACATTTTTAGGGGTCATCTCTGGTAGGAAAACCAAATCAATGAGGGACTTCTACCTGTGTTATCCTGCAATTATCACAAACACATTAGTCCCTCAACTAGGTTTGTTGTCAATACTCCAAAACCAACTAGGGGTGGCACTAGATGCACTTACAATCTCCCCCTTTTTGGTGATTGATGACAAACTAGTTGAAGTTTTCAACGGGGAATATAGTCTGTGAAATTGTAAAGGATAAGGAATTGTCTTCATAAGTTGCAAGGGCTCCCCCTCAATATGTGCATATAAGTAATTTTCTTTTGGAATGCAAATGCACATGGCAGGTTGTACTTGTGGAGATCCACTTCAACTTATGATGACAATCCACTATGCATGAGAAAGTATGCGAAGATAATGACATGCATAATGGAAAATGGACGTCTGCAGAATGATCTAAGTGCGGAATTTATCATCGCACATGCGGAATTTATCATCGCAACACAAGGTGGCAAATAAGTAGCAGACGGCCATCGAGTTTAAGTGTTACAACTCAAAGAACCAAATGTAGCAAAACGAGAGTTGTAAGCACGAAGCAAAATATAAAGCGCCCACCCATATGGACCCGCTTGAAGACTATCAAACTCATATGCTTCTCCCCCTTTTGTCAGGAAGGACCAAAAAGGTTTGAAGACATAGAGCATCTACTCGTTCCCATGAAGAGTAGGTGAAGCAGCAGGGTCATTGGTGGTGTTTGGCGGTGCAGAAGAGCTTGGAGCAGAGTCGAAGCGTGCTGGAGGAGGTGGCGGTGAAGTAGCATCATCTTCATCCTCGATCACTCTGGCATTCACAGTTGCAGCAAAGGAAGAGAACTCAGAGTCTTCAAGGGATGGAGTTCGTCGCAGCACTACCCTTCGAGGAGGTGTGGAGTCAAACTTGAATCACTTAGAGAAGCCATCCTCTTGAAGATCATCTTTAGAAGACATCAGCGTCAGCCCTTTCCATGTGCGGCGAGAGGTTTCATGGGAAACAAAAGCATTCTTGGTGGCAAGATTGCGAATGCGATTAACATCCACCAAGAGGCTTTGCATTTGACGCTTCAGCCAGTCATGATGCCTATCCTATTTTTGATGAAGAGCCACAAGAAGCTCTCGGTCGTTGAGAACACGAGTGCGCTTCTTGGGTCGTGGAGCAGTTGTACTGTCAGTGGCTTCAGTGAGAGCAGGATGCGGTGCACGTGTAGTGCCAGCCAAAGGATACACACGAGTTACGGCTTCAACTCCTTCAACGTTCTGAGAAAAACTTTGATGCTCTGCATTCTGAAGACTTAGAGGTTCCTTGGCAGGCTCAGGATAGATGGCTTCAATAGACATATCCACATCAGGCAAAAAGATCTGATGATTGCGGGCAGAGGGCTGATATGAGATAGCGGAGTGAAGTTTGATCAGCCGCATCACCCAAGGGGCGTAGAACTTCAAACCAAACAGATCAGAGCCAGATGCAGCAAGTTGGCGAATGAAGAAATCCTGTGTATTGAAGCATTTTCCATGAAGAATGTATAAGACCAAAGTCTTCATTGCACCTTCCAGCTTGGAATGGGGAGAATGTCCTTTGATTGGCCAGAGAGTTCGCCTTATGATGTGATAAATGGTTCTTGGCAGATACTCAAGGTCTTCAATGAAGAACTCCGTGGGATAAGCAGCATCTTGGGGCAATGGCTTCATCATACTGAGCATCTGACTCATATTAGGTTCACTCTTCTGAAAGATGCTCTCAATAGCTTCACTATGAAGCTGACAGCCATGCTCGTAGAGATCGCCAGGAGTGGGCAAACCAGTGAGCTCAATGATGTCAAAGGCTTTGGCTTCGTGATGAACGTTTCCTATCATCCACTCCAGGACCCAAGTCTTCGGATCTCTACTATACCCGCGGATGTGAAGTGTGGCATAGAATTGGAGCAGCAACTCTTCATTCCAATGCTCTTGGTCAGTGACGAACGGTAGCAGTCCAACCTCTTTGAAGCAATCCAGAGCTTCTTCCAGACAGGGCAGACCAGCTATTGCTTCAATGTCAAGGCGCTTGTGTGGGAAGATGCGACCTTGGTTGTAAAGAACGCATGAGTAATAGCTTCGCTGCGGATAACTCCAGAACCAATCAGATGATATTCTTTCCCTTGAGTAGGGGTTCCTGGAGCTATTGAAGAATGTGTTGTCTGCTCTGAAGCCATTGATATTGAAGGAGCCAGGTGCTGATGTAGGATCTGGGAACCTTGGCAATCTTGGGATTGGCTTCTGCACCTGAGGCCTGTGCTCAACACGATAGTCGAACTGGGGACCGGCAGTAGACGCAGGAACAGAAGCGGCGGGATCAGTGGCTTCGCTGACTTCTGGTGCTTTTGTTGGTGAGGGCTCCACATTAGCTTCAGCCATGACAGCGTCAGTGGCTTCAGTGGTGTTGGTGGTGGCAGCATCAAGATGTTCAACCTCCACTTGACGAGCAGGAGGGTCAGTCACGATCACGTTCTCCTCGAGAACCGCTTCTTAGTGGGACAGGGGAGTGGCAACTTGTGGGACTTCTTCTTCAGCGGCTGATGCAGCCGGATTGTCTTCAGCAGAGACATGAGGCCTTGGACCTTTGCGAAGCCTGCGCAACGCGGGTGACGCCTGTGGAGTTGCTATTGGCTGGGCCTCAAAGTCTTCTTCCTCTTGTGGGCGATCCACCCATGAAGCATCATGTACAATTGGCGTCAGTGGATGACCAATGCTGATGAGTTCGCTGTGCGTGAGCACATGCGATGATACCTGTTGGTGCTCTAGCTGAGGAAGGGCTGCATCATCTTCAACATGGTCATGGTGACCAATTGAAAGTGCAACTATCCCTAGGTGGTTTTGGTAATTCATAACAACATATAGCTCATTGAGCTAATGCTATTCCAAGATGATTATTTCAGGAAAGCTCAATGATTGGCATGGCATGGATGTGAAAGTAGAACCCTCAAAATGCTAAGGACAAAGGATTGGCTCAAGCTCAAAAGCTCAAGACTCTTCTTTTTATATTTTAGTGATCCAAGATCACATTGAGTCCATAGGAAAAGCCAATACTATCAAGGAGGGATGAGGTGTTGCTTAATGAGCCTCTTGCTTCATGTGCTTAATGATATGCTCCAAAACCCTCAACTACTTTCCCATATCCACATATGACCTAAACTCTAAGCCAAACTCGGTCCTACCGATTTTTCCTATCCGGCGCCACCGAGTTTCAATTGTCATTAGCCACTGCCAAACCCTAGCAATTCGGTCCTACCGATAAGGATCTCGGTCCCACCGAGATGGGGTTGCAAACTCTCTGTTTCCCTTTCGTAACTTTTCGGTCCCACCGAAAGAGCGAATCGGTCCCACCGAGATTGCAATGTAAACTCAGTGTTTCCCCTTTGTAACTTTTCGGTCTCACCGAGTTCCACTCGGTCTCACCGAAAGAGCAAATCGGTCCCACCGAGTTTGCCTGACCAACTCTCTGGTTAGCTAATTACCAAACTCGGTCTCACCGAGTTTGTGTAATCGGTCTCACCGAGATTACGTTATGCCCAAACCCTAACCGAATCGGTCCTACCGAGTTGCATGTCAGTCCCACCGAAATTCCTAACGGTCACTAGGTTTACTATTTCGGTCAGACCGAGTTTATTGATTCGGTCCCACCGAGATTGGAAAACTGTGTGTAACGGTTGGATTTTGAGTGGAGGCTATATATACCCCTCCACCTCCTTCTCATTCGATGAGAGAGCCATCAGAACACACACATCATTCCTACTCATATGTTCTGAGAGAAAACCACCTACTCATGTGTTGAGATCAAGACATTCCATTCCTACCATATGAATCTTGATCTCTAGCCTTCCCAAGTTGCTTTCCACTCAAATCTTCTTTCCACCAAATCCAAATCCTATGAGAGAGAGTTGAGTGTTGGGGAGACTATCATTTGAAGCACAAGAGCAAGGAGTTCATTACCTACACACCATTTGTTACTTCTTGGAGAGTGGTGTCTCCTAGATTGGCTAGGTGTCACTTGGGAGCCTCCGACAAGATTGTGGAGTTGAACCAAGGAGTTTGTAAGGGCAAGGAGATCGCCTACTTCGTGAAGATCTACCGCTAGTGAGGCAAGTCCTTCGTGGGCGATGGCCATGGTGGGATAGACAAGGTTGCTTCTTCGTGGACCCTTTGTGGGTGGTTGCTTCTTCGTGGACCCTTCGTGGGTGGAGCCCTCCGTGGACTCGCGCAACCGTTGCCCTTGGGTGGAGCCCTGTGTGGACTCGCGCAACCGTTACCCTTCGTGGGTTGAAGTCTCCATCAACGTGGATGTAGGATAGCACCACCTATCCGAACCACGGGAAAAACATCCGTGTCTCCAATAGCGTTTGAAATCTCCAAACCCTTCCCTTTATATTCTTGCAAGTTGCATGCTTTACTTTCCGCTGCCAATATACTCTTTGCATGCTTGCTTGAATTATGTGATGATTGCTTGACTTGTCCTAAAATAGCTAAAATCTGCCAAGAACTAAAATTGGGAAAAGGTTAAGTTTTTATTTGGTCAAGTAGTCTAATCACCCCCCCTCTAGACATACTTTCGATCCTACAAGTGGTATCAGAGCTTTGGTCTCCATTTGCTTGATCTCCATAGCTTTTGGTGGTCATAGCCTTGGTTTCACAACCTAGGAGAGTATGGCGTCTAGCGAGGGAAATTATCACCGTAGAGGTCCTTACTTTGATGGTACTAATTTTGCTAGTTGGAAGCATAAAATGAAAATGCATATTCTTGGACATAACCCCGCCGTTTGGGCTATTGTGTGTGTTGGTTTGCAAGGTGACTTCTTTGATGGGAAAGAACCAAACCGTGAAGCTACCGCGGATGAGTTGAAGATGTTGCAATACAATGCTCAAGCTTGTGATATTCTCTTCAACGGATTGTGCCCCGAAGAATTCAACAAAATCAGCCGCCTTGAGAATGCAAAGGAAATTTGGGACACTTTGATTGATATGCACGAAGGTACCGACTCCGTCAAGGAATCCAAGTTGGATGTGCTTCAAAGCCAACTTGACAAGTTCAAGATGAAGGATGGTGAAGGTGTCGCTGAAATGTACTCTAGGCTTGCTCTCATCACAAATGAGATTGCCGGCTTAGGAAGTGAAGAGATGACCGATAAATTCATCATCAAGAAGATCCTAAGAGCCTTGGATGGAAAATATGATACCGTGTGCACATTGATCCAAATGATGCCCAATTACAAAGATCTCAAGCCAACGGAGGTGATTGGAAGGATTGTTGCTCATGAGATGTCACTTAAGGATAAAGAGGAACTTCACAACAAATCAAGTGGTGCCTACAAAGCCTCATGTGAAGCCCCTACATCATCAAGTGAGAAACAAGACTTCAATGAAGAATTGAGCTTAATGGTGAAGAACTTCAACAAGTTCTACAAGAATAGAAGCTCCAAATCAAGGTCCTACAATGACAAAAGATCTTCTAGTCGAGAGCGAAACTGTTACAATTGTGGAAGACCCGGACACTATTCCAATGAGTGTACGGATCCCTACAAGAGAAGAGAAGATTCTCCAAAAAGAAGAAGCAAAGGATCACCACCAAGAGAGAGAAGGAGTAGAGATGATCGTTATGAACGAAGATACTCACGGAGAAGCAAGGATTCGGAAAGGAAGGAAAAATCATCAAGGAGCTACACAAGACGAAGACATCAAGCTCATGTTGGTGAATGGGTATCCGGCTCCGACTCCGACAGCCACTCCGAGAGAAGTTATCACTCCGACTCCGAAGATACTCAAGATGAAGGTGTTGCCGGTCTAGCACTTGTGTCAACCAACTCCTACGACATATTTGACTCACCAAATGAAGGAATTGGAAGATGCTTCATGGCCAAAGGTCCTAAGGTAACACACCCCGAGTATGTTGATTTCAATAGTGATGAAGATGACTTGTTAGGTGATGATTTGATTGGTGACAACTCTAGTGATGAATACTATGATGAAAGACCAATTAATCATGCTAATCAAGATAAAACGAATGACAATGATAAGGAGAAGATTGAGGCTCTAACTAAAGAACTAAAAACTCTTAAGTTAGCTCATGACACTATCTTCGAAGATCATCGAGAACTTTTAAGGGCTCATGAGAAGCTACGCTTTGAAAAGCTCAATCTTGAGCAAGAGCATGAGTTCTTAAAGGCAATCAATGATGATCTCCGCAAGAAAAGTTCTTCTTACATTGCCAAGCGTTTACTCTTATCCACTTACATGCCTCAAGTCAAGTCTAACAAGAAAGATTCTTCCTCTAGTAGTAACAATGATCATGCTAAATCCAATATTGTTGCTTCTAGTAGTTCTCTTGATTCCACTAATGATTCTCTTAGCCAAGTTACACTTGAGCAAGAAAATAGCTTATTGAAGGGAATTATAGAGAAAGGAGTGTACAAGAGCCTTGCCGGGAGTAAGCAATTCGAGGAAATTGTGCGCAAGCAAGGAATGCACCGGAAGAATCAAGGTGTTGGTTTTGAACGAAAGTTCAATGCCAATGGAGTTGAATGGGAAGAAGATCAATACCCCAAGACGAAGTTTGTCCCTCAACAAGAGAAGTATACTTCTTTCAAGGGGACACAAGCTCAAGATGATCTTCCACCACAAGACTACGAGCAAAAAGGCAAGGACAAGCTTCAAGAGGAAATTGATGCATTTGAAGAAGCTCCTAAGACCTTAGTCAAGTGGATTCCCAAGACTACTTCAAGTTCCACTTCATCAAGTACGACTACAACTCCAAGGATTCCCATCAAGATGATGTGGATCCAAAAGAAGAAGAACTAGAGAGTTCTTGAGGGTGACTCCGCCAACATACTTCACTCTTATCATTTTGGCAAGAACAAGTGCAATCAACTTCCACATCTTGCACTAGTTCAAGGAGTCACAAACCCTCTTGTTGGTAAGACAAGGGACAAGGTAACCTAAAGTTTTCATGGACATCATCTTTTGTGTGCATCACTCTATGTCTATGGATATCCTTGTTTGTTCCTTGTGGGACTAACCCATGTAGGTATTGAAAGTGCAATTCACTCAAAAGGATAGCTCCAAGAGATCTACATCAACATTGAGCATCCACATCTTCAATATCTACATGAAGTCATCATCGACAAAACCCAAGGTTAGTTCATCCCTCTTAGGGGGGATATCACATCTAGGGGGAGCTTTACTCTAAGACTTGAGCTAAAGCAACTCTAAAGATGTGAACAAAACAATGCTTTATGTAAAAGTGGTAACCCCACTTGAGCTTAAACGATGAGTATGACCTACGATCAAGTGTTCTCACTTGACTCCTAAGTCAATATACTCATATATAGATGACCTAGTCATCGCAATTTGCTTGATAGATGCTAGAATTGGTTGTGCATGCTTTGCCACATATTTCATTTTCTATCTTATTGTGTGAGCATGCTGATTGCAATTTTTACTCATTCAAGGACATCCACTTGTTGTTTTGATTGTTTGGCTTTATCTTCTTTTGCCAAGTGGATGGACAAGAATGCCTAAGAACCTCCTCTAGCTATCTATGCTTTTCTCGTCTCAAACTCTATTCATGCTGCATCACAAAATTTGATCAAGTCAGATTCGAACCACTCTGTGTGAGGAGCGCTCGGAGTCCCCGATTCGTCATAGACTTAAACTTCCAAAACCTCTTTATGAATCTCGGTCTGACCGATACTCCATTTTCGGTCCTACCGAGTTCATTAAGTTGATCTAGGTTTTTGATCTCGGTGCAACCGATTTGAACTTTTCGGTCACACCGAGTTGCAATAACTGCACACAGTTTTGCATCTCGGTGCCACCGAGTTGTTCCACTCGGTCACACCGACAGGGTCGGGCTATATATAGTGACGGGCAGAATTTTGGAAATTTCTCCGAAACCTCCTCGCCCGCGCGATAGCCTGCTCTGCCCTCGAGGTCTCCGGATCGTCTCCTCGCCGCCAGCAGCCTCCAGTCGCTGGTCTTCGCCGCCGTCAACGGATTTCTGCCCCGCCGTTGCCGCCGTAGCAAGTCCACGCCGAACTAGGGTATGGACTTGATCATTGTGCTATTCCTCAATCTGATTCCTAGCACATTGTGATCATCATGAATCTTGCCACGATTGATAAACTTCTATCCAGTCAAAACGCTCGTAGATTAGGTTTAATTCGAAAATTTTAGGGTTAGGTTTCCGCCGAAACCATCTCGGACCCACCGAGTTGAAAAACTCGGTCCCACCGATCTGGCTTTTGCCATTGCACAAGTTAAACTCGGTCTGACCGAGAATAACTTATCGGTGCGACCGATTTTGGAATTCTGTGAAACCCTAGCAGTCTCGGTGCCACCGAACTGTGACTCGGTCTGACCGAGTTCACCAGTTCTGGTGCCAAAACTGCTTCGGTGTCACCGAGTTTGAAAATCGGTAGATCCGAGATGCTTTCTGTGGAAAACTAAAACTAAGTTTTTGAATTAATCTTTTGCAAAAATCTCTGCTTTTTGTGATGCTCATCCACTCTATCTCTTCTATAATCTATTCACAGGGTCAGCAGTCAGTTTGCAACATGTCTGATCAAAGTGACAGCCAGAACCTCTCAGAGCAGCAAGTTGTGATGAGTGAGGGCACTAGCCCCTCAAGTTCTTCTGATGATGGCAGCAGGAGCACACCCAGCAATCTGCCTAAGGCTGCCACACGTCAAAGGAAGAAGAGAACGTCTGATTCTGAGGATGAAGACTATGTGGCAGAGGAAGAGGCCACTTCCAAGAGGGTTGAGCCAGCTCAAGGCTCAAAGCCAGGCCTGAAAATCAAGAGGCCAGCAGGCAGGCAGCCAATGTCAAAGGCTAGAGCCTCAACTGAGAAGCCTGCACCTGCTCCCATTGAGCCCATTGCTGCTGAGGGTAAGAAGAGGAAAGAGAGAGTAAAGAAGACTGTAGCCAAAGTGCTTGGGAGAGCCTCCATCATGGTAGAAGAGGAGGAGGAAGAAGAGGTTGCTGCACCAGCACCCAAGGCAGCCAAACTTATGGGAGATGCCATAAGGTCAGGGAGAGCTGCATCCAAGCCCAAGGAAGCTCCTAAGGCTGCATCTAAGCCTAAGACAGCTCCAAGAGAAACACAAGGAGTATACCTGCTGCAGAAAAGAACAAGGCCCCAGTGCCTGAAGCTATTGAAGAAGAGGAAGAGAGTGTCCTTCGGAAGCTCAAGCCCAAGATCCCAGACCACAACGATGCTCATCCTGTGGCTGAGGACATGAAGCTCAGGAGAGACTCAGGGCTCAGGAAATGGAGAGAAGCAGATCCATATGCTTCTAGGAGAAGGACTGCCGTGGACTACAGATTTCACACAAAGGAGCAACAAGATTTTTATGAGACTGTTTTGCTTGACAAGAAGCCAATCGTTTGTGACATGAGATGGGTCGACTGGACCTATATCAAGGAGAATGAAGAGCACTATCCAGGAGTTTAGGACAGCTTCAGAGCGTGTGGAGTAGAGGACTTTGTTGGGCAGAAGCTCACAAAGTGGAACGAGGAACTCATCATGCAGTTCTACTCTACAGCTCACTTTTATCCGGATGGAAGGATTACATGGATGTCAGAGGGTACAAGGTACCAATCTACAGTGGCTGAGTGGGCACAGATCATCAATGCCCCAGAAGAGCAAGATGAGGACTTGGACATCTATGCCAAGAAGAAAATGGACCATAACTCCATGTCCAACATGTACAAAGAAATTCCCAATGAAGCTCTTGACACATTCAAGTTTGGCTCAGTGCACTATCTGCTCTCAGGATTGCCTACTATCAATTGGATACTAAGGCACACTCTGTTGCCTAAGTCTAGAGATCACAAGATGATCAGAGGTCACGCAATCAACCTGCTTCATGTCTTTGACGTGCCTCAGAAATTCAAGGTCATGAGTCTCATTGTGGAAACCATTAAGAGGACAGCTGCAGATCAAAAGAGGAGCTGTGGATATGCCCCTCAGATTCAGGAGCTCATCAACTCCAAGATGGGCACGGGCGTATATCTGTTGGACAAGGAACACCTGCCCATCCGTCCAGATTTTGAGAACAATGAAGTTGTGATGACAGAGAATGAGCCATCGTCTGCACAAGCATTTGCAAAGAAGGAGAAGGCGAAGAAGGAGAAAGCTGCCAGGATGCCTACTCAAGAGGAGGGATCTGAGTACTTCTTGAAGACCAAACAAGAGCAGCTCAGTTACTTGATTGCATCCTCGCTGAGAATTGAGCAAAGTCTAGCGAACCTCACTAAAAATCAGCAGAGTCTAGAGAGGATCATGGAACAGAAGTTCTATGACTTGGATGTCAAGGTAACAGAAGTCCAGTCTGTAGTGGAGCAGCTCCAGGAGGACATGAATGAGAGGAGAGGAAGGACCACAACTCATGCTTTTTCTAGAGTGCCACGAGGTCTGAGGTCGTCTGCACTGCCAGTCGCTGACACCAGAGCCACAGCCTCAGCTCCAGCGTCTACCTCAGCTCCAACTCCAGCGACTACTTCAGCATCTACAGAAGCCTTCGTCCTTGGAGTGATCCAGACTCCACCACCACCTGAAGATCAAGCCTGAGCGACGACTTAGCACTATGCATTTTCTAGGAACTTTTTGGTAACTTGTTGCCAAAGGGGGAGAAGATGTATAGATCATAGGCTTCGAGAGAGAGAGTGTTGCTTTTCTCTCTTGTTTTATTTGGTGGTCTTTTCGAACCTTTTTCTGCTTTTGAGTGCTTGATACTATGTCATTATTTGTGAGACATCGATGATCATGTGTTTGATCATAAGCTACACTTAATGTTTGCTTAATGCTTGCTTAAATATTATCATGCTATCTATCGTTTGTGATCATTCACTATTCTTGGTGATGAGTGCATGTATTTCATTCTTATCATTTTGAGCGCTCCACCAAGATGTATGTGACACGGAAGAGTAACCCATGACTCTAACTCTTTGTGCATTTGCAGTCCAAAGCAAATTTTATATATGCACAAATTTAGGGGGAGCTCTTACTTATCACATACTTCTCAAAGCAACGATATACTTCATGCTTATTATCATTTGTCGAAGCTTTGATCTATATGTTGTCATCAATTACCAAAAAGGGGGAGATTGAAAGTGCAACTATCCCTAGGTGGTTTTGGTAATTCATAACAACATATAGCTCATTGAGCTAATGCTATTCCAAGATGATTATTTCAGGAAAGCTCAATGATTGGCATGGCATGGATGTGAAAGTGGAACCCTCAAAATGCTAAGGACAAAGGATTGGCTCAAGCTCAAAAGCTCAAGACTCTTCATTTTATATTTTAGTGATCCAAGATCACATTGAGTCCATAGGAAAAGCCAATACTATCAAGGAGGGATGAGGTGTTGCTTAATGAGCCTCTTGCTTCATGTGCTTAATGATATGCTCCAAAACCCTCAACTACTTTCCCATATCCACATATGACCTAAACTCTAAGCCAAACTCGGTCCTACCGATTTTTCCTATCCGGCGCCACCGAGTTTCAATTGTCATTAGCCACTGCCAAACCCTAGCAATTCGGTCCTACCGATAAGGATCTCGGTCCCACCGAGATGGGGTTGCAAACTCTCTGTTTCCCTTTCGTAACTTTTGGTCCCACCGAAAGAGCGAATCGGTCCCACCGAGATTGCAATGTAAACTCAGTGTTTCCCCTTTGTAACTTTTCGGTCTCACCGAGTTCCACTCGGTCTCACCGAAAGAGCAAATCGGTCCCACCGAGTTTGCCTGACCAACTCTCTGGTTAGCTAATTACCAAACTCGGTCTCACCGAGTTTGTGTAATCGGTCTCACCGAGATTACGTTATGCCCAAACCCTAACCGAATCGGTCCTACCGAGTTGCATGTCAGTCCCACCGAAATTCCTAACGGTCACTAGGTTTACTACTTCGGTCAGACCGAGTTTATTTATTCGGTCCCACCGAGATTGGTAAATTGTGTGTAACGGTTGGATTTTGAGTGGAGGCTATATATACCCCTCCACCTCCTTCTCATTCGATGAGAGAGCCATCAGAACACACACATCATTCCTACTCATATGTTCTGAGAGAAAACCACCTACTCATGTGTTGAGATCAAGACATTCCATTCCTACCATATGAATCTTGATTTCTAGCCTTCCCAAGTTGCTTTCCACTCAAATCTTCTTTCCACCAAATCCAAATCCTATGAGAGAGAGTTGAGTGTTGGGGAGACTATCATTTGAAGCACAAGAGCAAGGAGTTCATTACCTACACACCATTTGTTACTTCTTGGAGAGTGGTGTCTCCTAGATTGGCTAGGTGTCACTTGGGAGCCTCCGACAAGATTGTGGAGTTGAACCAAGGAGTTTGTAAGGGCAAGGAGATCGCCTACTTCGTGAAGATCTACCGCTAGTGAGGCAAGTCCTTCGTGGGCGTTGGCCATGGTGGGATAGACAAGGTTGCTTCTTCGTGGACCCTTTGTGGGTGGTTGCTTCTTCGTGGACCCTTCGTGGGTGGAGCCCTCCGTGGACTCGCGCAACCGTTGCCCTTGGGTGGAGCCCTGTGTGGACTCGCGCAACCGTTACCCTTCGTGGGTTGAAGTCTCCATCAACGTGGATGTAGGATAGCACCACCTATCCGAACCACGGGAAAAACATCTGTGTCTCCAATAGCGTTTGAAATCTCCAAACCCTTCCCTTTATATTCTTGCAAGTTGCATGCTTTACTTTCCGCTGCCAATATACTCTTTGCATGCTTGCTTGAATTATGTGATGATTGCTTGACTTGTCCTAAAACAGCTAAAATCTGCCAAGAACTAAAATTGGGAAAAGGTTAAGTTTTTATTTGGTCAAGTAGTCTAATCACCCCCCCTCTAGACATACTTTCGATCCTACACCAATGTCTTCAGCAGCGATGGGATCAGCTGCTGGAAAGTCTTCAGCTTCATGAGCCTCTATGAAAGCAGGCTCATGGACAGTCAGTTGACGTTCTTGTGGATCGGCGTCGGGGTGAACCATGGAAATGGGTTCAACAATCAAGGGCTCTGTGGGAGCAGCTCGTTCCTTCTTGGTCTTTCTTTTCTTCTTGGCGGGGGCAGTAGCAGAGGCTTCAGGATGTTTTCTCTTCCTTGCTTCAGCCTCAGCAGTCCTGGTCTTCTTCAGTTCTGAAGCGGTTGACCTGGCCTTTGGCTTTGGGCCAGTCATGCTAGTTGGGAAGACAGGGGATCTGCTTCCTGCCTTGGTGCTTCGGGTTCAGCCATAGCAGGCTTCTTTGTCTTCTTGGCAGCCATCCTGGGGTCGATGCCAGGACGCCCAAGGGCCTTGCACTTCTCAGCCTCATTGTAGGCTTGCACACACCTATCAGCCAAGACCTTCATGCGCTCACGAGAACCCTGAGCTTCTGCACGTTTCTTTAGAAAGGCTTCCTTGAGCTCGTGCAGCATAATCTTGAAGTTCTTCACGTCTTGCACACTGAGCTTGGCCATATGCTTCTTGAACTGAGATTTCTCAAAGTCAATCTTCTGCTTCAGTTCAACAATGCGCTGGGCGATGGCTAACTCTGAAGCAATGGCGCCATGGAAGGCGACACTGAGGCCAATGGGTAGTTGCAGATCGTCGAAGCTGATGTTTGGCGTGTCAAACCATTCATCAATGAAGTTGTGGATGATTGTTACATCAAAGAGAGGCAGATCATTGAAGATTTCTGCTTCTTCTTTGCTCTCGATGAGTTGCTCAAGAGCGTCATCTGCAAGATCTTCATCACTTGACAGATCAATGGCATCATTGTGCAGAATGGCAGCAGCAGTTAGCTCTTGGCCGGTGTGTGGCAGAGGCATCTTGACCTTCTGGGGCTTGGAGATGCGTGACAGATCTTCAGACTGCACACTGTCTTCAGGAGGTGCAGTTGCCAGAGGCTTCGCTCGTGAGATTTTTGGTGAAGGGGCAGGCTTTGAAGCTTTAGGCTTCTTCAACTTCTTTGGCTTCGGCGCTGCAGGCGCTTCATCTGATTCAGCGTCAGCTGCAGGCTCATTCACGGCTGTCCCTTGAACCAAGATATGGGTGATGAGACCTTCAAGGTTGTAGAAAGGACCGACGACATTGGGTTCTGCATCACGGGTGCCGTCAGCCCTTGGAGCATAAGGACCAGGGTTGAAGTCTAGTCCCAATGTCTTCTTGTTCTGCTTCGCTAAGTTCTGGGCAAACTGAAAGTTGTGCTTGAACAGAATGTCGTCACGACACCATAGCAGTGACGATGGGTCAGCATCCGCGGGCTATGGTCCACGGACCATGCAGGGATAGAAGCCTTGTTCAATGGCTTCATCTCTGGTCCTGGGTTGAAGATTTTTGTAGAGGATGTCTCCTCATGGTCGCTTGATGGCATTCTTTTCAGCATATTCCTTGGTCACAAATCTGTACTTGAACCACTGTTCTTCCCAATAGCGTCGAATCCATTGGATTCGTGTTTTGCGCTGATTGTAATCCTCTTCAGGATCTGTCTTGTACAGTTCTGAGAGGTCATCTGGCAGATCTCTTGATGTTTCTCCACGACGCTTTCTGCCACCCTTCCTTGCTGATTTCTCTGAAGCCATGAACTTTAAACTGAAAGGCTTCAATACATTCAAAGGCTTCAAGGGCTTTCGCTTGCTGGACAGATAGGAACTGGCTTCGGGAGAATTGATATGATGCTGTAAGAATTATGCAAATGAATGCAGACTATGAGAACCAAGGGATTCTCCCACGGACATGTACCTGTGACAGCATTAAGGTGCGAGGGAAGGGGAAGAGGTCATATGCATTTTCAGAAGATTTTGAATATAAATAAGTTTAGAAGACATTGACCTCATCGTGCAAAGACATTCACTCATAGATAAGGAGTTGGTTCCAGATTTGTACGAATCCAGAGATCAGTACAAGTGAGGAATCTAACTACTTTATGAAGCATAAGTGAATATACTAGGCATGTTATGAGATGTAGTATGAGAGAGATCTAACTTGTGTGAATAGAAACTGCTTGTGGTAGAAAGTGACAAAGCCATAGGATCAATGGTGCCGTAAAAAGGAAGTTTTATTTAGCACACTAAGAACTGCTAGACGGAGTGGAAGAGGAGGCCGAGCAGTTCGATCTTCCGTGCCCTAACTTGGCGACGGAGGACACCTACGGCGACGGCGGATAGGACGATGTCCGCGGTCAGCGTGAAGACGGCGTCGGAGAGGTTGCGGAAGCGAAGCGCTTCGTCGCCGGCGTCGTCGAGGGCTAGCGGTGGCGCTAGGGTTCGTGCGAGAGTGGAAGAAGAGATAATGACCACTGTGAAGTGTGTATTTATAGGTACAGGGGCGGCACTGCGTTATTACACAGGTTCCCCTGGCGATTCGCATCTGAGGAACACATGGCCATCATGCAGAATTTTGGGGTTTGTTCCACGTCCCACGCACGCCTGGATTGTCGGGTGGTCGTTCCTACTTCTCCGGGTTTCATGTGGAGGAATGAGCATTGAAAGCGGACTTAAGGTTTGTCTCTGTATCTTTTGCTGACAAGGACTGACAAGGACGCAGAGAAGACATTCGACAGTTTCAATAGAATGCATATGATTTGGGGAGATAGAGTTTGAGATAGAAAGCACAGAGAGGTTAGGGTCCGATCACATTCACTTAGTTCAAAAGATTCAACAAGAAGACATAGCTATAAGTGAATGTTGTAGAGGACAGAACACTAGTATATATATATATATTATCAACATAGTGAAGATAATCATGAAAACATGTTGAGATTGAAGCCAAACCAAATGTGAAGACATGGCATGGTAACACCATGAGTGAAACACTTCAAATAGAACATTTGGTGGTGGCGTTACCCACCGTATGGGAAGTATTAGACCCAGACATGGCACACAATTATCGTGGCGCTCCGAAGTCAAATTCCACATTAATGTATTCACACTTAGAATGTATGTCTTCATTGATTGAAGATATACTTTACTTCGTGTGTTGCACATCTAAGTCATCAATATGCATAAGGGTTAGGATGTGTGCCTAATCATAGGACATTTGAGGATTCCAGGATATTTAGCTCACACCGTAACTTGCAAAATCTCTTCTCATCCAAGGGCTTGGTGAAGATATCTGCCAATTTCTCTTCAGTGTTGACGTGTATGATATCAATATCTTCCTTCACAACATGATCTCTGAGAAAGTGATGACGAATTTCAATGTGCTTTGTCTTCGAGTGCTGAACTGGGTTGTTGGCAATCTTGATGGCGCTTTCGTTGTCGCAGTAGAGTGGCACTTGCTTCAGATGAATGCCATAGTCCTTGAGTGTTTGCTTCATCCACAGAAGCTGAGCGCAGCAAGATCCAGCAGCAATGTATTCAGATTCAGCAGTGGAGAGAGATACACAGTTCTGCTTCTTTGAAGACCAACATACAAGTGATCATCCCAGAAAATGACATGTGCCTGATGTAGACTTGCGATCCACTTTGTCACTAGCATAATCAGCATCCGAGAATCCAACCAGATCAAACTCTGAGCCCTTTGGATACCATAATCCTAGAGTTGGGGTGTGAGCCAAATATCGAAGAATTCGCTTCACAGCTAAGTGATGCGACTCCTTTGGTGCCACTTGGAATCGAGCACACATGCAAACACTAAGCATAATATCTGGCCTAGATGCACATAGATAAAGTAAAGAACCAATCATGGAGCGGTATAACTTTTGATCGAACTCTTTACCATTGTCGTCAGGACCCAGATGATGCTTGGCTGGCATTGGCGTCGTGAAGCCTTTGCAGTCTTGCATACCGAACTTCTTCAGGAAATCTTTGAGATACTTCTCTTGAGATATGAAGATGTCGTTGCGTTGCTGTCGTATTTGAAGACCGAGAAAGAACTTCATCTCTCCCATCATAGACATTTGATATTGCTCTTGCATCATAAATCCAAACTCTTCACTGTACTTCTGATTGGTGCACCCGAAGATAATGTCATCCACATATATTTGGCACACAAACAGTTCACCATCATATGTCTTCGTGAAGAGAGTGGGGTCGAGGGAACCAGGTATGAAGCCTTTGCTCTTCAGGAAGTATTTGAGTGTGTCATACCAGGCCTGAGGGGCTTGTTTGAGGCCATACAGTGCCTTGTTGAGCTTGTATACCATGTCAGGATGTTTTGGATCTTCAAAGTCAGGTGGTTGTGCAACTTACACTTCTTCTTCAATCTTGCCATTGAGAAAGGCGCTCTTCACATCCATTTGATAAAGAAGTATGTTGTGATGATTTGCGTAGGCCAGCAGTATGCGTATGGCTTCAAGTCTAGCCACAGGAGCAAATGTTTCATCGAAGTCAATGCCTTCCACTTGAGTATATCGTGAGCAACGAGACGAGCTTTGTTTCTAACAACTTGACCGTGCTCTTGTTGTGTAACGCGCCGGACACACCCGCTGGTGGTCGTTACTCCTGGCGGGATCTAGACTGGCCCCACAGATCAATACTAGTCTTTTATGTGCACTTTGTCCTCACTCATGCGCACCCGGGAGCAACTTCCCGATCGGTCACCCATCCTGACACTACTCCAAGCTGAGCACGCTTAACTTTGGAGTTCTGTCTGAATGGGCTACCAGAAAAGAAGGAATTCCTTATTGATATGAGTAGTCTATCATCCCTAATAAGCCAGGCCATCACATACACCCCCACTCAGAGGAACCGACGTCCTCGTCGGGCCACAGGAACATTCCCTCTTGGCACATACGTCTGTGCTTCTAGTCTAGTACATGTGACATGCCGTGTGCCATGACGGGTCACAAACGTCATGAACAACATGACCACGCACCTGTCCGCAAGCATCCGTGTAACCGCGAGGGTCGTCTCTGATACCAACTTGTAACGCCCCGGACACACCCGCCGGTGGTCGTTACTCCTGGCGGGATCTAGACTGGCCCCACAGATCAATACTAGTCTTTTATGCGCACTTTGTCCTCACTCGTGCGCACCCGGGAGCAACTTCCCGGTCGGGCACCCATCCTGACACTACTCCAAGCTGAGCACACTTAACTTTGGAGTTCTGTCCGAATGGGCTACCGGAAAAGAAGGAATTCCTTATTGACATGAGTAGTCTATCATCCCTAATAAGCCAGGCCATCACATATATGCATTTTTGCCATGCTAGTTTGAACCTGTTAATGGATGAATTGGCCGTGGCTCAGTGCTAGACTTTTGTTAAGCATCTTGAATGCATCCCTGCCATGTATTTTTATGCCATGTTTGGGTGCTGTAGCTTGTTCATCTCATTGCATTTAGATGGCTACTTGCTGTAAATCGCAGAACGTGGTCATATTTGAATTGCTTGCCATTTCCAAACCGTAACTCCGATTCCGACGTTCTTTATATCGTTTTCAAGCGATTTCATCTCATCTTTCCAGTGGCACACTTGGATTTCCAAGTTGAGACCAGGTTCATGCATTCCTTGTCAAATCTTGCATATGCATCCCGCATAGCATACCATCTTTGCATCATGTTGTTTGAGTTTGCACGTGGTTGATTGTGCTCCGTTTGCTTGTTTGTCTTGTTTGGGTAGAGCCGGGAGACGAGTTCGCTAACGAGGAGCCTGTTGAGTTTGCTTTCGAGGATCCAGTCAACTCTGACAGCTTTGCAGGAAAGATGATCATACCCTCGAAATCACTACTATCTTTGCTTTGCTAGATGCTCGCTCTTTTGCTATGCCTATGCTACGATGCCTACCACTTGCTTATCATGCCTCCCAAATTGCCATGTCAAACCTCTAACCCACCATGTCCTAGCAAACCATTGATTGGCTATGTTACCACTTTGCTCAGCCCCTCTTTTAGCGTTGCTAGTTGCAGGTGAAGATTGGAGACCGTTCCTTGTTGGAACATTTATTTACTTGTTGGGATATCATTATATTGCCATGTTATCTTAATGCATCTATATACTTGGTAAAGGGTGGAAGGCTCGGCCTCTCGCCTAGTGTTTTGTTCCACTCTTGCCGCCCTAGTTTCCGTCATATCGGTGTTATGTTCCCGGATTTTGCGTTCCTTACGCGGTTGGGTTATAATGGGAACCCCTTGATAGTTCGCCTTGATTAAAGCTTTTCCAGCAATGCCCAACCTTGGTTTTACCATTTGCCACCTAGCCTATTTTTCCCTTGGGTTTCCGGAGCCCGAGGGTCATCTTATTTAAACCCCCCCCGAGCCAGTGCTCCTCTGAGTGTTGCTCCGACCGAGTAGACTGCGGGGCCACCTCGGGGCAACTTGAGGGTTGGTTTTACTCGTAGGATGTCTCATCTGAGTGTGCCCTGAGAACGAGATATGTGCAGCTCCTATCGGGATTTGTCGGCACATTCGGGCGGTGTTGTTGGTCTTGTTTTAACCTGTCGAAGTGTCTTGAAGAACCGAGGTACCGAGTCTGATCGGAACGTCTCGGGAGGAGGTCTATTCCTTCGTTGACCGTGAGAGCTTGTCATGGGCTAAGTTGGGACTCCTCTGCAGGGATTTGAACTTTCGAAAGCCGTGCCCGCGGTTATGGGCAGATGGGAATTTGTTAATGTCCGGTTGTAGATAACTTAAACCTTAACTTAATTAAAATGAATCAACAATGTGAGTTACCGTGATGGCCTCTTCTCGGCGGAGTCCGGGAAGTGGACACGATGTTGGAGTAATGTTTGCGCAGGTTGTCCTCTAGTTTCTCGCCCGCGCTTTGCCTTCTCTTCTCGCTCTCTTTTGCGAACAGGATAGCCACCATATATGCTAGTCGCTTGCTGCAGCTCCACATAATTACCTTGCCTTTCCTATTAAGCTTAAATAGTCTTGATCACGAGGGTGCGAGATTGCTGAGTCCCTGTGGCTCACAGATTACTATTACACCAGATGCAAGGCCTGATGATTCCGCTCCAGGTGACGCGCTTGAGCTCAAGTGGGAGTTCGACAAGGACTCTCAACGATACTATGTTTCTTTCCCTGATGATCAGTAGTGGTGCCCAGTTGGGGGTGATCGGGACCGTGTCGCATGTTGGGTTATCTTTTATTTTGGCGCCGTAGTCGGGCCATGAGTGTTTGGATGATGTAATGTTATTTATGTACTTGATTGACGTGGCGAGTGTAAGCTAGCTATGTTATCTCCCCTATTATTATCTATATATTACATGGGATGTTGTGAAGATTGCCTAACTTGCGACATATGCCTTCAATGCGATTATGTCTCTAAGTCGTGCCTCGACACTTGGGAGCTATAGTCGCATCGAGGGTGTTACATCTTGTTTGTTGCGGTATATCCATTTTGTGCCTATTATGTTGTGCTTCCGAGGATTGGGACGCTTAACCAGTTCCCATACATTATTCAGCTCAAACTGTTGAAGCTCTTCTTGCATAGCTTGAATCCATTCAGGTTCCATGAAGGCTTCTTCAACTTTCTTGGGTTCTGTTATTGAGACGAATGTGAAGTGCCCACAGAAATTTGCTAGCTGAGTTGCCCTTGAATGAGTGAGTGGACCGGGTGCATTGATGCTATCAATTATTCTTTCAATCTGCACTTCATTGGCAACACAAGGATGTACAGGGCGAAGATTTTGCTCTTGCTGATCATTATCGTTGTTAGAGGGAATGTCTTCAGGCTGAGCATTGTCTTCAGGTTGATCAGGTGCTGAGATGATAAGTTCTTCTTCAGGATGAGCTTCAGAAGGTATAATTTCTCCAGTTCCCATTAGCTTGATCGATTCACTGGATGGAACTTCATCTAGCACATTTGGCAGGTGCTCTCTTTGTGAACCGTTGGTCTCATCGAACCGCACATCCACTATTTCAACCACTTTATAATGAAAGAGATTGAAGACTCTGTAGGAGTGCGAATCCTTTCCATATCCAAGCATAAAACCCTCATGTGCTTTTGGTGCAAACTTTGAGGTGTGATGTGGGTCCTTGATCCAGCACTTGGCACCAAATACTCTGAAGTAACTGACATTTGGCTTCTTGCCAGTAAGGAGCTCATAAGATGTCTTGTTCAAAAGCTTGTGAAGATAAACACGATTGATTGTATGGCATGCAGTATCAATGGCTTCAGGCCAGAATTTTCTTGGAGTCTTGTATTCATCTAGCATCGTTCTGGCCATCTCAATGAGTGTTCTGTTCTTGCGTTCGACGATGCCATTCTGCTGTGGCGTGTACGGGGATGAGAATTCATGTGTGATGCCCAAGGTATCAAGATATGTATCAAGGCCAGTGTTCTTGAATTCAGTGCCATTGTCACTTCTGATATGCTTTATCTTGGCGCCATAGTTGTTCATTGCTCGATTGGCGAAGCGTCTGAAGACATCCTGCACTTCAGTCTTGTAAAGGATTATGTGCACCCAAGTATATCTAGAATAATCATCAACAATGACAAAGCCATAGAGACAAGCAGTAGTAGTAAGAGTTGAGTAATGAGTGGGACCGTAAAGATCCATGTGAAGCAGTTCGAAGGGTCGAGTAGTAGTCATGATTGTCTTCGAGGGATGTTTGGCCCTCGTCATCTTTCCTGCCTCCCAGGCACATCATAAGTGATGTTTCTTGAACTTGACGCCCTCGATGCCTATGACATGCTTCTTCTTTGCCAGGGTGTGGAGGTTCCTCATGCCAGCATGCCCAAGCCTTCGATTCTAGAGCCAGCATTCTGAAGCTTTTGCTAGAAGACATACGGCAAGCTGTGGTCCTGCTGAGAAATCTACCACGTACAAATCATCTTTTAGATACCCTTCAAATACTAGAGACTTGTCAGATTCCATTAGAACAAGGCAACGATATTTTCCAAATATTACGATCACGTTTAAATCGCAAAGCAGTGAGACAGACATTAAGTTGAAGCGAAGGGATTCAACAAGCATGACTTTATCCATGTGTTGATCCCTTGAGATTGCAACTCTACCTAGACCCAATACCTTACTTTTACCAGTGTTAGCAAATGTGATGTGGCTCTTGTCGGATGGACGTAAGGTTGAGTCCATAAGAAGGCTTCTTTTGCCAGTCATGTGATTTGTACATCCACTATCAATAATCCATTCTGAAGACGCTGGTGTCGTACCCTACAGTGCAGTTAGGGGGATAGGCTTCACGAAGAGAATTGTGAAGCAAAAAAATTTGACGAACCAGTGGGTTATGAAAGCTTAGATCCAGATTAGGACTAATAGGGAGAGTAGCAAGCAACTCAGGAATGAAGTACATAGTAAGACCATTCGAGCATTTGATCTTGCGCCCTACAAGATGTTTAAGGTCCCCAGCAATAGCGTCAGACGATTTTGGTTTTCTGCTGGAGACCTTTCCCTGCAAAAGAGAGTTAAGCTTTCTTAGCCACCCACATCTTCAATGGTGGCTTAGAAGCAATAAGTCTAAGTGCAGCATCTGAGAACTTTGGCTTTGGAGCCCTAGCAAACAGTCTTGCAGGCGGACAATAGTACTCATAAGAATAAGCAGAATAGTTCTTGGTCTTATGAACATGGCGGTTTGATGAACCACTCTCATATTCATAGGCCTGAGTATGGTTTCCCTGCAAAACATTTGCTTTAGTGCGACTCAGGTGAGTCCTTTGTCTGTATGAAGCCTTTGGACCGTATGAAGCCTTTGGTCTGAGGTTTGTCTTCTTCACATGAGGTGTCATGATGACATTCATAGGAAGATTCTCCAGACACTTTTTCGGAACCCAGATCTTCTTCATAGGCGGTCCATTCCTGCAGTTAGTACCAATGTACCTGGCAAACACTTCACCATTCTGATTCTTAAACACTTTATAGTTTGCATCAGAGGATTCATCAATGACAATGGGGTTTGCACAAGTGAACCCAGATAGAGTGGATGGGTCTGCTGAAAATTCCTTTGCAGCAACCCATGTGGTTTTGGGGTACTTCTCAGGTTTCCAGTAAGAGCCATCAACATTCATTTTCCTTACGAACCCAGCACCCTCTGTCCTCGGGTTTCGGTTCAAGATCTGCCTTTTGAGGACATCACATAGTGTCTGATGCCCTTTAAGACTTTTGTACATCCTTGTTTCAAGCAATGTCTTCAACCTAGCATTCTCATCAGCAATAGCAGTGGAATCCTCAGCAGAGGGGTTAGTTCCCACATCAACAGTTGAAGATATTGCAACAGTAACAGCAGTAGAACATTCAGCAACAGTAGTAGCATTATCACGCTCAATGCATTTAAGACATGGTGGTTCAAATCCTTCCTGAGCGGAGCTGATCTGTTCGGCGCGAAGTGACTCATTTTCCTTTTGAAGATCTTCCTGAGCCGCTCTCAATTTCTCAAGATCTTGCTTCCTTTGAAGATAATCAATGGAAAGCTTTTCATGAGTTGTTGAGAGCGTTTCATCACGACTTTCAAGTTCCTCATACTTAACGTGAAGATTTTTTATGTCTTCAATTAAGGACTCAGATCGAGTCATTTCAGCACCTAACAGATCATCGCTTCTGTCTAGCAGTTTTTGAATATGTTCCATACCTTTCTGTTGTTCAGTTGCAATTTTAGCAAGTGTTTTGTAGCTGGGTTTTGAACCACAATCAGAGTCATCGTCACTAGATGTTTGATAGTGAGTAGTGCGTGTGTTTACCTTGGCACCGCGTGCCATGAAGCAGTAGGTAGAAGCGGAGTAGTCCTTGTCATTTGCATCGGTGTCGGTGATGACGTCATTGTCTTCAGTGTTGAAGATGGACTTGGCAACGTATGCTGTAGCCAGACTTGCGACGCCTGAATCGGACTCCTCCTCAGACTCCACCTCCGCCTCCTCAGAAGCGGACTCCTCCTCTGAATCCATTTCCTTGCCAACAAACGCACGTGCCTTGCCAGATGAGCTCTTCTTGTGTGATGAAGACTTTGAGGAAGACTTGGAAGAAGACTTTGAGTATTTCTTCTTCTTCTTGTCGTCAGAGTCATATTCCTTGCTCTTCTTCTTCTTTTTGTTCTCATTGTCCCACTGCGGACACTCAGAGATGAAGTGGCCAGGTTTCTTGCACTTGTGACATGTTTTCTTCTTGTAGTCGTGAGCAGAAGCTTCATCATTCCTTGAGCTTGATCGGGAAGACTTTCTGAAACCTTTATTCTTGGTGAATTTTTGGAACTTCTTCACAAGCATAGCAAGTTCCCTTCCAACGTCTTCAGGATCATCCGAACTGCTGTCAGATTCTTCTTCAGATGAGGAGACAGCTTTTGCCTTCAAAGCACGAGTTCGCCCATAGTTTGGACCGTAGATATCTCTTTTCTCAGAAAGGTGAAACTCATGTGTGTTGAGCCTCTCAAGTATGTCAGACGGATCGAGTGTCTTGAAATCAGGACGTTCTTGAATCATCAGGGCTAGGGTGTCAAATGAACTATCAAGTGATCTCAGTAGTGTCTTGACGACTTCATGCTTGGTGATCTCAGTAGCGCCGAGGGCTTGAAGCTCATTTGTGATGTCAGTGAGTCGGTCAAATGTGAGCTGGACATTCTCATTATCATTTCGCTTGAAGCGGTTGAAGAGGTTGCGAAGGACACTGATTCTCTGATCTCTCTGGGTTGAGACGCCTTCATTGACCTTGGAGAGCCAGTCCCAGACCAGCTTAGATGTTTCCAAAGCACTCACACGGCCATACTGTCCTTTGGTCAGATGACCACAGATGATATTCTTGGCAGTAGAGTCCAGTTGAACGAACTTCTTGACATCAGCAACAGTGACACCTTCTCCAGCCTTGGGAACGCCATTCTTGACGACATACCATAGGTCGACGTCAATGGCTTCAAGATGCATGCGCAGCTTCTTCTTCCAGTAGGGATATTCAGTTCCATCGAAGACGGGGCACGCAGCGGAGACTTTAATTATCCCTGTAGTCGACATAGCTAAAACTCCAGGTGGTTAAACCGAATCACACAGAACAAGGGAGCACCTTGCTCTGATACCAATTGAAAGTGTGTTATATTGACTAGAGGGGGGGGGGTGAACAGGCGATTTTTATTAAAGTCTTCAAAACGTGGAAGTTATGAAGACAAACGATAGAAATAAACCTATTACCCTGCAGCGGAAGGTAGACTACACTAGGCAAGCCATAGTCAAGTATTCAATGGAGTGAAAGCACAATGACTAATAGCAGCAATGTAGTAAGGATCAGGTAGGAAGATATTATGAAGCCAAACAGAAAACGCAGTCACTCAGTGAAGATAAAAGATAGTGCAATCATACAATGACTTCACAAGGAGTAACAGTAAGTAAAGGGAAGGGAAGATGAAACCAGTGACTCATTGAAGACAATGATTTGTTGGACCAGTTCCAGTTGCTGTGACAACTGTACGTCTGGTTAGGGCGGCTAGGTATTTAAACCTTAGGACACCCAGTCCCGGACACCCAGTCCTGAACACGCAGCTCAGGACACCCAGTCCTCACCGTATTCCCCTTGAGCTAAGGTCACACAGACCTCGCCCAATCACTCTGGTAAGTCTTCAAGGTAGACTCCCAAACCTTCACAGACTTCGTTCATCGGCAATCCACAATGTCTCTTGGATGCTCAGAACGCGACGCCTAACCGACTGGAGGATGCACAATCCTCAAGTGTAATAAGTCTTCAGATCACACAGACAAGAAGACTTAAGTGATGCCTAATTCTCTTTGGCTCTGGGTGGTTAGGGCTTTATCCTCGCAAGGAATTCTCTCTCAAAGGCTTCGAGGTGGGTTGCTCTCAAACGACAAAAGCCGTACTCTGAATCTGAGCAGCCAACCGTTTATGGTTGTAGGGGGTGGGCTATTTATAGCCACTTGGCAACCCGACCTGATTTATCCGAAATGACCCTTGGTCACTAAGGAACTGACACGTGTTCCAACGGTCAGATTTCAAACTCACACGGCAACTTTACTTGGGCCACAAGCAAAGCTGACTTGTCTGACTCTGGACAAGATTCGCTCTCAAAGTCTTCACTCAAAGACATAGGTTTTGTTTAAGCATCACTTCAGTCATTCTGACTGGTTCTCTTGGACCCCACTTAACAGTATGGTGGTTCCTATGACTCAACAAAGAGGAAGAAAAAGAACTACGAAAGATCTAAGTCTTTGAGCTCCATAGGCTTCATGCGATGTCTTCTCTTGTCATAGTATTCAATGTGAATATCTTCATATACCACCTTTGACTTCAATGTCTTCATACATTTTTAGGGGTCATCTCTGGTAGGAAAACCGAATCAATGAGGGACTTCTACCTGTGTTATCCTGCAATTCTCACAAACACATTAGTCCCTCAACTAGATTTGTCGTCAATACTCCAAAACCAACTAGGGGTGGCACTAGATGCACTTACACCATTTTAAATTAACCAGAATATGTAAGACAATTATTATCTGCGCCATTGTAAATTTGTCATCGTATTATCCGTTGCCATTTTATTTGTGGTCGTATTATCCGTTGCCCTATGTGGCAATTTAAATTTGGGCGGAATACAAGTTGGAAACACGAACAAAGCAAATGCTGCCATGGGATCACAAGCAAACACCCTTCGTCCAGGTGCTTTAATTAACCCATTAATGGAGAAGTTGTGAGCGAGGCAGGCGGCGGCTGGTGCATGGAGGTCAAAGAGCTCGCTTCCCGGTGAGCATGGGCAGCCTTGCTACTCGCACATGTCCCGTCCAGCCTGCGAGGTGGACAGGATGCACACGTCCCGTCGAGCCTGCGCGGCGGATTGCTCGCACGCATCCCATCGAGCCTGCATGGCGGACTTCTCATGCTCGTCCCGTCTAATCAAATAGCTGCACGCACGCCACCGAGTATGGTCAAATTTTGACACAGTAAATATAATAAAACCGTTTGCGATATTAATGTGTCAGCTTTTTGTTTTAAAAAGGACTTCGTTGGCTACTAATGTGTGCGCCTCTTCTCAAACTGGACGATTTTTTTACCATGGCATATATGTGCCATGTCATGAAACCATGCCAAGTTTCTTGTTTTTTGGGTGACTTTTTGATTTACTTGGATTTAAAAACCGAGATTCTCAATGTTTCAGGACGACGACAAGTTTGTAATTCATTCTCATTCCTCAAACGAGACCTAAACATGCACCCATTGACACATGTACGATTTCTGTAACATCCCAAAATTCTAAATTTTGGAATGTTATAATAAAAAGATAGATTTGATTGATTGTTTGATTGATTGTGTGAAATTGAGTGAAATTCGAAACCTTTTTGAAAGTTAAATAAGAGGGAATAAAAGGACTTTCCCAAACTTTCATTTTGCATTCGTGATCTCCATGAATTCAAATTCTTTTCATCACGAAACCCTGGAGAGAAGATGACATGACTTCTTCCATTTATTTAAATGACAAGGGGTGTTGAAAATATTTGAATTTCATTTGAGAATATTTCCAATTCTAAAACTTTACGCAACTCAATGATTTTCACGAGCGAAGATAAAATGACTTCTTCAAATTATATGAAATGTGAGTTGGGAGTTTCAAAGAATTAAATTCAAAGTTCTTTTGAATTTATTTTCAATTGGGAATTATTTGAGTTTTATTCAAATTATTTTTCTCCAAAAACAAAATACATGAAAATTAGGGTAACATGATTCCCTACAATAGAAAATTGGAGAAAAATTTATTTGAAATCATTTTGGTATTTTTTAAATGATTTTTATTGGATTTTATTAGAGCAGGAGCATTGTTTGAATTATCTGAATTTGTGTGTATTTTATTTGGTGCTAGAAAAATGTTCACGTTGTAGGAAATATTTTTCTGAAAATTTTGATATATTATATGCCGCGGCCCAGCTCGCCCGTCGTCCCCGATCGGGATTCCTCCCGAGTCCACATTAGCGCCGCCGCTCGCCGTGGATGCTCCGGCCTCCTCTGCCCCTTCCCCACGCCACCTCCTCCCCTTCCCTATAAAGCCCCGTCGCCCCTCGCCTGCTCTCTCCTCCTCGGCCCGCCCTCGCTTCGCCGCTGCCGCATCCCGCCCGCATCGCCACCGCCGCGGCCAGAACCGCTGCTGCCGCCGAACGCCGCCGCCGCTTGCGCTCGCCGCCGCTGCACCACCACCACCGCGTCGCGCCTGCTCGCCTCGCTGCCGTGCTGCCCCGCGCCACATCCACCGCCGCCCATGCCGCGTAGCCCCGACCTCGCCGGAGATCGCTGGAGTTAATAGCCGCCGCCGGTTTTCAAAGAAAACCGTCCTGACTGGTAAAACCGTTGCCCCGGTACGCTTTGGTTTATTTTCGGTTAAGTCCGGTTTCTGAAAAAACCTAGATTTGTTTTTTTAGGTTTATTATTTAGAGAACGTTCGCTGGTTAGGTTTAGAAAATGAACGTTCGCTTTTTAGTCTTTTCCTTTTTCTGTTAGTTTTAGACAGGGACTTCTTTGTAGATGTTTTATTTACAGTTTAGTCCCTGATCTTCAAACCCTCATAACTTTTTACTCGTTAGTCCAAATCCAACGAAACCAACGCTCACGTCTTCATTATGATCTCCTCTATCCAGTAATCCAACTAAAACATCTTATTGAAAAGTTTAAAAATTTGAATTAGATCAGATTTGAATTCAAACTTCGTTTGATCATAACTTGAGTTTCGTAGCTCTGTTTGAGTTGATTCTTTTTGCAAATCGAAGCTCTTGACCTAAACTTTCTGATAAGGCCAAATTCACATAATTTTGGTACTATTAGAAATTGTTTTATGTTGCAAGAGTTATTTTCTTGATTTTGTCGTTTTCCGAATTGTTTTCTTTGTTCTCTCCGATCTTTGAGTGATTGCTTATGTGTAGTTACTATTGCTTGCTTACGATAGATTGACCGGAGTGTGACGAGTAGAGCTATCAAGATTTTTGAGTGTGAATCATCTTCATCAACATTGTAGGCAAGTTCACACTTTGATCATATCCTCTTTCATACCCAGTTTTTATTGCATTAGATCAAACCTCAAACATTGCATGATTAGGATCTAATTAAATTGTGGGTATTGGGAAGTAGTTGATGAGGTAGGAACCTATTGCCCTACATTCAAACCTTGGGAGTTACTATTACGTTATGCTTATAGTGCCATGCTATGCTTGTAGACGTGGATTGGGTTTTGAGAGTATTCATGACAGATGTGAGATTGTTAATTAATGGTTTACTTAAGGTGGCAACTTAAACACACATCTGGGTGGATTGAGGTACCTGGTTATTCCAGGATTGCCTGTCTAGGCACCTGGGTAGACCAAGATTGTCTATTTTGTATGGACCACCACCCAGGCTCAAAGGGATCATGAGATTATTCATACTAGAAACTTCCGTGTGCAGCCACAAGCTATTATGGGCTCTAGCATAGTTGACTAAGTCGTGCAAACTCTTAAAGTGGTAGACTAGCAGATGTAGGGGAAAGTAGGTGTAACGGTCTACCCATCGTAAGGTGCTAGCGCTTCTGAAAGACTATGTCTCAGTCATCCGTTTCTCAAACACCATGTAGTGCGAGAAATCCAACGAAGGCGATCGAGTCTTGTGGGGAAAAGTGCGCAAACCTCTGCAGAGTGTATAAACTAATCATGATTAGCCGTGTCCCCGGTTATGGACAACTTGAGTATCTAGTACCTGGATTATCATGTGAATCTCATCACGTTACTTTAAATGAATATTGTTGGGTTTTAATGATGTGACTTAATTGGGATTGAGAATGCTGTCAACCATTCTCAATGTTCAACAACCTCCATGATAGTTAAATAAAATTTATTCCTTTGCAGTAGGGAAAAATTGGCTTTTCGCAAAACCCTTATAACCGTACAGCTTTTCCACCAGCCATATATGCATGTAGTGATAGCCATTATTCATCATTGCTCTATAGTGTGAATTTGCCAGTACATTCAATGTACTAACCCTCTGTGGCTGCAACGTCTCATGTTGCAGGTTTATCTTAGGACGAGTAAGTGATACGTTAGGGTTACGATTTCTACACTCCACTTTGCCGTTGGTGTTGATGGGAATCCACAACCTTGTTACTTCCGCTATTTGGATTGAGGTAATAATATTTACGTTACTTTATACATGTGATTTACCTCTGTTATAAATCCTCGAGTACTATGTGTGTCAGCATACCGATCCAGGGATGACACTTAAGCATAGAGACTTGATCCATTCGGGTCGGGTCGCTACAAGATGGTATCAGAGCACATGTTGACTGTAGGATGTGACCCTAGAAACTGGCAAGCCCATAGCAAAGATTTTTCTCTACAACTTTCCCTTTCAAAAAGATCTTTTACCTCTCTTCTCTTTTGAGCTTATTCAAATATCCCCTTTTAGTGAGACTATACCCTTTCCCCCTTTTGACCACACAAAGATTCGACGGATGAGACCACTTCGAGAAGTACAAGATATCGGACAACTAAGACCATTTGGAATGAAGAGGATTTTTCCATACATTATGATAATGGAAACTACAGTGGTTGAAGACTCCGAAGACTAGGAGATTTGAAGGCTCTCAAGAATTCCCAGATTTTTATGACCTAGGGAGGCTGCCCTTATGGAACTTGGCAGACTAAGGAAGCTGACAATACCCGAGATCAAGGTGTATCGGAGAAAGACTGGAACATGGAGCATCAGAACCCAAGGTTTTGTCAAGAAAACCCTAAGGCAGGAGATATCAACTATGGAAGATAGCTCATGGGAATGACAAGAGCAGAAACACGGTTATCCGTGATGTCATCGCTCGCTGATGCTATTGTCACCGTGCTGAGTTAAGGATTCATTTCTTCACAATGGATTTGATGGAAGAAGGCTGATGGAGCACCTATTAGTAAGATGAAGTTTTAAACTTAGCCGATGTATCACCAGGATCTGGAGTAGTACATCAAGAAGTTTAAGGTGGAGCTCCATGAAGCGTATTAGACAAGGAAGCATTTTGTGAAGAACTCAGGAACCAAAAGCTGAAAGTAGCCAAGCTAGAGGAGCTACAACCTCGAGATACCGGAGATTTGTCAGGAACTGAAGGACAATATGACCTTGGTTCATGTGAAGGATGTTGAAATCAGAAGTTTGGAACACAACTCCAGAATATTAAAGGACGTCACGAGAGACTTCGCATCAACAGAGTTGATCTGGCAAAATAACTTGAGAAAGACAAGCATGATCGGAAGAAGCCATTGGATGCATGAATAAGGCTTGAAGAGTTTGGCGGTTTTGAAGATTTATTGACTTTAGAAGACCAAACCCCTGTTACATACCTACGTTAGATGCGACGTTTGTGAGCTGGAGCATGTGGTTGTAGTTCATTTGAGCATGTGGTTGTAGTTCATTTGAATTATGGATTACATTAAATGCATGGAAAACTTAGTAATTAGTAATATATATATATATATATATATATATATATATATATATATATATATATATATATACAATGGCCAAATGAACCCTGAACAGTTGAAATTTCATCCCGACACTCCTATTATTCTATGTTGCATTTAGAAAACAAAGTTCAAGGCAAGAAGAGGCAATGATTGTCATTTAAATTTCAGCACGGATATCCTGTCGTTCCATGTTGCCCATAGAAGAAAATACAAGGCGAAAAGAAGCAGTGATTATGTTTCGCCCACCAGGGGGACACATTTCCCTATCGGAACCACGAGGCTTCTTTGAGAGAAGCTCCAGTTTTGTAAGAGGTTTGTAATAAAGCTTGGCCCAAATTGGACAATGTTTTTACCACGGCATATATGTGCCATGACGTGACACCACGCTACCCTTGATGACTTTCTGGTGAGTTTAGGATTTATGGGGACTAAAAAGCCGAGATTCGAAATGTTTGAGGATGATCCATGACACCAGTATGGTTGTAATTCGTACCCATTCCTGGCATGGGACCTAAACATGCACCCAATGATATATGTATAATTTTTCTGGCCATTTTGGTGAACTGGAGCATGTACTGGTAGTTCAGATTTGAATTATGGACATTAAATGCCTAGGAAACTCAATTAGTGTATAGAAAGGCCAAACAAACCCTGAATAAATTTAAATTTCAGCACAAATATCCTGTCATTCTATGTTGTCCGTGGAAGAAAATACAAGGCGAAAAGAGGCAGTGATTACGTTTTGCCCACAAGGGGAACACGTTTCCCTATCGGAACCACGAGGCTTCTTTGAGAGAAGCTCCAGTTTTTGTAAGAGGTTTGTAATAGAGCTTGGCCCAAATTGGATTGTTTTTACCACAACATATATGTGCCATGACGTGACACCATGCCACCTTTGATGACTTTCTGGTGAGTTTATGATTTATGGGGACTTAAAAACCGAGATTATAAATGTTTGAGGACGAGCCATGGCACCGGTACGGTTGTAATTCGTTCCCGTTCCTGGCATGGGACCTAAACATGCACCCAAGGACACATGTATAATTTTTCTAGCCATTTTGGTGAACTAGAGCATGTATTTGTAGTTAATATTTGAATTATGGAAATTAAATGCCTAGGAAACTCACTAATGTATAAAAAGGCCAAACGAACCTTGAATAAGTTTAAATTTCAGCACGGATATCCTGTCGTTCCATGTTGCCCATAGAAGAAAATACAAGGCGAAAAGAGGCAATGCTTACGTTAAGCCCACAAGGGGGACACGTTTCCCTATCAGAACCACGAGGCTTCTTTGAGAGAAGCTCCGGTTTGTAAGACGCTTATAATAAAACTTGCGCCACAATGGACAAAAAAATTCCTCGACATATAAGTGCCATGTCGTTACACCATGGCAGGTTTCACGATTTCAGCTTGGTTTTGCATTTACGGGGATTTAAAAACTGAGATCACGAAATGATTTCAAATATCACACGGTTCACTCATGGAAGCCGATATTCAATGAAAACTTTGTGGAAACCATATTTAAGGTTTCATAAAAATCTGAAAAAACGTGGGATGTTAAGAAGCTGATATTTTATTGCCACACAAAATTTCAAGTTGAATTACATTACGAGATGTGAGCTATGAAAAAGACAAATTCCACCCTGAATAGTGACATTACAATTCAGCATTATTCAACACTGATTTTGTCTTTTTCATAGCTCACATCTCGTAATGTGTTTCAACTTGAAATTTTGTGTGGCAATAAAACATCATCCTCTTAACATCCGGCATTTTTTGGAATTTTTTTGAAACTTCAAAACATTTTTTCTCTCATGGTTTTCACCGATTTCTACCGAATGTTGGCTTCTGTATGATATCCCCCCCGCTGCATGCGCGATCTGAGTCGTGCGTTCTGACTGGCCAGAACCCAAACCCCACGGATCGTATGTGTGCACCGTTGGATGCTCCTAGATCGAACGACAACCTTGAGCCCTTTCGACAACACATACAGTACATGGGTAAGCACAGTGTGCATGCCTCGTGTAGCTCACGCTTCCTTCTCTACTAGGTTTTCATTCAAAACAGGGTATTGTTTCTCGCCACTCCTCTCATCAGTTTCCCGCCTCTTCTCCCAGATGTGCATGATGTAGATGTTCGTTTAATTCTTATAGTTCATCTCATCCAAAATGAATTAGTTTTATAAAAAACTATTTTAAGATTCATGGAATTGTGCATTGTAAAGGTAAAAACAAAAAGTGACAATTCATTTAGAAAAAAAGGTTTGGGCAATTAAGATATGGAAGATTCTAGAGAACAAAGGAGAAGTGCTTGTGTTTTGAGGTTTGTGCATTACACTTGAGTTCAACCATGGAGTCTTCTAGATTGTACATGTGGCAGAATCTGGTGGAATGTAGATGATATGCAACGGCCAGTAGTGCTCGGATTTGCCATCTCTATACCATCGGATTGGCTTCATCCAACGAGCAACTTTCAAAGTTATTCGCACACTATATAGGTGTGTAGATATAGATGTATATATATATAGATGTGTCCCATGCTAGACAAAAAAAAAGTTTGAGCGCATCCGTGGGAGGACCCACCCCCCCCCCCCCGCGCCGCCTCGAAGTTGGGAAACTGACATCATAGGTATTGAACCAGGCTTGGAGTCAGGTACGGTGTTCGGTTGTAATGTACTTGGCGTGGCCCATCGAAGTTGTGCATTTGGGATTTAAACACATCATACACCATCATACCCATACATATTTTCGGGTCGCATGCAGTGTATACGGGGTCTTCTAATCGACCACGTCTCCCTTGTGCAGTTTTTTGTGACGACATGGATATCTGTGGGCTCCCCGAGTGTATATATATCATCCCTTTGACCGATAATGAGGGGTATGTGTTGGCCATTAATGGATTCCTCCTAGTTCGTGTTAGGGCCGGTCACCGTAAAATGTCGGTCAACCAAATCTCGAGCTCATGCGTTGTCAGGATTCCCTCCCAGATGTTTGGATTGCTGGGTTTGACCTACATCAAACCTTGCGTACGTATCTCGTCCTTAACTACCTTGCCTTCATGGTTGTTGTCTGTATCGAGAGGTAGGCACCACATCTAAATTGTACATTACTCTATATTGAAAACACGCATCACCCCTTCCCAATGTACATCATTTTGGGCCGCATGCAAGAGGTGCTGGTTTTGTGGTCCCTCTCATGCGATTTTTATGATGGTTCAATCTATTGGCCTAAGCGGTTTATCAACAACAACAACTTTCATTTGACCAAACGATAGATTCATTGGTCTGTCTTATGGTAGGTCATGGTGACATGCATGTATGACCAAAGTATCGATATTATGTGCATCCGTCCCACTGACACGAAGTGGGAGGTGGTGGGCCAAGCATCCTAGCTAGGTACGACATTATGTCATTATATATATCCTAGCTAGGTGGTTGTTAGGGTGCTTTCGGGTTTGCGAGGCAGGTGCCACCAAAGTTATGCATTGTGTATTTAAAGTTTTAAACATCCCCAATATTCGTACGTATATTCGGCCACTTCCAGGTGGTTCTTGACTTCTGGCCCCTCTCATGGATCTTCAACGACGAGCCCAACTGTGGGCCTGCAGGGTCAAAGTTGTGCATTGGAATTTTGGACATCACAGACCACCCTTTTCACTCATATATATATATATATATATATATATATATATATATATATATATATATGGGCCACATGCTGGTGTGGCTGTCTTTTGACCCTCTCTAACGTTATTTTTTGCTGCAAAGACTCTGATGACCCTCAATGGACATGGGGTATAATATCTTAACCGTGTGCGATACAAGTGCGATGTGAATCACCATGCCTACGCAAGCGCGAGCAAATTAGGGTGGAGGTACTGGCTCATCCGTGTGTGTTGCAAGTGCGCTGAAATCACCACGGCCACGGAAGCGCGAGCAAATTAAGGTGGAGGTACTGGCTCAACCGTATGCGATGCAAGTGCGCTGAAATCACCACGACCGTGCAAGCACGAGCAAAGGGTGGAGGTACTGGCTTAACCGTCTGCGATGCAAGTGCGTTATAAAACCACCACCTATGCAAGCTAAAGGAGGGTAAGTTATTTGGAAATTAGGACAAACCGTGTACAATAGACCAGCTAGCTAGAAATATAAAAAACAAACTACCCGCCATAAGCATTGCAAAAATCGGCGAATCCGCACTACTTTTCCTTATTGTCATACACGCATATTGTTATTGGACCATGCACGATCTTGGGCACTCCCTCCCCACATCAATTCCTTTACCCAAATTTTAGTAGCCGCCGTACTTCAACCATCGCCCACACTCCTCCAACATCGACCTTATAGTAAATTTGCAGTAGCTGAGGCATTTGAACCGTCGCCCTCCCTCGTCCACCTCCATCTCCACCCACCATTACTAAAATTTTCAGTAGCGGTGACGTATCCTCAAACACCACCCCCTCCATAGTCCCCCACCCGCCCCTCCCCCCTCGAACCCTAGCTCGTGGCCGCCACCGGTGCCGCCGCCAACCCCTGTCGGTCTGCCCGTTCCTTCTAGCTTAGATAATAAAGTACAAGTTACCCAGCGATTCCCATACTGTCGCCCCACTCCCCTGAGTTTTTAGATGAGGCCTGCGGTATCCCTCCCTGCCAAATCCACATGCCCCTGCTCCAAAATGTCGCGGCCTAAGCTCGACCACATATCCCGGGGAGCCCGACAAGCGTTCGGCCAAGAAGCCGACGGACGTTGGCGAGGTGGCCGCCGTTCGCCCTGACCTGTTGATCCCGGAGCAACACGTCGCTGCAGAAGCCGGCGAAGACATTGAATACATTGCCATGCCGAAGGCTTCATCTCAGCAGGCTAGCATATTACTATATCTCGAGAAAGCTGGCTACGACATCAAGCTCGTCCACACTGACGGCTTCACGCGGGCCATGTCGCAGGTTAAGTGGTCCATCCCCAACCCCTCTGGTTCAACCGTCGTCGATCTCTTCGACGGCCCTGCTATTGATCTCCTTCGCCAAGCAGTCAAGGATTTGTGAGATTTATACGCCATCGAGCCCATTTTGTCACTTCTGAAGGACACATTCTACGACGGCGGCTTGGGATCCTCAATTTCCAAGTCAGATCTCATCGACCACGACCACGAGGAGGGCACCCACGAAGGTTCTTCCAAGGTGAAACAACCCATCGGTGACATCAGAGAGCGCACCATGGGTCCGTGCTCTTCCAACTAGAAGGATCATGTCCATGAAATGTGAGGCAACATTCTATCAGCAAATCTTGCCTTTTCTAGCTTGCCAACCCGTACCCTTTGTTTTAGTAGCATTTGCCGTGTGGTGCTTTAACTGTGCCATGTTTAATTATTTCAGTTATGCAAAAATGTATTGTTCAATAGGTCTTCTATATTTCAGTCATTCACAATGTGTTGTTCACAATGTGTCTAATTATTTCAGTTATGCAAAAATGTATTATTTAAGTATGAATTGCCCACTTCAGTTTCACGAATGGCTAAATTTGGTTGTTTCTAGTGAGTAGATGCCTTGTTTATCTGTATTTGGTTGTTAGGTTGGTTGGAGTGAGCATTTTTCCATTTATCGAGCAGATGCCTTGTTTATCTGTATTTGGTTCTTAGTTTGGTTGTAGTGAGTATTTGTCCAGTTATCAAGCAGATGCCTTGTTTATCTGCATTTGGTTGTTAGGTTGCTTTTTTTAGCATTTGTCCAGTTATCAAGAAGATGCCTTATTTGTCTTTATATGCTTGTTAGGTTGGTTGCAGTGAGAATTGGTCCAATTTTCAAGCATATGCCCTGTTTATATGTATTTGCTTGTTAGGTTGGTTGTAGTGAGACTCTATCCAATTTTCAATGGCTATATTTGGTTGTTATACTGGTCATTTATGCCTTCTATATTTCATTCATTCACAATGTGTTGTTCATTATGTGCAAGTCGGAACTGTGCCGCTCGACTACATCAATACCAGTTTGAACGGCTATATTTGGTTCCAGTTATTCCTGGTGGAGTTAACACATGCCCTTTATTTTAGTTTTACACATTTATCCAGTGTGATGTTTAAGCATTACCTACGTTCTATTCATTTTCAACAATACCAGTTTGAATTGCAATATTTGATGGCTGTTAAGCCTGCTATCGGTAACATTGCCTTCCATTTTATATCTGCTTTAACAGCATGCTGAAACCAACACATTCAAGCTATCATTTATAGATGATGTTGTTTACCTTTGCTATATTTTTTGGATGTTAAGATTCTGTACTTATCATGCCTTTCCACTACTTATGCAGGACAACAACGGGAGTGGCCACCATTTTCTGCTAAGGTTAGCTTCATCCCTCAGCTTGTACTCCCCCCGTACTTCCATAATGTAGTGCATATAGATCCAGGCCTGGACACTAGTTATTTTCTAATATTGACTTGCTGCTTGTAGGTACATATGCCCTTGACAAGGATCCACGCATCGATCCTTTTTGCGTATGGGGCAATGAGATATTGATGAACAAGCATCAAGTGAGGAAACTGATAAGGATTATTAGCAAAAAGATACGAATGGTGGCAAGCAATTTATTTGTTTATGCTCTATCCAACACAACGATGAGCTATAGGATGGTAACTACAAACTCTGCAGCCTTCTCTTTTTACTGCCCATAATGAGTTCTTAGACAACAATGTCTGAATATTTTTCGTTCCCAGTGGTTCCCGAAGCAGTTCACTCAAGATTACCTCGCAAAGTACAAGATTGGTGGACACACAATGAAGGTTAAAGTATTTCACCCAAACTACAATGAGCATCGAGAAGTCCTAATGAAGACAGTGAAGGATGGACGGGCAGCCATCACAAGGGGTTGGCCTAGAGTCGTTCGCGCATTACGCAAGGAGGAGGGCACAATATGGGCATTCTGCTTCACCTTCTCCAGCAACCAGAATGTCTTTCGCCTCTCTCTTCACAGTCTTTAGTACAAATGTGGTTCATCATTCTTTACTTGGTGCTTCTATAGATCTTCAATATATGTACCTGTGCATCGAATTATGGATTCATGGTTGAACCTATATTTGTAATAAACATGGTTGGATATGAAATAAGTGATTGCCTACTTTCAAATTTAAAACATGTGATTTTTAAATTATGGATTAATTAGGGATTACACTGCACACGGTTTGCGAAAGCAAAACGTCTACGATATACGTGGAGATCAAAAATATTTCTATGATCCACTACGTGTGCGATCAATCTCCATTGCACACATGAATTTCTCTTGAAAATTGTTTGCGTTAGGCCACCTTGCGCAAACATTTACCACATAAAAAGTGTGTGTGATGGACAACCTTTTCCACACAGTTTCTTCTACACACCATGTGTGATGCATTCAATAACGCAAACGATAAAATTATTAATATTGTGTGCAATGGCAACGCTATCACAAATGATTTAACGGGAAAAATTGTGTGTGATGTACCAGTGAACGGAAACGTTTTCCTTGGAGCAACTATGTGGGATGTACATATGAACGGAAACATTTAGCGGGGACTGACTGTGTGGGATGTACTTGTGACCAGAAACAATTTTGCCATATAATTTTATTTTTTAGCTCTACTGTATGTATTTCCGTATTTGAGCGCTCGCCGGTCGCACACGACCTCATTTTGTCGAGCTTGTGTGCCAGGAGGGCATATCCCCGATGGTTTCTGGGTTGTGTGGGAAGGACCCCCCTATCACCTACACTCACTTGGCGATGATTCCAAATGCCGTTGCGGAAAGGGGTTAAAACTATTTGTTTAGGACCGACGCACACCAGTGGGTGGTGTAACAAAGTAGAACTAATGCAAGAGGTCATATGCAAAATATGTGCGACCAATACAACCTTGCCAAGTTAGAGCAAGCACCTTGATGGGTGAATAAGACATGCCATCCTCCACCATGCCAAGTTTGTTAGCAAGTGGATTGTTCCACAATAATCCTCTCGTGCGCCCATTCTCATATTCATTTTGATCATGTTTAATACCTGACATGCATGAAAACATAAAAACAAGTCTTTGTAATGCAGAAGTGATTATAATCCAATACTGCCTCCATGTAAACCCCTTTGTGCTATCTCTGCAATTCTTTTGAGAGATGCCATGCATGCTGTAATTTGGTGTGTGTATTAATATAATGTGGCCTACTACTCAAAATATGAGAGCTCCAGAAGTGATGATACTTCGCAGATGACAGCTTCAACATATAGTAAATAAGAACAAGTCAACCTGACCTGACAGATTCAAAATATACTAAGGGAGAACAACTCGACCTGACCAGTCGACCGCAAATGTCTCTACTACTCTTCCCAACAAGGAACATACTTATTGAAGAAGAGAAGATGATCATGTTAAAGAAGAGCAGAAGAGCAAGCAGATTGAAGATATTACAAGTCTTTCTATACAATGTATGTTGCCCACCCATGATGAACCAGAGCACACAGAGAAATACTATTCCTTCCGATCTCTCCATATGTGGCTCACATGCATTTCGAAACTAGAGTAGGAACATTTAGCTGACCAAACATGTCTCAGTTTTACTAATATCAGCATAATATCAGATTTGAATTTGTACAACTAAGCTCATTTAGCTCGCTGGGTGGAGCAGTGCTATTACGACATTAACCACGTAGGCTAATCGTGGTCATCATAAAATGGGGAAACCGTAAGCATGATAAGTATAGTGTTGACTGTGGCAGTGGGACGGCAAATCTGAAGCTACAAACCGCGCAAAGGGTAGTTAGAAACCAATGTTCGCTTTGAAATAACAACTAAGATTTGGTATGGACAAGAAAGTAAAGTCAACAAGTGACAAAGAAATGCAAATCTGTTGTCTCTCTATATGTTGCGACATGCATTTGGAAACTCAAGTGGGACCTTTAGCTAACCAATTAAATGTTTCTGTTAACTAATATCAGTATTATATCACAATCATATTTGAACAACTAAGCTTTGGAATTATGAGTGTTGTGTTGTTTAGCTTGAAGGGTGGAGTACTTCTAGTACGACAGAAAGCACCTACGCAGTTCATAGTAGAGTAGATAAAAGGGGAAAACCCTAAGCATCAAGAGTAAAATCAGGAAAGTGGAACTAGCTGGACCAGTGGGTGGCGCACATGATTTTCGAAAAGAATATAGGAACATTAGGTGACCAATTAAATATTCTCTGTTTTTGTAATATGAGCATCATATCATATTCATATTTCAACAACTAAGCTTTGGAATTATGAGTGGCATGTTGTTTCGCTTGATTGGTTGAGGTCTTGAGGAGCAGTGCTAGCACGACACGAAGCAGCTACGATGATGGTAGTGATTATAAAGGGGGAACCCATAAGCTTTACAAGTATAGAGAATATAAAGGGCGGATCTGAAGGTGCAAACCGGACAAAGCTACTTCGCAACCAATGTTTGCTTTCAACTAGCCACTACGATTTTCTACAGACAAGAAAAGTACAGTAAACAAGTTACGATCTATTTTCCGGGTTAGATCAAAACTTAAGCAGATATGAAAGAGTACCACCTCTCTTGCGATGACGTGTAGGCCCCTGCTGATATGTTGAGGGTGCTGTGGGTGCGATGGATGTCGGTGGCGTGGAAGAAGACTTTAGACGGCAGACGGCCATGTCGGGGGATATGTCCTGTTGCCGTGGACGAGGCGGTCGTAGGAGCGGCAACGGCAAGGAGGACGGTGCCGATGAAACGAGGGGACACGATGAAAGGATCCTGGTCCGGCGCCGTGGATGACATTGATGCGGAGCATCCTATGGTCATCCCCATGGACCTACCATCGTCTCACGAAGTGCCAAGAGGACCTATAACTCGAGCTAGAGCTAGAGCTCTCGAGACCGAGGTGACTTCTCTCCTTAGTGATATTACATATGATCCTCTTGAGACATGGATACTACCTAAGTCCGAGATGTTGTGCATGATTAGGTACCAAGAGGACCCTCCCAAAGATGCACGTGAAGACGGACAAGCCGCCAAGTCTGTGGATGAACAGGAACACCGAAAGGAGAAGAAGGCAGCTCTAGGACCCAGACATCCGGCCCCGACCCCGGACATCCGGCCACTGGAGACATCAACTACAGCAGCATCCCCGCTGCCGAGCATCTACAGGCCCCGGACATCCAGCCCGGCCTGGAAATCTGGCCCCAACGCCCGGATATCTGGACAAGCTACATCCAGAGGACAGAAGAAACGCCCCACCAGCACGGACATCCGGCCCCAGCCTCGGACATCTGGCTACTCCTGAAGGCCCGGACATCCGGCCCGACGCCCAGACATCCGGCTCCGTCTGTCTGCACACAGTAAAAGGGTCGAGGCCCATGTACCCTTTCCCCCCTCAACTATATATACTCCCCTCCTACCTACGTTTTAGGATTAGCGTTGTGATAGCTCATTTGAGAGATGGAGCCTCGATCATTCCATCTCGGATCTACTCCTTGAGAGAGACCGCGGCCCCTCTTCAGAGAAGTTCCCTTTGGATTCAAGACCTCCTTGAAAAGAAGACCATCAAGACCTCCTCATGGAGAAGACCGGTTACCATTTGTATCGTCCTTTGTTGATCGTGGATCTTGTATCTCTTCTCGTGTTTCGAGGATCTAGCACATGTGTGACTTAATCTTGTTGGTTTGAGTGTTTCTCTTTGTCCCCCTTTGTGATTTCCCCTCGTGTTTCCCCTTGTGTTCATCGCGAGATCCACTCCTTTCGTGAAATATCGGCCCCTAGGGTTTCCACCCTACATCATCTTGGTATCTAGAGCCACGTTGATCACGATTTTGGAGCCTCCCCGTTGTGTTTTCTAGCCTTGTTTTGTTGATTTTTTCCCTAATTTGGAAATTCCCCACAAAAATAGCCCCAATTTTTTTTGTGATTTGTTGGTGTGATGAAGTTTTGTTGGATTTCATCAGCGGATTTCATGTGTTGCAGGTAGATCTAGCTTTCCATCATCTTTTCCCCAATTTCCATCCACAAATTTCTCCGAATTTTGCCCGGATTTGACCTCTCCATGCGAAGTTCATCGAGTTCGTCCACGGATCAAGAGCCCGGATATCTGGCCCGACAGCCCGGACATCCGGCCACCCAGACATCCCGCCTTCAAGCCCGGCCGACCCCTGGCGGCATCACTTCCATCCACCACCCCGTTTCCATCCAAATTTGGCCAAATTTTGTTCCGGTGCCCACATACACTTCCGCATACCACCACCACTTCCGCATAGCACCACCATATACCACATACACCACCATTGCTTACCACTACCAACTCCGACAATTTTGTCACGTTTTGCTTTGAGAATTTGAGTTGTGGTTCCGTGTCCTATTATGTTTCGGCTATTTAGGTACAGTTCGACATCAACATCACCCGCCGCTCATCTTCGGCACGGACGCGTCATCGACAACAACCACTACACCATTTTGACACCATACCGTAAGCAAGAAGCGGTAAACTCGTCTTGGTATAGTGATACACCATTCTTGCCATTACATCAATAACCATCATAGCCTTACCTTTTGTGTCTCTTACCCATCGAGACTAGCCTTTGAGTATTGCTGGCAACGTGACTTGTGCACATTAGTGATCATACTTCCCATAGCATACATACATAGCATTGATGCATATCTTGGTATCATCTCTTGTGTCATAAGGTTGTCATCGCATACACAATTCCTATCTTGGTTCGTGAAGCATTGCATGAGAAAAGAGCTCAAACAACAAAGAGCCAAACAAGCTTTTAAGCAAAAGGGGAATATAAGCAAAGAGATCTTAAGAAAGAACCATAGCATCATAGAACATTAAGATTGTCATAGTAGATCATCTTGGATCATATCATCGAAATACCATACATAGAGCATACTTGGGATAGAAGTCGTTGCATTTTTTCTTAGTAGGTTGTGCACAAGTCTTCGTATCCGCCTATTGTGCAATCGTGCTAGCGTCTCTCTAGTGTTGTGCAGCAAGAGCATTTTCGTGGATTCCACTCTTTGGCTCATCCTTGGTTGCACGACCCCACTTATCTCTTTGCATGTGTGTTTCCGTGTACCATATTTTGCTTGGTCTACTTGTTGCATTGCAAACTTGTGAATCTTTTCCAACATTATTGAAGTCCACTAACAATTGCATCAAATTTTGTGCCACCAACCTAACCTAGCTCCACCATAAGCTTTTACTTGTGTAGGTGTGATAAACCGACAAAAATTTGTACCAATTGTGCTATTTCCTTGTTCCACATTGGAGTGATCTTTGATCCATCTTCAACATCGGTCAAGGTACATTTGGTATACATTCATCTCTTTCTCCCACTCACATATTTCTCTTGGAATGATGCATAGGCCAAGTACGTCTACCAGCCCACTCTTCATCAGGCAATACGATGACATGAACTCCTACATCACAAAGAGCCACCTGTTTGGTGCACAACATGCTTTGCATCAAGAGCAACAAGCAATGAGTGACTACATCGACAACCTCGCCACTGACTTTCGACTCTCTGAGAAACGTACAAGAGGCTACTTCGACCACAAGCTCGACGACCACAAGCAAGAGAACGATGCAAGAATGGACGAGATTCGTGCTTCGTTGCTCAACCGCTCTTCTTCCACTTCGTCCTCATCAAGACGGAGCCGCTCAAGTCGACACTCCGACTACACCATCTCCGGCTCAAGTACACTGACATTGAATACTCTTCGTCGTGCTGCGTGCCAAGATCGTCAAGCCAACCACTTGAGGCACAACAAGGTCTCCAAGAATCAAGTCGATTCATAGCCAACCGAGGCCAACAAGCTCGTGAACATGAAGAAGCACTTCGCGAAGAAGTTCACGAACGCATATATCAAGCTCCCGTGCAACATCAAGCTTGACAAGTTCCTCCACAAGCTCACCAAGAACATCAAGTTCAACAAGAGCAAGAAGACAATGGAAATCCTCCACGGTAAGAGCAAGTTGTGAGAGACGATCCTCCTCGTCAAGGACGTCATCATCCCCGACCCAAACACAATGAAGAGCAACGCTATGGCAAGCAAAAGTTCACCATGCCCAAGTTCAATGGAAGCAATGATCCCGAAGAGTACCTTTCATGGGCATTGAAGGTCGACAAAATCTTCCGCTTGCACAACTATGAAGAAGAGAATAAGATCGTGATGGCATCCCTTGAGTTCCAAGACCATGTCCTCATTTGGTGGGAACAAGTCATTGAGTGCCGAGAGGCAAAAGGTGAACCACCCATCACTACTTGGGCGCAAATAAAGGATGTCATGGGAGCACGCTTCGTGCCTACCTACTACAACCGTGACCTCTTCAAGAAACTCCAACTACTCAAGCAAGGAATCAAGAGCATTGAAGAGTACTACAAGGAAATGGAGATTGCAATGATATGCTCCAATGTCACGAAAGATGATGAGCAAACTATGGCACGTTTCTTGAATGGACTCAATCATCCCATCAAGAAGATCGCCGACTTCCAACCATACTCGAACCTCATCGAGCTAGTGCATCAAGCTACCAAAGCGGAACGTCAAGTGCAAGAAGACTTCAAATATGCCAACTTCTCATCCAAGTCATACGGCTTCTCCAACTCCCAAGCTTCAACGACTCCAACACCTTCTACATAAACCAAGCCTTCTACAGGCAACAACGACAAGTCGAGTTACAAGAAAGCTTCGACAACTCCAAGTCATCCTCCTACAATGAGAAACTTCAAGCCGAGAGCTTCATCATCATCTACCCCAACCGATGAGACTGTCAAGACAAGTTCCTTCAAATGATTCAAATGCGGAGGCTGAGGCCACAAGTCCTTTGAGTGTACCAAAAAGCGAACCATGATCCTCAATGACGATGGTACATACGACTCCATGAGTGAAGGAGAAACGGAAGCACTTGAGCAAGTCGCCATGCACCGGCAAGTGAACAATGAAGAGGAACAAGTCTTTTGTGATGAAGATTCAAGTCCCGCTCTCATTGTCTCCAAGGTCTTGACCCTTCAACATCACCAAGTAGAAGACCAAAGATGCCACATATTCCATACCAAGGTCAGCATCAATGGAAGGTCCGTCAAGTCATCATCGATGGAGGGAGTTGCCATAACTTAGCAAGTGAAGAACTTTGCTCCAAGCTCCAATTGCCCAAGAGGAAGCACCCACATCCCTACAAAGTTCATTGGCTAAGAGACTCCGGCACTATTCAAGTGGAGCATAGACTGCAAGTATCCTTCAAAATCGGAGGTTACGAAGACACTTTGGAGTGTGATGTCGTTCCAATGACCGTTTGCCACCTTCTTCTTGGACGACCATGGCAATTTGATAGAGGTGTCATCCACAACGGTCGAACGAACCACTACATCTTCAAGATGAAAGGAAAGGAGTACAAACTTCGCCCTATGTCTCCAAGCCAAGTGATCACCGACAAGCAAGCCACTCATTGTGGAGAGAATAGTGAGAGAGCGAACCACCAAAAAGAGAGTGAGCGCCACAAGCCCAAATTGAGTGCCTCCATGATGAGCGACAAGAAGAACTTAGTTTTATTTGCCACCAAAAGTGAGATAAGAGGAGTGTGTGACAACCCATCTAGTGTCCTACACTATGTCCTTTTGTGCAAGGACGAGGCACAAAAAGCTAACACCTCTCACACTCTACCTTTAATGTTGTCTTCTCTTTTGCAGGAATTCCAAGATGTTATCCCCGACGAGCTACCGCCGGGACTACCTCCACTACGAGGCATCGAGCACCGCATCGACCTCATCCCCGGAGCACCCCTTCCAAAAAAGCTCCCTACCACGTCAACCCCGAAGAAACCAAAGAAATACAAAGGCACGTAAAACATCTCATAGACCATGGACATGTGCGTGAAAGTTTGAGTTCGTGTGCCGTTCCAGTCATTCTTGTGCCAAAACGAGACGGTAGCTTTCGCATGTGTTCCGATTGTAGACCTATCAATGCTATCAACGTTTGCTATAGGTATCCAATTCCATGCCTTGATGATATGCTTGATGAACTTAGTGGTGCCACTATATTTTCCAAAATTGATCTTAAAAGTGGTTACTATCAAATCCGCATACAAGAGGGTGATGAATGGAAAACCGCTTTCAAAACAAAGTTTGGTTTGTATGAGTGGTTAGTCATGCCTATGGGTTTATCGGAAGCACCGGGTACTTTTATGCGTCTTATGAATCATGTCTTTCGCCCTTACATTGGTGAGTTTGTTGTGGTCTACTTCGATGATATCCTTGTTTATAGCAAATCTCTTAAAGATCATGTCACCCATGTTCGAACCATTTTGAAAACTCTTTGAAAAGAGCATCTCTATGCTAACATGGAAACATGCCTTTTTGGCATTGATAAGCTCATTTTCTTGGGTTTTGTTGTTTCCTCTAAGGGTGTTCATGTTGATGACTCCAAGATCAATGCTAATAAAACTTGGCCACAACCAACCAACTTGCATCAAGTGCATAGCTTCCTTGGTTTAGCCAGTTTCTATCGTAGATTTGTGAAGGACTTTAGCACCATTGCTTCACCTTTGCATGCTTTGAGCAAGAAAATTGCGCCTTTTGTTTGAGGACCATCCCAAGATACCACTTTCAATGAGCTTAAGAATTTTCTTACTCATGCTCCCATGCTTGCATTACCGAACTTTGACAAGCCCTTTGAGATTCATAGCAATGCTAGTGTTAATGGCATAGGAGGTGTGTTAATGCAAGAGAAGCGCCCCATAGCTTACTTTAGTGAGAAACTTTCCGGAGCGCAACTCAATTACCCCATCTATGAAAAAGAGTTATATGCTTTAGTGCGAGTTTTGCATGAATGGGAACATTATCTTCGCCATCATGAATTTATCATCCATACCGATCATGAAATACTTAAATACCATAAGGATCAAACCAAGTTGAACAAGTGTCATGCTAAATGGAGTGAATTCATTGAGTATTTTCCTTATGTCATCAAGTACGTTGAAGGTAAGGAAAATGTTGTGGCGGACGCTCTTTCCCGCATATGCATGCTTGTTACTCAACTTGAATTGGATGTCATTGTCTTTGAGCACATAAAAGACTTGTATGCACATGATCCCACTTTTGCTATTCCATATGCCAAGTGTTTGACGCATACATCTTGGGAATGCTATTGCATCAAAGATGGATATCTTATGAGAGCTAACAAACTTTGCATCCCCGAGTCTTCTCTTCGTTTGTTGCTTTTGCAGGAATCTCATGGAGGAGGACTAATGGGACATTTTGGACGCGACAAGACTTTCGCTACGCTCTCCAAGAACTATTATTGGCCCAAGATGTTCCGCGACGTCAACCGCTTCACCAACCGATGCTCTACATGTCGCAAAGCTAAGTCTAAAGCTCAATCCCATGGCCTTTGCATGCCTCTCCCAATTCCATATCAACCATGGGAAGACATTAGCATGGATTTTTGTACTTGGATTGCCTAGAACTAGAAATGGAAAGTATTGGTATTTGTGGTTGTGGACCGATTCTCTAAGATGCACATTTCATTCCTTGCAACAAGATAGACGATGCTTCACATGTTGCCAATATCTATTGTAGGGAAATCTTCCGGCTACATTGTCGGCATTCTGGGAACGGGGTCCCCAGACTTGCCTACCTGCGGCCCGCAGCGTGGCTCCACTAGCGGCCCTATACGGCCCATATTCACCAGCAAACACTCAAGACCCTCGCGAGGGGCCAAGCCTCGCGAGGCGGATGACGCAAGACCTCCTCAGTGGCGGCCTCACCAGGCTGGCTCACGAGGGGCAGAGAGATCAAGGCAAGGGAGACCTCGCGAGGTTTCTGTTATGCAAGCCATGACGACTGGAGCCAGGCGGGTGCCAGGCAGGCACCAGCGTGTGTAGTGTCCTCATTTCCTTTTGGGTGCTAAAGGGGAAAGCACAGGCGAGGAGTCCCGAGGCATCAGGCAAAGGTTTCCATACCGGTGCAACGAGACCAAGACCAGCAGGACGGCAGGACGGAGTTCACCATGGAGCCCAAGACGGCGTCACCACCAGAGCCTTTGGTAGGCGAAGACTACTTTTGCCAGGATAGCTTGTACTAGTTGTCTCCCTTCAAATTTGGCTGTTGTCGGATCCCTTCCTGCTCAATATTTGGGAAGAGGACCAGGGCCCCTATAAATAGGACTAGCCACCACCATAGCAAAGGGGCAAATCAGAGAGAGAGAGAGCATCAACTCACCAAGCACAAGAACACCTCACCTTGCGAGGCTGTTCTTTCCGTGTAACTGTTCATCCTCAGCCCAAGAGGCAATCCACCACACCACACTGGAGTAGGGTATTACACCACAGCGGTGGCCCGAACCAGTATAAATCTTGTGTCTCGTGTTCTTTGGGTTCATCGAGCTAGGCCGTGAGATCGTAGAGTGTGCGAGCGAGAGAAGGGGAGAGATCTTTGTGTGCACCCCATAGCTCGAACCTCAAGGGTTTTGCCGGAACCCAAAATCCAACATTTGGCGCGGCAGGTAGGGGTGCGCCGGAGCTTCTCTTCCCCCGGTTGATCCGTCGATGCTCCGTGGTTCCGATGTCCAGCGACCCAAGGACCAACGCCGGCTGCTGGGCAACTTGGTCGGCCTGGGCAGCGTCGCCCACCCAAGAAGACCTCAACCCAGCGCCCCAGGCGGCGTGCGCACCGCCAAGCGCCGCGGGGCGCGGGCGCCGCAGTCAAACGCCATCCGCCCTCACTCCACGACAAGTGCAGGAGGCCGCAAGTGCCTCAAGCCATGCTGCGACCACAATGCCGCACACCCGACGGGAACAAGCAAACATGAGGGCCGCACTCACGGTGGCTCGGGAGCTGCTAAGATGCCAGCCGATGGAGAGCGGCGGAGATGCATTACTAGAGCGCGTCACCGAGCTACTGGACGCCGCGGCCTCGGGAGCACCGCCCTTCTGTTCCCTGCTTACGCCTCAGGCCATGGCTGGATCGCATGGCAGGCCTCGCCGCGCCCACGCACCCCTAGGAGCGCCAGGAGGCTTCATCGACACCGGCGCGACCAGAAGCGCCGGATGCCCACTCGCGCCCGCGCCACCTCCGATGGGTGCGGGCACGAGCGTTGCCACCCGCGGCCTCGGCGGAGTGCCGCCCAACCATCCTCAGGGCGGCACAACGTGGAGTGTGGGGCACTTCAGCTAGGCCTTCGGGGCGGCGGCCTCGAAGGCCTACGTGTTGATACGTCCATTTTGCATCATGCTTTTATATCAATATTTATTGCATTATGGGCTGTTATTACACATTATGTCACAATACTTATGCCTATTCTCTCTTATTCTACAAGGTTTACATAAAGAGGGAGAATGATGGCAGCTAGGATTCTGGGCTGGAAAAGGAGCAGATATTAGAGACCTATTTTGCACATCTCCAAAAGTCCTGAAACTTCACGGAAGATGTTTCCCAAATATATAAAAAATACTGAGAGGAAGAACTTCACCAGGGGGGCCACACCTTGCCCACGAGGGTGGGGGCGCGCCCTACCCCCCTAGGCGCGCCCCCCTACCTCGTGGGCCCCCTAGTGGCCCTTCGGTGGCCATCTTCTGCTATATGGAGTCTTTCGATAGGAAAAAGAAAATCAAAAGCCATCTTCTCGGACGAAACTCCACCGCCATGAGGCGGAACCAATCTAGGGCTCTGGCGAGCTATTCTGCTAGGGAAACTTCCCTCCCGGAGGGGGAAATCATCGCCATCGTCATCGCCAACTCTCCTCTCACCGGGAGAGGGCAATCTCCATCAACATCTTCATCAGCACCATCTCATCTCAAAACCCTAGTTCATCTCTTGTATCCAATTCTTGTCTCCAAGTCCGGGATTGGTGCTAGTAGGTTGCTAGCAGTGTTAATTACTCCTTGTAGTTGATGCTAGTTGGTTTAATTGGTGGAATATCATATGTTCAGATCCTATATGCATATTAATACCCCTCTGATTATGAACATGATTATACTTTGTGAGTAGTTACTTTTGTTCCTGAGGACATGGGAGAAATATTGCTATTAGTAGTCATGTGAATTTGGTATTCGTTCGATATTTTGATGAGATGTATGTTGTCTCTCCTCTAGTGGTGTTATGTGAACGTCGACTACATGACACTTCACCATTATTTGGGCCTAGAGGAAGGCATTGGGGAGTAATAAGTAGATGATGGGTTGCTAGAGTGACAGAAGCTTAAACCCTAGTTTATGCGTTGCTTCGTAAGGGGCTGATTTGGATCCATATGTTTCATGCTATGGTTAGGTTTACCTTAATACTTTTATTGTAGTTGCAGATGCCTGCAATAGAGGTTAATCATAAGTGGGATGCTTGTCCAAGTAAGGGCAGCACCCAAGCACCGGTCCACCCACATACCAAATTATCAAAGTACCGAACGTGAATCATATGAACGTGATGAAAACTAGCTTGACGATATTCCCATGTGTCCTCGGGAGCGCTTTACATCATATAAGAGTTTGTCCAGGCTTGTCCTTTGCTACAAAAGGATTGGGCCACCTTGCTGCACTTTATTTACTTTTGTTACTTGTTGCTGGTTACAAATTATCCTATCACAAAACTATCTGTTACCACTTATTTCAGTACTTGCAGAGAATACCTTGCTGGAAACCGCTTATCATTTCCTTTTGCTCCTCGTTGGGTTCGATACTCTTACTTATCGAAAGGACTACGATAGATACCCTATACTTGCGGGTCATCAAGACTCTTTTATGGCGCTGTTGCCGGGGAGTGAAGCGCCTTTGGTAGGTGGAATTTGGTAAGGAAAAATTTATGTAGTGTGCTGAAATTTACTGTCACTTGTTACTATGGAAAGTAATCCTCTGAGGGGCTTGTTCGGGGTATCTTCACCCGACCAGTAGAGCAAAGAGTTGCTCCTCAACCTATTGAACCTACTGAAAATTAAAATGAAAATGAAAATGCTTGCTTTGAAGTTCCTGCCGGTATGATAGAAAAACTGCTAGCTAATCCTTTTTTAGGAGATGGAACAAAACATCCTGGTGAACATCTAATATATGTGGATGAAGTTTGTGGATAATTTAAGCTTGCAGGTGTACCCGGAGATGTTGTTAAGAAGAAGGTCTTCCCTTTATCTTTGAGGGGAGATGCATCGACATGGTATAGGCTATGTGATGATATGAGGTCTTGGAATTACAAATGATTGAAATTGGAATTTCATCAGAAGTTTTACCCTATGCATCTTGTTCATCGTGATTACAATTACATATATAATTTTTGGCCTCACGAAGGAGAAAGCATCGCTCACGCTTGGGGGAGGCTTAAATCAATGTTATATTCATGCCCCAATCATGAGCTCTCAAGAGAAATGATTATTCAAAAATTTTATGCTCGGCTTTCTGGTAACAATCGCACCATGCTTGATACTTCTTGTGCTGGCTCTTTTATGATGAAGACTATTGAATTCAAATGGAATTTATTGGAAATAATTAAACGCAACTCTGAAGATTGGGACCTCGACAATGGTAAGGAGTCAGGTATGACACCTAGTTTTGATTGTGTTAAATCTTTTATGGATACCGATATTTTCATAAATTTAGAACTAAATATGGACTTGACTCTCAGATAGTAGCTTCTTTCTGTGAATCTTTTGCTACTTATGTTGATCTCCCCAAGGAGAAGTGGTTTAAATATCATCCTCCCATAGAAGTAAAAGTAGCTGCACCTATTAAAGTTGAAAAAAGACTATCACTTATAATGATCCTATTGTTCCTACTCCTTATGTTGAGAAACCACCTTTCCTTGTTAGGATAAAGGATCATGCTAAAGCTTCAACTGTAGTTCGTAAAACCAATATTAAAACATATACACCTCCTGAGCAAGTTAAAGTTGAACCTAATATTGCTATTGTTAAAGATCTCTTGTCTGATAATATTGATGGGCATGTTATTTATTTCTGTGATGAAACTGCTAGAATTGCTAAACCCCGTGATAAAGATAAACCTAGACCTGTGGTAGGCATGCCTGTTATTTCTGTTAAAATAGGAGATCATTGTTATCATGGCTTATGTGATATGGGTGCTAGTGCTAGTGCAATACCTTATTCCTTATACCAAGGAGTTATGCATGAGATTGCACCTGCTGAAATAGAAAATATTGATGTCACAATTAAACTTGCCAATAGAGATACTATTTCACCAATGGGAATTGTTAGAAATGTTGAAGTCTTGTGTGGGAAAACTAAATATCCTGCTGATTTTCTTGTTCTTGGTTCCCCATAAGATAGCTTTTGCCCCATTATATTTGGTAGACCCTTCTTAAACACGGTTAATGCTACCATAGATTGCAAAAGAGATGTTGTTACTATCGGTTTAGATGATATGGCTCATGAATTTAATTTTTCTAAATTTAGTAGACAACACCGTGAAGAAGAATTACCTAGTAAGGATGAAATTATTGGTCTTGCTTCTATTGCCGTACCTCCTAGTGATCCTTTAGAACAATATTTTCTAGACCATGAAAATGACATGTTTATGAATGAAAGAAGGGAATTAGATGAAGTATTCATTAAATAGGAACCTATTCTGAAAAACAATTTACCTGTTGAAATCCTAGGGGATCCTCCTCCACCCAAGGGTGATCCCGTGTTTGAGCTTAAACCATTACCTGATCCTCTTAAATATGCTTATCTTGATGAGAAAAAGATATATCCTGTTATTATTAGTGCTAACCTTTTAGAACATGAAGAAGAGAGATTATTGAAAACTCTGAAGAAGCACCGTGCTGCTATTGGGTATACTCTTGATGATCTTAAGGGCATTAGTCCCACTCTATGTCAACATAAAATTAATTTGGAAGAAGATGATAAACGAGATCGTGATCATTAATGCCGGTTGAATCCTAAAATGAAAGAAGTGGTAAGAAAGGATATACTAAAGCTCCTTGAGGCAAGTATAGTTTATCCCGTTGCTGATAGTCAGTGGGTAAGCCTTGTCCATTGTGTCCCTAAGAAGGGAGGTATTACTATTGTTCCTAATGATAAAGATGAATTGATTCCTCAAAGAATTATTACAGGTTATAGGATGGTAATTGATTTCCGCAAATTAAATAAGGCTACTAAAAAGGATCATTACCCCTTACCTTTTATCGATCAAATGCTAGAAAGATTGTCCAAACATACACATTTTTGCTTTCTAGATGGTTATTCTGGTTTCTCTCAAATACATGTGTCAGCCAAAGATCAATTAAAGACTACTTTTACATGCCCTTTTGGTACTTTTGCTTATAGACGTATGCCTTTTGGTTTATGTAATGCACCTGCTACCTTTCAAAGATGCATGATGGCTATATTCTATGACTTTTGTGAAAAGATTTGTGAGGTTTTCAATGTATGACTTTTCCGTCTATGGATCTTCTTTTGATGATTGCTTGAGCAACCTTGATCGAGTTTTGCAGAGATGTGCATAAACTAATCTTGACTTGAATTGGGAAAAGTGCCACTTTATGGTTAATGAAGGTATTGTCTTGGGGCATAAAGTTTCTGAAAGAGGTATTGAAGTTGATAAAGCCAAGGTTGATGCTATTGAAAAGATGCCATGTCCCAAGGACATCAAAGGTATAAGAAGTTTCCTTGGTCATGCCGGTTTTTATAGGAGGTTCATTAAGGACTTCTCCAAAATCTCTCGGCCTCTGACTAATTTATTACAAAAAGATATACCATTTGTTTTTGATGATGATTGCGTAGAAGCATTTCAAATACTTAAGAAAGCATTGATTTCTGCACCTATTGTCCAGCCACCTGATTGGAATTTACCCTTTGAAATTATGTGTGATGCTAGTGATTATGCTGTAGGTGCTGTTCTAGGACAAATAGTTGATAAGAAACTAAATGGTATTCAATATGCTAGTAAAACCCTTGACAATGCTCAAAGAAATTATGCTACCACTGAAAAAGAATTCTTAGTAGTTGTATTTGCTTGTGATAAGTTCAGACCTTATATTGTTGACTCTAAAGTAATTATTCACACTGATCATGCTGCTATTAAATATCTTATGGAAAAGAAAAATGCTAAACCTAGACTTATTAGATGGGTTCTCTTGCTACAAGAATTTGATTTGCATATGGTTGATAGAAAAGGAGATGAGAACCCCGTTGCAGACAACTTGTCTAGGTTAGAAAATGTGCTTGATGACCCTCTACCTATTGATGATAGCTTTCCTGATGAGCAATTAAATGTCATAAATGCTTCTCATACTGCTCCATGGTATGCTGATTATGCTAATTACATTGTTGCTAAGTTTATACCACCTAGTTTCACATACCTACAAAAGAAAAAGTTCTTCTATGATTTGAGGCATTACTTTTCGGATGACCCACATCTTTAGAAAGAAGGAGTAGATGGTGTTATTAGACGTTGTGTACCTGAGCATGAACAGGAACAGATCCTACGCAAGTGTCACTCCGAAGCTTATGGAGGACACCATGCTGGAGATAGAACTGCACATAAGGTATTGCAATCTGGTTTTTATTGGCCTACTCTCTTCAAGGATGCCCGTAAGTTTGTCTTATCTTGTGATGAATGTCAAAGAATTGGTAATATTACTAAACGTCAAGAAATGCCTATGAATTATTCACTTGTTATTGAACCATTTGATGTTTGGGGCTTTGACTATATGGGACCCTTTCCTTCCTCTAATGAATATACACATATTTTAGTTGCTGTTGATTACGTTACTAAGTGGGTAGAAGCTATTCCAACTAGTAGTGCTGATCATAACACTTCTATTAAAATGCTTAAAGAAGTTATTTTTCCAAGATTTGGAGTCCCTAGATATTTAATGAATGATGGTGGTTCACATTTTATTCATGGTGCTTTCCGTAAAATGCTTGCTAAATATGATGTTAATCATAGAATTGCATCTCCTTATCACCCCCAGTCTAGTGGTCAAGTAGAATTGAGTAATATAGAACTGAAATTAATTTTGCAAAACACTGTTAATAGGTCTAGAAAGAATTGGTCCAAGAAACTAGATGACGCATTATGGGCCTATAGAACTGCATATAAAAATCCTATGGGTATGTCTCCGTATAAAATGGTCTATGGAAAAGCATGTCACTTCCCTCTCGAACTAGAACACAAGGCTTATTGGGCTATTAAAGAACTTCATTATGATTTTAAACTTGCCGGTGAGAAGAGGTTATTTGATATTAGCTCACTTGATGAATGGAGAACCCAAGCCTACAAAAATGCCAAGATGTTTAAAGAAAAAGTTAAAAGATGGCATGACAAAAGGATAGAAAAGCATGAGTTTAATGTAGGTGATTATGTATTGCTATACAACTCTCGTTTAAGATTTTTTGCAGGAAAACTTCTCTCTAAATGGGAAGGTCCTTACGTTATCGAGGAGGTCTACTATTCCGGTGCCATAAAAATCAACAACTTCGAAGGCACAAATCCGAAGGTGGTAAACGGTCAAAGAATCAAACATTATATCTCAGGTAATCCCATAAATGTTGAAACCAATGTTATTGAAACCGTAACCCCGGAGGAATACATAAGGGACACTTTCCGGAATGTTTCAGACTCCGAAAAGGAATAGGTATGTGGTACGGTAAGTAAACCAACTCCAAAACAGTTTTTAAGGCAATATTTCTCCGTTTTGGAATATTTAGAAAAATAGAAAAATAAGCAGCAGTCCGGGAAGGACACGAGGGCTCCACGAGGGTGGAGGGCACGCCCTACCCTCCTGGGCGCGCCCCCTACCTCGCGGGCACCTCGTGTGCTCTCCGGACTCCGTTTTTGTACACGACACGTATTTTGGTCGGTAAAAATTCATTATATAACCTCCCGAGGGTTTTGAATCCCGTATCACGCAAAAATCTCATGTCTTTATTTCGAGCTGTTTTCTGTCAGGGTTGTCAAGGCCAGGCACTATGTCATCTCCCTCCTCCTCCAACCATGAGGGCAATGATGCTTGGCTAATGAAGATAGAGCTGAAGAGAGAAGAACCCATGGAGATCAACAAGGATGAAGGGATCAAGAAGGCCATGGAGGACCAAGTTCCGGCAACAGAAGACACCCTTCAACTGAATCAGGATCTTCTTACCCAACATAAATCGAAGCTTTCAAGATGATTGAGTTAGTTCGTATACAAAATAAATATCTCACATGTGAAAATATTTTGTTGAAGGAGCACATCATCGCACTCAATGGCATTATCCGCAAGTTAGAAGACCTCCTACGCTCAATGTGCGACTATCCATCATCAACATCCCCACCTTCTTCACCAACAAAGGAGATATAATCACATGGGTATGGGCACTCCACTTGGAAACTGCCAAGCTTGGGGGAGTGCCCCGGTATCGTATCACCATCACTTTATCTTTACCATTTTCTTAGTTCAATCCTTTTGGTAATATCTTGATCTAGTAGAATAAAAGTTCTTAGTATGATCTAGTCGTGAGTTTTGCTTTATTATCCTTCTATGTAATCGAGTCCGTGAGCTATATAATAAAGATTAGTGTTGAGTCAAGGGCTTGATTATTTTGCCATGATCCTAAGTGAATAAAAGAAAAGGGAAAGCAATAAAAAGAAACAAAGAGATCATGTGAGTCTTATGGAGAGTAATGAGCTCACATAGAAAAAGTATGATGAATAAAAGTTGTTGAGGGTTGACAAACATAGTTTTGGTCATCATTGAAATTAATAGGAAGTAATAAAGAAAGAGAGGTCTTCACATATAAATATACTATCTTGGACATCATTTATGATTGTGAGCACTCATTAAAATATGGCATGCTAAAGAGTTGACATTGGACAAGGAAGACAACATAATGCGTTATGTTTTCTGACATCTGAGATGAATTATATTGTCTTGGATCTTCCAACATGATGAGCTTGCCTTTCCCCCTCATGCTAGCCAAATTCATTGCACCAAGTAGAGATACTACTTGTGCTTCCAAATACCCTTAAACTAGTATTGCCATAAGAGTCAACCATATCTACATATGGATTGAATAAGATCCTTCAAGTAAGTTTTCATCGGTGCAAAGCAATAAAAATTTCTCTTTAAATATGTATGATTGATTGGTGTTGAGGAAATAAGCTTTATATGATCGTGCAATATGGAAGTAATAAAAGCGACATACTGCATAATAAAGGTCCATATCACAAGTGGCAATATAAAGTGACGTTCTTTCGCATTAAGATTTTGTGCATCCAACCATAAAAGCGCATGGCAACCTCTGCTTCCCTCTGCGAAGGGCCTATCTTTTACTTTTATCTCCTACATTACATAAGAGTCATGGTGATCTTCACCCTTCCTTTTTACATTTTATCCTTTGGCAAGCACAATATGTTGGAAAGTGTAACACCCTTGATGCGACTATATCTCCCACGTGTCGAGGCACGACTTAGAGGCATAATCACATTGAAGGATATGTCGCAAGTTAGGCAATCTTCACAACATCCCATGTAATATAAATAATAAAGGGGAGATAACATAGTTGGCTTACACTCACCACGTCAATCAAGTACATAAATAACATTACATCAACCAAACACTCATGGCCCGACTACGGCGCCAAAATAAAAGAGAACCCAACATGCGACAACGGTCCCGTTCACCCCCAACTAGGCACCACTACTGATCATCGGGAAAGGAAACATAGTAACGTTGAGAGTCTTCGTCGAACTCCCACTTGAGCTCGTACGCGTCTCCTGGAGCGGAATCATCAGGCCATGCATCTGGTGTAATAGTAATATGTGAGCCACAGGGACTCAGCAATCTCGCACCCTCACGATCAAGACTATTTAAGCTTATAGGTAAGGCAATTAAATATAGGTGGAGCTGCAGCAAGTGACTAGCATATATGGTGGCTAACTTATTCGCAAAAGAGAGCGAGAAGAGGAGGCAAAGCGCGAGCGAGAAACTAGAGAACAACCTGCGCAAACATTACTCCAACACGTGTCCACTTCCCGGACTCCGCCGAGAAGAGGCCATCACGGTAACACACTCAGTTGATTCATTTTAATTAAGTTAAGGTTCAAGTTATCTACAACCGGACATTAACAAATTCCCATGTGCCCATAACCGTGGGCACGGCTTTCGAAAGTTCAAATCCCTGCAGGGGAGTCCCAACTTAGCCCATGACAAGCTCTCACGGTCAACGAAGGAATAGACCTCCTCCCAAGACGTTCCGATCAGACTCGGTATCTCGGTAATTCAAGACACTTCGACAGGTTAAAACAAGACCAGCAACACCGCCCGAATGTGCCGACAAATCCCGATAGGAGCTGCACATATCTCTTTCAGGGCACACTCAGATTGTCCTAGGTATGGGTAGGCCAGCCCAGAGTTACCCCTGGTGGGCACCGGTAGCTGACAGGTGGACCAACACTCAGAGGAGCAGTGGCCCGGGGGGGGGGGGTTAAAATAAAGATGACCCTTGAGTCTGCAGAACCCAAGGGAAAGAAAAGGCTAGGTGGCAAATGGTAAAACCAAGGTTGGGCATTGCTGGAAAAGCTTTAATCAAGGCGAAATATCAAGGGGTTCCCATTATAACCCAACCACGTAAGGAACACAAAAATCTGGGAACATAACACCGATATGACGGAAACTAGGGCGGCAAGAGTGGAACAAAACACTAGGCAAGAGACCGAGCCTTCCACCCTTTACCAAGTATGTAGATGCTTTAAGATAACGTAGCAATATAATGATATCCCAACAAGTAAATAAAAGATGTACCAACAAGGAAAGGCCTCCAATCTTCACCTGCAACTAGCAACGCTATAAGAGGGGCTAAGCAAAGCGGTAACATAGCCAATCAACGGTTTGCTAGGACAAGGTGGGTTAGAGGTTTGACATGGAAAAATGGGAGGCTTGCAAGCAAGTGGTAGGCATCGTAGCATTGGCATAGCAAAAGAGCGAGCAAACTAGCATAGCAAAGATAGTAGTGATTTCGAGGGTATGATCATCTTGCCTGCACAGTTGTCAGAGTTGACTGGATCCTCAAAAGCAAAATCAACGGGCTCCTCGTTAGCGAACTCGTCTCCCGGCTCTACTCAAACAAGACAAACAAGCAACAAGGATACAATCAACCACGTGCAAGGATCAAGCGATATGATGCAATGATGATATGCTATGCGGGATGCGATGCGGGATGCAAAATGCAAGATATGACAGGAAATACATGAACCTGGCCTCAACATGGAAATCCAAGTGAGCCACTGGAAAGATGAGATGAAATCGCTTGAAAACGATATAAAGAACACCGGAATCGGAGTTACGGTTTGGAAATGGCAAGCGATTCAAAAATGACACCGGTCTGCGATTTACAGCAAGTAGGCATCTAAATGCAATGAGATGAACATGCTACAGCACCCAAACATGACAACAAAATACATGGTAGGGATGCACACAAGATTCTTAACAAAAGTCTAGCACTGAGCTACGGCCAATTCATCCATTAACAGGTTCAAACAAGCATGGCAAAAATGCATATGACAAACAGATCTCAGACTTAGTGAAATTAACACTTGTCTGGAATTTCAGATCAGGTAGCCCTCTTTGGAGCATGAAAACTACATGCTACAGGACCTGAACATGGAAAAGGAAAGCATGGCATGGAGCTACTCAAAGAGCTTAACAAAAGTCTCTTAGTGACCTTGAGCCAAAAGGGATCAGAAAATACAATTGCAAGCACGTGAACATAGCAAAAACATAATCAGTTTTCAGACTTACTGAAAACTGGCACCTGCTGAAATATAACCCAAGTAGGCATGTTTACGAGCTCGATGCACTAACTACAGTGCAAGTCATGGCAAGACAAGCATACACCCATCAAGAAGGCAACAAATGCAAGCTAGAAATGACAAGAACAATGGCATAGCAAGCACGGATCAACTACAACAACATCGGCAAAATTGCAAGCAAGTTGACAATCTGCCCAGATTTATGAAGTAGCAAAAGTAGATCTCGATTGACTCAAGCTAGGGTGCTCCATAAATGCAAACAAAGACATGTATGGATAGAGCACTACAATATTAACAAAACATCCTTAATGATCATCCTCAAAAGAGGCACGGATCATTAGGAAACAACAAGAACATATGGCATCATGAGATAAACAGCTCCAGGACTTAGTGAAATCACTAAGTCCCTGAAAACAGAATTATCTAGTGCACCACTTTGCAAGCTTGCACAAGTCACTACACACATCAAAAAAATACATGGGTTGCACCTCTGGAAAGATGGCAAGACCCTTAACAAAACATATGGAGAACTCATGGGCATAGCATGCACACATTAATCATGGCAAAAATGACAAAAGTGCTAAACGGAGTAGCAGATCTGACAATTAACTCAAGTAGCCCTCTTCTAACAGCATTTCGGGCATCAAGATGAGCTCAAATGAAAATTATGCAATGGAATGAAATGATGTACTCTCTGAGATGAACATTTTCATATGCTATATGCATGAATCGGAGCTACGGATGCAAAGTTATGGGGCTACGAACATGTGCATATGGACTGAGAATATCAGGGACTTAGTAAAAAAACAACCCCAGATCTAGGGTTTGACCGGCGCGGAAATCCGAGGCGGGGCCGGAGCGCACTGTTCACGCCGGAGTGGAGAGGAGAGGCCGGGCCGGGGCCGGCGGTGGCGGCGGCGGCCGGAGGCGGCGGCCGGGCAAG